>NC_043704.1:30880965-30947082 GCF_006229205.1 Suricata suricatta | reverse complement strand
TTGATCCACTCATCAGGTGATGGACATTTAGGCTTTTTCCATGTTTTGGCTATTGTTGACATTGCTGCTATGAACATTGGGGTACATGTGCTCCTATGCATCAGCACTTCTGTATCCTTTGGGTAAATCTCTAGCAGTGCTATTGCTGGGCCATAGGGGGTTTCTATCGATAGTTTTTTGAGGAGCCTCCACACTGTTTTCCAGAGTGGCTGCACCAGTTTACATTCCCACCAACAGTGTAGGAGGGGGCCCGTCTCTCCCCACCCTCACCAAACTTCTTTAAAAAAAGGGTTTAGGGTTGACATTTCTCTGCAACTTTTGACTTATTAGGAACATGCTAGTAAAACGGAGAAGCATGTGCCAATATCGTGAGGATCATTCCATTTAGCCATTTAATCAATGACTCTGTTCCCATTAGATTGCTCTCTTATGGTAGGAATTATGAAAATGTTTTCATCTTTTTCTAACTTCAGTATTTAATAGGCTCTCTACCACATAATAGACACTCAATAAATATCAAATGATTAAGTGAATCTTTGAGAAGTCAAGAATTTTTATTTTGTCCTATTGTTTATTCATGGTGAAAAACTGCATCTGTTCCCCTCATTAAGTTGATTACATATATCTGCAATTGGCTGTAAGAGGAGAGAGAAGGGGATGGGGAGAAGGGGTAAAAGATACAAGAAGTAAAAAATACAGAATCCAACTTCATTATGCAGTAAGCATCTAAAATGTTGGGTTTGCTGAGGTAAATTCTATCATCTTTGTATAGGAAAGGCATAAAATTAACTTAAATACTAACATTTTTCATAAAAACTAAATTACTATGCAGTCTAATGGGATCTTAACCAAATAGACTTACAAATTCAAAGTGAATCATTTAATATACTTGTAGTCAAACTGGGAGATATCAATACAGAGATGAAAGAGGATATAGTAAAATCTATAACACAGTGGGGAACAGAGATGAACATTTAAATAATTATATTACTAGAGACTGTGTGGCACCATGGCTAAGAAAATAGATCCTGGAGTTTATATTGCCTAAGTTTTAATTCCAACAAGGCCATTTACTGTCTGTGCCTCAGGTGAGTTACTTAACATCTCTGTGTCATAGTTTTATAAAATACAAACTGAATAAGAATGCTGGCACATATCACACAGAGTTAGTGTGAAAATCAAATAAATTAGCAATTATATATTACTACATTCCAGGTTCTTTTCATGTAATAATCATTACTGTTATCAGATGAACTCACTGAATTGCCAGCTGTGTGTGGTGTCTGTGTAGTTAAGTAACCAAATGAATAATGAAGTTCTTTTGAAATCCCAATCGCCCTAACATTTTTTCATGAAATATATGTACATATCCCCCAAACCTATACATACTGCCATCTATTCTATTTTATACATGGTTATAACACATATTGAAACAATAAATTGAATTATATAATTTAATCTTAATATATTATTGAAGAAAAATGTTTATTTCTAGTATTAAGATTTTACTTTCTTTAAGAAAAAAAGCAGAAATGAGTTAATTTTTGGCATGAGAATTGCTAGTGAATCTCACAACTTTTTATAATTATCTGTGAACTACAATAATAAACAGGCTACCATTATACATGTTTTAAAAATCTCATATAATCTCATCACATACTTGCTTTGAGGGGAAGCAGTTCATTTTCTGCCTCTTATAACAAACGTAAGCCACAGAAGAAAAATATTGCGAGTTTTTATTGATAGCTATTAATCTTTCTTTATACTTGTCTCAAAACTTTGATATGATAACAAAAATGAAAATTTTAAAAGAGGAAAGATGGAGTTAACTCAATGATCTAAATTTGGGGGATGTGGGTTCCAGATTTTTATAGCAGTGATAGTAACAGATATTTTCATGTGGATATCTTAGGACAACATTCTGGTTTTCCTAAGCGAAAAGATGAATCTCTGTGAGGAATCTAAATAACAAACATGTAGGACATCCACAGCATCTTATGTCAAGAATAAAAAAAGAAAAGTTTCCCAAGTTATATCTTGAATTTTACATATGGCTTATAATTTTTCAGCACTGGTAGTCTCCTGGTAGAAAAGATGACAGATATATAGATATATATTTTAATTAGGAATTCTCTAGTAGGGGGCAAGACAGTAAAAAGGCGCTCACTCGGGAATCTGGAGAAAAGGGTTTGGATCATGGTTCTTCTAGCTTTCTATGGTCCCTCTGTGCTTTTAGATTAAGGTAAGATTTTATGATTTGGACGAGTGGGAATTGATCCTTGCTATCCTCAAGATAATCTGATACTTGAGTATGTAAACTTTAAAAATGTATATAGGGTCACCTGTGTGGCTCAGTCCGTTAAGCCTCTGGCTTCAGCTCAGGTCATGGTCTCACGGTTTGCGGGTTCCAGCCCTGCATCGGGCTCTGTGCTGACAGCTAGCTCAGAGTCTGGAGCCTGCTTCAGATTCTGTATCTCCCTCTCTCTCTCTCTGACCCTCCCCTGCTAGCGCTGTCTCTCTTTGTCTCTCAAAACAAAACATAAAAATGCATATAATGTCAAGAGTCAGGTCTTGGAAATCTCCCTAAGGTTACACTAATTTTACCTGGAATTTCCTACTCCTCTCACCTATGTGCCCCAATACCTGGCTGCCTTTTCCTTTCTCATCTCATTCCCTCACTTTATTCCAATTATAGTGCTTCTTATTTCTGCTGCGTAGGACCTGTAGCTGAGGAACTGAAGAGCAAAGAGGAAAAGCATGTCTCTTGCCTCAGTTGTCTTCCTCTGCAGTGGCTGGGGTACAACATCGTTCTCCTCAATACATCCACACCCCTTTTATCTCACTCATATCCTTGCTAAGTCTGTTTAGGACGACCAGAATTTAAGCAATACTCTGTTAAAAGTCTCAACTCAACTCAACTATGGCTTGCATGATTTCTAAAAAAAAAAAAAAAAAAATGTTGAAGCAATGCTTCAATCTCTGAAAAAAGCATGCACGTAGAAAAAAGATAAAGAAGCATGAAGAATATCTCTACCAGAGTTAGTCTTGAGCAAGAGAAACATGGTTCAGAAATAATCATTGGTGACAGTGGAAAGTCAAATAGGGAATTCAGTCACAGACTCACACTAAGCAATGATAATGTTCTGGAGATATAAAATACGAGATTTTTCGTGCCCTTGAAGGCTCACCCTCCTGGAGTAAACACAGATAGAGGAATAGGCAGATCAAAGATTCAGGACCAAACTAAGATGTGTACTTAGACTAAATGGATTATAGGAGCCAGGTCTTCAATCCTAGACCCTGAGCTACAGGGTGGGGATTTGTCAGTCTCACTTTCCAGCAGGTGGAGCCAGTGAGAAAGTAGTGGGTTGTCCCGTTCCAAGACTGAGGAGGTGTGATGCTAGTACCTCAACTTGGAAAAAACAAAACAAAACAAAAAACAAACAAACAAACAAAAAACCTTTTACTCAATCATTTCATTAGATAGATGCTATGTCTTAAAACATTATTAAAAGAGTAAGGTGCCTCAATTATATCTTGGTTTAATACATTTTGCCAGCTTACCTATATACCCAACTGCTATGTTTAGCAACAGTAATAATGATAAAATGCATTAAAACAAATTTGAAGAAAAGCTTTTTCCATAACTCACACATTTTGTTTTACTCTCTACATATATAAATAATTATATTTCTATTACTGAATCATGCCCTAGCACAAATATGCTTACATCCTTAAGCATGTAAGCAAATTCATTTAAAAGTTAATCCTAAAAAAAAAAAAAACCTTTAAAATATGACAAAAAGTACTTGATTATTTTCTATATAAACTGACATGTGTTCTGGAAAGAAAGATGAATTTGATGGTATTCTTAGGTGTGTGGTGGGATGGAGGAGGGAGCAGGAAGAAAAAGTCTAGGGTTAAGCCAAACTAAATAGAAAAAGGGGGAAAAAAGCATTGCACTAAATCTACTAAATCTGTCAATTACATATGTGAACATATTTCTTAAGAAATTAAATTGGATTAAAAAAGTATTTTAAGGGGAGCCTGGCTCAGTCAATTAAGCATCCCACCCTTGATTTCTTCCACATGTGGAGCCAGCCTGAGGTTCTCTCTCTCTCCCTCTCTCTCTCTCTCTCTCTCTCTCTCTCTCTCTCTCTCTCCCTCCCTCTCTCTCTTTCTCTGTCTCTCTCTCTCTGCCACTGTCCTCCACTTGTGCATGCTCTCTCTCTCACTATAAAAAAGTGTCTTAAAAAGAAAGCAGTCATATTTCTCAAGCATTTGGGCAAAAAAATTAAAAATAATTAGCAAATCTTTTCTTAGAACTCAAAAGCGTTCTCTGTTACCTAGAGCACTTCTGGAATAAATATTTGTTGCATTGTATATTACCTACAAGGGATCATCATACAGTCTTTATAGATGATGCTCCCTGCATATATAAAGAAGGAAATTAATGTATTATTTCTTTAAAAGATAGATGTTGAGGGGTGCCTGTTTGGCTCAGTCAATGAAGTATCAGACTCTTGATTTCGACTCAGGTCATGATCTCACACATTGTGAGATTGAGCCCTGAAATGGGCTTGCACTGACAGCGCAGAACCTGCTTGGGATTTTCTATCTTCCTCTTCCGTCCCTTATGCTCCTTTCTCTCTTTTTAAATAAACTTAAAAAAAAAAAAACAGGTATACGCCGAGTGCCTATGGTGAGCCAAAGATTTAAAATGGAACAAAACACTTCAAAATGCTTTTCCTTGTGAAACTTATATTTTGGTACTAAAGAAACAATATAAACAAAAACTAAAAAGCTAAATATATAATATGGTTTTGGGGGGTACAGTATGTAGATAAAAATAAATTGGAAAGGTGGTAGGGAATACCCAAGTATTATAATTTAACAGAGGGCGAAAATGGCAAAATCCATGTTAAACTTCATATTTGCAACTGGTGTCAGTACACTGTTGATCCTGAGCAAGTCAGATCAACTCAGGATCTCATTACACTGAGAGGTTTTCCTGAGTGTAACTTACTTATGCTTAGACTCTGTTTTCTTCAGTATTTAATTTATTCATAAGCAATAATTTGGCTTAGATTATTCAGCCTAAACAACACAAGACTGTGAATGTATTTTTCTTCGTTCTATTTTCCTTTAAGAGGAACCGTGAGCGTAGCTGCTGTAAAACACCAGATGGAAAGGAAACAGTTTGACACCATCTTTTCTTCATCTGCATTGCCATGGTACTCAGTTTCTCATTGCACACAGGAACTTGAAAATTCCAGGTCTCAGATGTGGTCGCATCTATCCTCGGCGGCCGACTGCAGATTTGCTTTCAAATGAACCCCAGGAATTTTATTTCTTAATAATCAACAGCAGCTCCTTCATAATGTGTTGTTTTGATTTTACATATAGGCTGAGAGCATGGGTCCTCGTTTCTAGGCTTAGCTGGCAGGTCACTTTCCCTTTGGGAGTTTTAAAATCATCAATATTAATTTAATAGTGTCTAATTCTTGTCAAAGGCTATTGTCCAAAATCTTAAGGACAATGTGACATCCATGACAATCCAGGTTCTATTCATATTGAGGATCCTTTTAATGATTTGACCCAACTTCCTTATTTTGCATGATGTCACATTATGACACCACCTGAAGTGATACGCTGTCTGATGAATTATGATAGAAGGATCTTCTCCAATTAATCTAAGCTTAGGGTCAAAATTAAAGTTGGTCAAACTGAGCAAAGACCCACTCCCATTCTATGACAAAAGGCCATGACCTTAGCCATTAATATTGCTCCAGAAGAATAAACTTTCCCTTATATTACAAAAATATATACTAATGAGTAAAAAATACTAATAATGAATTTAATAATTACTTATTAATATTCACGTCATTCTAAATAATTTGGAGTGTGTGACTTGAGGCCATAAAATGTGAAATTAACCACACCCCAGAGAAAGCATAGAATGCAAACAATGAAGGTGGGGGCTTTGCCTGAGCTGTTCACCTTAAATAATGAATGTCTCACCCTCAAGAAGTGCTCAATAAATGTTTGCTTAATAAATGAAAAACTACTATCTGTTCATATAACATAAATCTGTGTATCCTTGTATCATATCCTTGTATATTAAGGAATTATCCGTTTTATGGAAAGACAATGGCTATTGAAGAAATTGAATAATTAAAAATAATTTATAAAGATTATAATTAAGTAGTATTAAAATTACCTTAATGTGTTAGTGTTACATAGCAAGATTGTCATCAAACGTTTGTGAAATAAGGTATAAATCTAAGATAATTTAACTTTTAGAACCTAAGCAGGAGGCATTATTTAAATCCATGTACATGCAATGATATTTTCCTTATTACTTACTAATCATCTCCACACATATGAGCTAGCATGCTTTTGACATAGAAACTGGATTAGATTTTTGCCTTTTTAATCACCTTATATTTTTTTAACATAACAATTGAGAAAAAAATTGTGAACAGACTTTTAAATGCCAGATCAAGAGCTCTATTAAACTTCCCATCCCCTCTTTGAAAAAAATCTGGTTTTATTTATAGTACGACACTAGATTGGCTATAAAAAAAAAGAGAGATTTTCCTTTTAAGGAAAGTGGAGGAATGTTTGCCTACATCCTGCATCTGGTGCTGGTGATTTTGAAAACACATGGAATTGGTGTGCAATTACCCTTCATCCATGTCTTAGGATTGTCACATGACCCATTTTTTCCTGGCAAACTCATAGATGATGACGGCTCTGTACTTGAATGTCTATAGTTCCTGGCACGGAATCCTTCCCTTCCCCCAATAAATAGAATGTAATAAATGCCAGCTAGAAATACTCTTTTTCTTTCTATACTGGATATATTAGAACATATATTTCTAAGAAATATTTGTATTAGTAAAGAACCTGAGATGACCCTAAAAATACAGATAAATTTATGTTAGTGTAACAGTTGATTCTTCACACCATCATACATATTACCAGAGGAAATTTTCCTCTTCTCAAAGAAATGTAAGGACTAAGTGAAAAAAACTAAGTGAAAAAGCGAAGTAAAATTTTTTCTAAAACTAAATGGGGTGGTGAGATGGGGGAGAGTCTTGTTTTATATAAATGCTGTATAAATCTAAGTAGAGACTTGTTAATATTCATTTGTCAAACAACAAAATGAGATTAAGAGTACTAAATATAGGAGCTTCGCACGTAAATGACTGCGATTTAACAATGTTTTTTGAGTACATACCAATGGACATATATATAATAATTTAGACCTTATGTGTATTAACCTTTCCACTATGTATACTGCCTATAAATTCTGTTTATCAGTAACCATCCTCAGAATAGGTGCTTTACAATTGTAATTTAGTAGTTATTATTAAATGAATTTGTTGAATCAGACCTGTTAGAATTGTTCACTTGTCATATTTTTCAGGTTGACTTCTGTGATTCAATTGTGCTAAAACTGTACTAAAAATATAAAGGAAATTCAAACTGTAGAACTTTAAAAATATAGCTTTGATATTAATAAGACATACATATAATTGTTATAATATATACTTATTTTGCAGAAGTGTTCTATCCTGTTTTCCCTCCATGAGATATAATAATTTAAATTATATAAAAAAGTACACCAAAAGACTCAGCAGTAAGTACTATCTGTATTGTTAATTCTAAGGGGGAAATCAACAAACCCTCATGTCCTTTTTGAGAGACAATTCAATGTATTTCTATTCACATCCTTAAGTGGTCGAGAGGTTGTCTCACCATAAGTAGTATTCTGATTTGAAAATAATGTTGTAGAAACCCAGATAAAATAACTACAAAAGTATAGAACTATACTGAGTGAGCTACTGGCAGTTTTGTGCTTTATCGTCAATTATTTATTTAATTATAGATTGAATATATGACAACATGGTATCACTATTGGATATATCCATTGAACATCCAACTGAGGAGAAAGTTTCCATTTTAATTGTTTATAGGTTTAGTCAACAATACATAAACTCTGTATTTTAAATCCAATTCCAAAATTTAAAAAAATGGAGGCCATACTGTCTTTGAAGAATTTCATTTTAACCTGATAATCAAGACATACATTTATAAAGGGAAAGATGCACATTGATAAGGTTGATTTGAGCTTCAGGGCCTTATAGCTTTAACTGGTATTTTATTCTCCCAGCACTTACCTCTTGACAATCAAGTCATGTTGGTTGGTTTACTGTGTCTGCCCTTTATATGGGCATCCGCATTTTCACAGAGCATGATTTTTCTATGTGCTTGGTATTGATGTCAGTATTATACCCTCTGTTTTGCTTTTTTAAGAATATGAGCGTCCTGTGCCTTAGACATTTTCAGGGATAGGAATTCCAGGCTTCACACAAATATCAAAAAATTCACTGGGATGTTTCAAAGTTTTACAAAACTGCTGAAGCTCTCTTTAATGTAAGTTAAAGCCAGTGTTTTTTTCTTTCCTTCTTCTCTCTTTTTTTTTTGAAGGCAGCTGTTTCCTGATGTTTTTATGCAGTTACACAAGAATATAATTAGCATTTTTAATGTGTGTCTAAATTTCAATCCTATTTCAATTACTAATAGATCCATCATGACTATGAAGTGAAAATGAAGTATTTGACATACTATTTATGCACCAATGTAAACTCATATTTTGGACACTCAGTGCCCATCATATTTTTAGATGTGAACTAAAACTTTAGAACTGAAAGATCTGAGAGGACTCTAGGGATGAAATGTATAGATTCACATACAGTGGTAACAGCTGTCCACACTGTGGACTAAGCACCAAGTGTAATTTAGCACCCCCTCCCTCACCCAGCAATGATATAACAATTTACAGCAAATGAAGTCAAGGTTTGATTTCTGCATATTTCAAATTTTAGGGCTTCAGATATAATACTTTAAAAATACTCAGAAATTACCAGAATGTTGAAAAATTCTCCTAAATGTTCTCAAATATTTAACATGAAAATTATTGGGCCCTTGTCCTAAAATATTTATGTCTTAATTCCTGTCTAATGAAACTATGATAAATTCCCAGTCAACAGTGTTATCAGAAAATGAAAATTGTATCAAGTAAGTTATATAAAACTATAATTTCAATACTTAATTTTAATTCATCAACTTGGTAAAATTCCAATTACTAATTTTTTTTTTTAATTTTTGAGAGACAGAGATAGCAAGTAGGGGAGGAGCAGAGGGACAGAGAGAGATTCTCAAACAGGCTCTGCTCAGGGCAGAGCCTGACTTGAGGCTTGATCTCATGACTACAGGATCATGACCTTAACTGAAATTGAGTCAGACGCTCAACTAAGCCATCCAGGTGCCTTTCTAATCACTGATTTTAACAGCTGAACAGGATTTATATTGAAATCTAAGAATTGATGATAAAAGCATTTAAGTGTGTGAAAGAGCATCATCTGTCACGTCACAACTGTCTTCACTCAAACCCATTTATTTAAAATATAAAAATATCTTTTATTATTCTGTGTCTTTGTAGTCATTGCAAAATTTAGTCAATATGCCCTTTCAACTTCAATAAAAAAGTTCTAAAATTTAAAAATCAATAAAATGAGAAATTCAAAGAGTTGAGGCTACTTTTACTATTTTAACTGAAAATACCATTTTTCTTTTAGTTTCACAGGTGGACTACATAGTTTAATCCCTTATATTTAAAGAAAGGCTTAATATTAAATAATGTAATTCTCTAAATAGGTATATTGATGTATCTTTCTCAAGGTTTTGGGTTTTTTTTTTTTTTTAGATTTTTTTAAGTAATCTCTACACCCAACTGAGGGCTTGAACTCACAGCCCTGAAATCAATAATCTCACGCTCTACCGACTGATCCAGCCAAGTGCCCTCATCCCCAGATATTGATATTATACATAATGTTTACAGTAGAAAATAATAGGTTCATATGTAGGTGAAAAGTTTGGAATAGTTTGTTGTTGTTGTTGTTTTTTTCTGCCAGAGGTAGAGAAAGCAGTCTTCTCTCAAATACACCAAATTGGCAGGGACACCACTATTCGGGCAATGAGTCCTGGTGGTGTGTCAGGTACAGGATCCCAAGCAGAGAGGGGACCTCCCTAGTATTTATAATGAATGAGAAGTCATTCAACCTGCCTAAAAAGCAAGGAAAGATTCCTATTGTTTCCAAATGCAAAGGTTCAAGTAAACAAAAAGCGCAGTTTTGACAAAGTGAGAAATGTATAGGGCAGTCTTGGGAGAATTTGAGCAAAGTGAAATTACTTAAAAATGTCTTATTCCAAATCAGAAAAAAAATTAAATAACCATAAAATAACCAAGCTCAAGTAAATGGAAACTGTGATCTTAAAGAAGAACATAAAACCTTTTCTCAAATGCTCTGTGATGTAATCTAATCAGATTTTGAAGTTGTTTTAGTTATTCTGATGTACTACTGCAGAATCTCAAGAATTTAGTTTTGCTACTTATGAATCCAAAGGAAAGTAAAACTTCCTTTTTTTAAAGTGTTCCTACTGCTGTTTTCAAATACTACTTTTAAAACATTATATGAGTTTGTACTTGGTCCTAATCATATAGATTTCACCCAATAATTACAAAGGAAATTATATAGTACTGTGTTATGCACTGTGATAAAAGTTAATGCATAATGAATGTATTATAATTTAATTACAATATTGTAAATATACTAGAAATATAGAATTTTATGGCATTAAGCATATGGTGCTCTGGCCTCTGTTTTAACTATTTCAAATTTTGAATTATTTGAAATTTATAATGATTTGTTTGTAGTACATTTCATTTAGGGGCAATATGAGGTGGGTATTTTGAGCCAGCACATACTTGTTTTGCTTGAGGGATTTGTTGATAAATTTACTTTATATGTTTACTTTTGAAAGCCAAATAATATCAGGGACAAAACATTAGAAAATTTAACTGATCCTGAAGATACTTCAAGAGGAGAATATATGAAGGAAATAAAAAGATAAATATGATGATGAAGAGTAGGAAATAGAGGAAGAACAAAAAGAGGAACAAAAAAAATTTTTTTCTGTGTCAGAAATGTTGCAATTTAAAGATAACAGTCTATTATTTGCTTTCAGAGTTTCAATTATTTAAAAAACATTTTAATGTTTATTTATTTTTGAGAGGAGAGAGACAGAACACAAGCAAGGGAGGGGCAGAGAGAGAGGGAGATACAGAATCTGAAGCAGGCTCCAGGCTCTGAGCTGTCAGCACAGAGCTCGATGTGGGGCTTGAATCCACAAACTAGGAGATCATGACCTGAGCTGAAGTCAGCCACTTAACCAACTGAGTCACTGAGGTGCCCCACAAATACAGTCATTTGTTTTTGATGAATTAAAAAAAATGGGTTTTTTTTCCCTGATTAATACAGTTGGATTAATCAAACCTGATTCAGAGGAAATAGTGTGACTCAATACAGATGCACATGTTTTCTCCAGGTACTCTGACTCTGGTGAACAGAGAAAATAAGTTTTTATATTTTTGAGCAAGATAAAAATTGACTTGAGTAATTTTTAGTTAGGAAACAATTCAGAAGTCTAGAACTGTTCAAATGAGGACTGTGATAATTTATTTCACCTCTGGTCATAAAGTATTTCATTCCCAGACATCTCTTTCATATGACAACATTGCCAACAGTAGGCAAGCATAGTAAATATCTGTTTTTCAAAGACAGAACATCATCCTTCAATAGAAATAAAATTATATATAATAATTGAAAATTATTTTATCTTCAAGAATCCATCAAAGCAATGGCATTCTTATATACTTTGGCATACCAATTCCAGGTAGAGAGATATACTAAATCACAGACATCTATGATTTAAGCCGGCATTTATCAGTTTTAGAAGACAACAGCCTGATCTGCAGCAATAGCAAAAAGATAATTCAGTTATCATATTTTTGGTCCACACAGATGACATTTTGAAATATCAAAACATATACAAAATTATATTTGTATACCAAAAACTTAATAGGATCTGAAATGCATTGAATTAACAAATTATAATGCAAGTAATGGTAAGAGCTTTTGTGAAATTAGAGGAAGGAATGTTTTTTCTCCAGAGATAACTGACACTACCACCTAAATAACAGAGCATAGGTCAAGACTTCTAATAAAGATAGGACTGCCCAAGGGAATGCTTTATTAATTCTTTGTACTGAAAATTTGAACTAACCCCATATCATCACTTTTTATCAAGGCATAGCCTTCATGTTAAAATAATTATTTAAGTTTTGGTTATAAAAATTTAAAAATATGAACTAATGAAAATAGTTTTCCAGAGGAAATAATCTGTATTTTCAATTAGACCTTATTATGATTTTGAAGAATTTCTTCTTTCCCATCCCCAAGATTATCCCTGGCCATTCTGCCCCTCTCCAACGAGAAAGAAATGAATTAAATGAATTTATGTATGCAAATTCCTTGTCAAAGGGGGGAGAAATGATAAAAACGATACAAATAATCACTCATTATTTAGGAGATAATGTTTAATGTATATTTTCAAAAAGCCCAAGATATTAATTTTAAGTAATTGATAAAACTGTGAGATATTCCTGGGATTGGAATGCTATCAAGTGTTTTATTTGGAAGAGTTGGCATTGGACAGAAATCAGAATATTTATCTTTTGAGGTAGGAAGTTCACCATACTATGCAGGTAATGATGGTAAGTTGAAGGGTTGTTAGAGCATGTAGAAATTCTCTTCAGTTGTTCATAATTTCTCAGTGAATTCACAAGCAAAATGATCAGCTTACAGAAAGGGGTGGAGATGTCTTATAGAATTGAGGAGAATGGAAAAAGTATCACAGATCATGGGAAGAGAGTAAATGAATTGGCTAGAGAAAGGAAAGAGGATTTCTTGCCTCCGTTGGAAGTCATTGGTCATTAGTGTTAGAATGAATCAAGCGAGTCTGGTTGTGTGTTTCCCTCCAGCTATGCAGGTGAAAAGTAGGAGTTGAATCAGATTTGCATTTTTGCCAGTTGAGTAGGGCAGATGAAGAGAAACGTGGCAAACCAGGAGAGCATGTATTTGAGGAAGTGATTATTAGGTTGGTCCAGGAAAATTGAAGCCAAGCAAGGAGAGAGGTGAAGCACTATAGGACTGCCAGACAATTTGTCTATGAATTAGAAATCCAAGAGGATTGGAATTATTGTTGGCATCTGGGCACTGAATGGCGTGGACAAGACAGATAGGAGCTAACAGCTAACAGTGGAATGACTGATTTGAGATTATGGTAATAATTATTGGCAGAGGAAAAGAGAGGTTAAATAATGAGAGTGAGAGTCTAAGAAATCAGGGTCCTGCAGTGTTGGATGTGTCAAATTTGTGGATATCATTCATAATCACAAAGATTTAAGACTTCTGTGAATTTTCTGGTGAAGCTGCCTAGGAATGCAGATCTTTGTGTGCTATCGGTGCCCTTCACTGGTGTGGTCTCCACACAGGGATGGGGTTACTAAACCGGAGACTGAAACAGTTCCGCCTATTCTGGAAGACATTTCCCACCTCCCCACCTCCTTTAATGTCAGCATTAATAGCTTCATTGTCACAGTCTTCCTAAAAAGCCACCAGGCCTGATCTCATAGATGTCCTATATTCCTAGTACTTCAATCTCCACAAGGAACTCAACTCCCAAATCATCTTTCTGCAGAGACTTTTATCCTTGTATGCACATTTCTAAATTCACCTACTCTGCCACCTCTCTTGACTTCTAGCACTCTCTGGAACTCATGCCACTTCATCAAAAAATCCCTTAGTGTTGTCAGCTTTTTTCCTGAATGTTACAGAGCTTAAATTGCTATTTCTGGTGAGGGTTTTGTTTCCACTCTATCCCCTAAAACTGGAGGAAATCTCATCTCTTTCAACCTTTTTCCTTGAGCTCATTGAAATCTACACCATTATTTCTCCTCCTCTCCCTCCAACTTATTTTAGTTTTATAAAGCTAACACCATTAAATTCAACCATCTACCAATAGTACTTGTTTTGGCCATCCTAGAACCTTTCTGTCATTCTCTGCTTTGTCTTGAAGTATTATTAATTGGCGTTTGCCTAAAACTCTTTCTTTCCCATACCACACCTACCATAATTTTTGCTTTTGGGTAACTGTATCAACTTGAGAAGAGGTAAAAGGACCAAAAGACTCACAACCATAGAAAATTTTGTAAAAGTATTAATCATATATCTCATCCTAAAGACATTAAATTACTAATGATTTTACATTTATTTTTATTAAAAATAAAAGTAATAATTCTTAAGTTACTTAAACTGAGAAAGAACTTAGAAAAACATAGAAATCATTCCACCTTATTCAAAAAGAAAGCATATTCATAAACACAAAATTAGATATTAGCATAGAAGAAAGCTAGTGGAAATATTAGAAAGATAATTCAATGAATTATGAAAGTAAGTAAATATTCTAAAACAATGGCAAATAAAATCCAGAACTTAAAAAAACTATCATGAAAATTACAAAGGTGGTTAAATATTAAGAATTATACAAATGTCATCCATCATGTTAATGAGTAAAAAGTGAAAAAAATAAACCATCTGATTTTGATTGATGTTGAAGAAGCATTTGATGACATTCAAAATCTATTCCAGACTTTGTACTCATTCAGCAAGCTTGTGAAAGAAAGAATTGTTTTGATTTGATAAAGAGAATCCACCAGAAACCTTCAAGAAATGTCATACCTAATGATGAAGTATTAGAAACATTACCACTAAGGTGAGCAGTCAGATAAAGATGCTACCATTACTGTTTGACCCAGTGCAATCAGCAAGAATATTTAAAGAGGTCAGTGGGGGTGCCTGGGTGGCTCCGTCAGTTGAGCATTTGACTTTGGCTCAGGTCATGATCTCATGGTTTGTGGGTTCAAACCCAGTGTTGGACTCTGTGATGACAGCTCAGAGCCTGGGGACTGTTTCATATTCTGTGTCTCCCTCTCTCTCTGCCCCTTCCCTGATTGCACTCTGTCTCTGTTTCTGTCTGTCTGTCTCTCTCAAAAATAAATAAACATTTAAAAAAAAAGTGGTACTGAGCATTGTATAGAAGTACCGGATCACTATATTGTATGCTGAAACTAACATAGCACTTTATGTTAACTACACTGGAATTAAAATTTAAAAACTTTATAAAAAGAATAGAAGGTGATTAAAGGGAAGACAAAATTGTTATTATATATTAGATAATTATTATCTAATGATAGTGTCTACTGAGACAGTACAAAATAATTAATGAAAAAATTGTTTTATTGAAGCTGGTTGGAATGTCCAGTAAGAGTCAGAGTTATAAGTTCAATGTAGAAAGGGCACATTATAAATGATCAACCAAATATGATAGAAAATATATAATTCACCATAGTAACAATATTTAGTTAAATATTTTTATATTTTATATATAAAAACCTCCTTAGTCTAGTAGGTTTTTTTTGTTTAACCTGATTTTAGGTAATGAAGTGTGGCCAATCATGTGGATTCAAAATAGACGAACTGGGTTCAAAATCTGACCACACAATATACTAATATGTTTGTTGATTTTACCCTTCTGACCCTTAAATTTATATTCTTAATGACAACAGAAAGAATGACAATAATAATTATTTTTGTTGAGCTGTTACTAAAAGTGAGATATGCCATGTAAATTTCTTAATGCAATGTCTGTCACATGATAGTAGTTCAATGACCCACTTTCATTTTTCTCATGGATTATTATCATATCTTCCTAACTAGTCTCTTTACTGCTACCCTTGGCTCTCTACAAACAGTGATCCTGGTGAAAAGTAATTTAGATGATGGTAATATTGCCTCAGAATCCTTAAATGACTTCCTTTATATGTGAGTAAAAGTGGTCCTTACAGTGGACTAAAAGACCTTTTTATTTGGTATCATTCTCTCTCTCTTCTCCTACTCCACTCCCCCTTCTTTTTCAGGGACCTTGAATTTGTGCTTCCTCTGCTTGGAAGACTCTGCCCTAGCTTTTGCTGCTTCACACTCTTCATCTCTTTGCTCAAAAGTCCCTTTTTGTGGAGAACCCTGTATACAACTGAACAATGAACGGGGTGCCTGTGTGGAGACCAGCTCTTGATTTTGGCTTCGGTCAAGATCCCAGGGCCATGGGATCAAGCCCCGCTTTGGGCCCCACACTGTCAGTGAGCAGTCTCCTTGGGATTCTCTCTCTCCTTCTCTTGGTCCCTCCCCTGCTCTTTCTCTCTCTTCTTAAAATAAATAAACTTAAAATATATAAAAAAATAAAAATGAAACTGAAAAGTAAAACAATGCCCAAACTCTCATACTAAGCATTTCTTATTCCCATTTTCTTTTAAAATTATTTTTCCATTATTACTATATAATAGACATTATAGCTGATATAAATATCTGTTATTATCTACCCTATGAGAGTGTAATCTACATAGTGGTAGGAATCATCACCTGTTCTCTTCTTTCCTTTTCCCCCTTTATCTAGAAAAGCTCCTGGCATGCAGTATATATTCAATAAATAACTGTTTCATGATGTGTTGTTATTCCAACATTACTGTAAACTGGAGCATTGAATTCATTTCCATGTGTTAATGTGCTTACTACTAAATAGTACCGATTTTCATCTTTCAATGGCATATTTTTATGGCAATTTTATCACTTTGCTCCCTTTAATTCCTAGCATAGGTGAGCTACCTTTTAGATGTAGTGGTTCTTGATTATCTTGACCTGTGATTTTGAGAATATCCCAGGTAGATCTTTCTCTGGTCATTCCTTGATACCTATTTCTTTAAGATCCTATGCTTTAACAGGTTACAATTAAAGGAAAAATAATGCCTATCTTTCAAATATATTTTCCATAAGTTTGAGAATCAAAGGCCAAGACTAAAAAAATCAACCTCAGTGCTTGCAAAGAGCAAGTGAGCCAATCCTATCTCAGTTAGCAATTTGGCTCAGTAAAGGGTTTCTCTCTATCACTGTAAACATGAATCAGGTTCGCAACACTTATCATCAGTCAAGCCTTGGGGGCCCAGCAATGATTTGGAGAAGTGTATAGGAAGTTGTGTAGGGTTGGCTTTGACAGGAAAGCCACTGTGGTGTGTAAATAGTGTGAAGAATGAATAAAAATGATGAAGAATGTCTTAAAGTTCTGACCAAATAATCTATCAACTTTTGAGGGCATTACAAGATTCAGGAAAAATCAACTTTTATGTTAAAGGTTATTAGTCCGCAACAGATCATCTTTTCTGGAGGAACCATGAACCAAAGTGGAGATTAGACGATTTTAAACATTACACATGTGTGAACATTTACCAAAGAAAATGAGCCAATAAATCAGCTTCCTTAACTCTTACTGGCACTGATTAAAACCTGCAACCCAAATCCTTCAGTGGCATAAGATAATCAAAAGCATTTTTTTTTGGAGTGATGTGTAGACAGAGATTCATAAATGGAAACAACTGCAATGTCATATGGTAACAAAATCTACTTAACATGATTCTCCCATGTATGGCTACAATTTTAGCCTGATGGAGAACACATATTAGTTTCATTGAAGTTTTTATAAAATTTTATCTAATCCATGTTCACATGCATCTTAATTGGATTTTTGCACCCATTTTCCATTTATCTATAATAAAACTTTTTGAAAATAAGTAGTAACTCTGGTTCTACTGATGTTGACCACCATAATACTTAACTAGATTGATTTAAAAGTCTTCTTTTTGGAAGTTCTGGGTGGCTCAGCCAGTTAAGCATCTGATTTTTCATGGTTTCAGCTCAGGTCATGGTCTCATGGTTTTGAGATCCAGGTCCTCTGGGATTTCCTCTCTCTAGCCCTCTCCCACTTGTGTACACTCTCTCTTTCTCTCAAAATATATAAATAAAACAAAAAAAATCTTTTAAGATCTTTGGGGATCTTATTATCACAATGATATTTTAATTTGAATGTATTTAAAGTCACCAAAATATTTTGAATTCTCTAGTGGAGGATGAATACAAATCTACAGTTATAGAATTTTAGAGATAATTGTACATCAGTAATCTCAACATTCATTGGTTTTTTAAAATTGTTTATTTATTGTTAAGAAAGAGAGAGACAGAGTGTGAGCAGGAGGGGCCGAGAGAGAGGGAGACACAGAATGTGAAGTAGACTCCCGGTTCTGAACTGTCAGCACAGAGCCATATGTGGGGCTCGAACTCACAAGCTGTGAGATCATGACCTAAGCTGAAGTCACTGCTTAATTGATTGAGCCACCTAGGCGCCCCTCATGGTTTTTTCTAATAAACTTTATCCTCAAACAACTCTACAAGTTCCATCTTCTGCAAATAGCAGTCCGATTGGAAATATGATAAGTCTCTTGGCCTGAGATTATATATCTAATATGGCTTCCTAAGGTTTGACTAATACCTGCACATCAGAGAAAGTATGCACTTGAGTTTGCCCATAATGTGATTGCAGGAGAATCTTGGTGCTAGAATTCAGGTTTTGTTGAATCAGAGAACATCAGAAAAGATTTTGGAGATAACTATTTATTTTGATTTTAGTAGAAGAGTATTTCTTTTAGTATATATTTTTTAATGTTTATCTTTGAGAGAGAGAGAAAGATCACGAGGAGGGGAGGGGCAGAGAGAGAGGGAGATGCAGAATCTGAAGCAGGCACCAGGCTCTGAGTTGTCAGCATGGATTCCCACTCACCAGCAGTAAGATCAAGATCTGGGACAAAATGGGGTGCTTACCTAACTGAGCCACTCTGGCGCTCCAGACATTTCTTAATGAAGCAATCATTAGAATCTCATTTTAATAACCCAGGTTTTTGTTTTTCTGAGAAATTCATTTTTTTAATGTTTATTGATTTTTGAGAGAGAGAGAAAGAGCGAGTGCACACGGGGAGGGGCAGAGAGAGAGAGTGGGGAACAAATGATAGGAAGCAGGCTCTACACTGAAAGCAGCGAGCCCACTGCAGGGCTCAAACTTAAAAACTGCTGGATGGTGACCTGAGCCAAAGTTGCCTGAGGCACCCAGGCGCGACCCTAGCCACTACCCTGTCAAACTTTCTTTTTTTAATTGAAATGTGCAGATTGGATGAGGAAGAGAGAGGGTAAAGACCAACTCATTACCCCCACCCTCACCTCATGTGCCATTATGCTACCTTTGGTATACCATCTCTATACCTTAGAACTCAATAGAAAATACTTTTGAGGGGCGCCTGGGTGGCTCAGTCAGTTAAGCATCCAACTTCGGCTCAGGTCATGATCTCGAGGTTCGTGGGTTCGAGCCCCGTGTCAGGCTAAGTGCTGACAGCTAGCTCAGACCCTGGAGCCTGTCTTCAGATCCTGTGTCTCCCTCTCTCTCTGACCCTCCCCTTCTCATTCTCTCTCTCTCAAAAAATAAATTTAAAAAAGATACTTTGAAAATAGCTTTACTTTTTACAATTTATTTTTAGTTTAATTAATTTTATATTAAATTATTTATTGCCTAGAAGTGAGAACAGGTGGGCACAGCAGTTTAATGTCATTATTTAAAAGCTGAAAGAACAGAGAAGCCACCAGCCCAGATGATTTCCCTAGGATTACTTGGCTAATTTTTGAAATGGAATCTGGACTAGTGTTTTTCTCACCACATCAACCCTAACACACACACACACACACACACACACACACACACACACACACACACACTTCCTTAAGCAAAGACAGAACAACTTCCTTAATAATTTAAAAAATGCACATTGAAACAAGGAAGTGCCATATTGTTTCCTTTTAAACAGATACTTTTGAAAGAAACTCTACTACCTAAAACCTGTTAGCAAATATTAATGATTAGCCCATTAAAAAAATAGTACATTTTCCAAGATCTAGCCTAGTACTGCCAGGTAAAACTTTCCTATCACGTTCTTGCTCTGTCCAATACGGTTGCTACTAGCCACATGCGGATAGTGAACACTTCAAATGTAGCTAGTGTGACTAAGGGATGAAATAATAATGTTAGCTAATTTATAGGTATGTTAATGTAAATATACTGCAAGTAGCCACATGTGACTAGGGGCCATCAAGTGAGCCCAGACCTGGTCCTTTCCTTCCTCTCTATCATCTCTTACCACACTCTCATCTGTCATTCTGTGACTTGTCCATATGAAAACCCCAGCTTTATGAATGGAACATTCTCCTCTGACTCACTCTGTTAGGATCACTCCCCAATTTTTCACTTCCCTTCTCTTAGCCAACATCTATTTACTTTTCATGTTTTGAGGAGATGATGCTTTCCTTGAGAAGGTGTCTTAACCTCTAACCCATTTCTACCTTAATCCTATTTAGATAGCATCTACCTAAGGCAGGTAATACTTATTCTTCCTGAGGGCAATTATATCTTTGATATCCCTTTCCACAAAAGAGATTGTAAAGGTCTCCGTGGAAAAAGTTGTACCAGTTATAAGCATATCACTTGCCATATATTTTTTTGAACAAATGAGTAAATGAATGAATAAATCAATGTTTAAATGTCTACCTAACTGTATTGATTATATTTTTTGAAAGTTGGGCAGAAAAAAAATCATGGTTGCAATGAAGAGAAATATTGTCATCTCTCAAGCAGAGTAATGACAGGCTAATTCCACACTTTAGTCTAACAGGAGTATGATGAATTGATTAGATGGAATATTGCTTAGAAATCCATTCTAATAGTCAACTGTGGGGTAATGATGGTCTGGCCTAGACTCATTCAAATATCTATGGAAAAGATGTGAATCCGGAAGATATGTTGGTAATTGGATTTAACAGAACTGAGAAAAAAAAAAAAAAAAGAAACACCCCGATTAGTCAAAAACAATTCCAACTCTCTTTCATAAGAAATACAGAGAATAGTGGTTTCAAACAAAGATATTACATTTGGGAGGTAAATAAAACCTTGGTGGATATATGAATAAAAAGAATGATGTACGAGTACATTTAGAGGCATGTTTAAATGTGTAATGTCTAAGTGATAAAATTATATAAGCAGTTGGTAATAGATGACTACTGAGAATGTAACTGAGCAATAATAAAGCTAGAAGTTGAGGATATTAAGGCCCTATGATTATTTGTGGGTTTTTAAAAATGGAAATCAGTGCTGGAAGAAGAAAATAAAATGGTAACTAAATGTTTAAATATATGCAAGAAAAGAGACAGAAGGAAGTTCAAAATACCAGTCGACTATTTAGAAATATACAAAAAAATCAAGACTAGTGTTTAAATTTTTTTTAAGTTTTTTGATTTATTTTTGAAAGAGACAGTGTGAGCAGGGGAGGGGAACAGAAAAGGGGTGAGAGAAAATTGGAACAGAGCCTGATATGGGGCTCAAACTTATAAAACCGTGAGATCATGACCTTAGCCAAAAGGGAGAGTCAACGTTTAACTGACTGAACCACCCAGATGCTTCAACACTAGTGTTTTGTTTTTTTTTTTCCACGCATGCAAAAGCAAAGGGCTTTATTATGAATTTAGGCCCGGCCAGCCTAAACTAGGGCTCACAGACTTACTGGATCCACGTGGAGTGAGCCCCAAACAAAGACAGGGTAGGGCTTTTATGAGTTTGGGAAGGGGGAGTCACAGGAAATACAGTGATCCAATCATTATTATACAATATTATTGACAGCAGCTTTAACCATTCACATTGCCCAGAGTATTTGTTACTTTTGGCGGGACCCAATCACAACATTTAGAGTATTGACCAATCACAGAGTGGGCCCAGGACCCTCAGGTAGGGCGTGACTAGTCTTAGCCTTCATCTTTGGGCCTGCCCTTAGAATGTTACATGGGAAAGAAAGGGGCATGATTAAAGGTATTGACTTACCCAGAGAAACTGGATTGGAAAAAAGTGAGCCAATGAAATTTGCACTTGATCTCAGCCAAAAGGTCAAGAAGCCATGAGAGCCAGGGAAGTTTTAATGGTCTTAGTGAGTGATGTTTGAGACAGCTCTCATTCTTATGCCAGAAATGTTGATGTTCCATACTTCTTAAGTGGCCAGAGGGTTTTATTCCAGATAGAAAACCATAAGTGCAGAGGCTGGGCTTACTGTTTTGTTTGTTTTTGTTTTTGTATTTTTCATTGTATAGGGGACCAGATAAAATTTTGTGTTTTGTCTTGTTTTTAAGAGAAAGTATAGGTCTCCTAAAAGTTTATTCTTTAAAGCTTAATATGAGTAATTAAAAAAATATTTGTCATTATTTTTTCAAAGCTTGTATAAAAGCAGTCTATAATCCATACGGCTTATATGGATTTTTTTTTTTGGTAATAAATTAGTCTTTTAGCCCTTCGGGCATAGAATTTCAAACAAAAACTTATGTATTAATACTGTATTAAGAAGTGCTTTTCCAAGGAAGTCACTGTGAGAGAAGAGAAAAAATATGGAAGTGATTTACCAATCTTTCCGTAATTTGTGTCGAGCACAATTTCACCATAGTTAAAAGGTGGTATGAACTTTTGAATCTCAGTCTATCTTGAGGTAAAGAAAGGAGAATTTGTATCTCGTATTCCTAATTATATTGTCATAGGTTTGCTTCTTGAGCTGCTAATACACTCTGTTGCCCCCAAGCAGTCCCTAATGAGTCCCATGATATCTCCTATTCCAGAAACAATAAGAAAAACTCAAGGAGAAAAGCAGAGTGTGCCTTGTGGGCGTCGAGCAAGATGCAGTAATGCTGGCCCGTGCAAAGCCAGTACTTGAAGTATCTGGAATGAGATAGAGTCCACAGGCCTCAGTGAGAGAGACTGATCCTCCTAAGAGGTTCTTCACTGCCACTAAGAGGTATCTGATGCACAAGTACCACCACTTTATTCTTTCTTCCCTGACCTTAGCCCTCAAGGGGGGCAAGTAGATAGCCTTTAATTTGAGTTCTATTTATGTGATGGGCTAATTATGGACAGTGAATGTACAAGTGTGTGAACACAGACATTTTTAGATAATACATATCCTGAGATAGTTTGAGTAGGAAATAATTGTCTGATTTTCTTAACTCTGATATTAATAAATAATGGTAATTTTTTTCTTTTATAGTTTATTGTCAAGTTGGTTTCCATATAACACTAATAATGGTAATTTTTATACCTGCCCTATTTTTGCACAGCTTGATCTTTGAATCTTATACTCTAGATAAATCTTTTTCTTTTAATATTTGTTTGATAAATATTTCATCAACTTGAGGTAGGCTTATGCCTTTTCTACCCAACAAAATTTCATGCACCCTTAACACTAAATTAAAAAGTCACCTTTTCTGGTGCACCTGGGTGGCTCAGTTGGTTAAATCTCTGACTTTGGCTTAGGTCATGATCTCCTGGTCTGTGAGTTTGAGCCCTGTATTGGGCTCTGTGCTGGCAGCTCAGAGCCTAGAGCCTGCTTCAGATTTTATGTCTCCCTCTCTCTCTCTGTCTCTCTCCTACTCATACTCTGTCTTTCTCTCTCAAAAATAAATAAATATTTAAAAATTTAATTTAAAAAGTCTCCTTTTTTCTAAGTATAGTATTGTATAGTTGAATCTTACTTTAGCTTAAGCTCTTAAGTCCCTTTGTCAGTAAAAATTGAGGACAGTCAAAATATGCATGAATATAATTTAAATCACCCACTAGAAATAGTAGTATATTTATATATATTACAGATAATAATAATTACATAATAATGATTATATTGTATTGTTTTATATTAGATAACTATATATAATTATATATATAATCCATATATATATATATAGTTTGTTTATATAAACCTATATGAAATTTCCCTGGTCTTGACTAGCCAGTCTTTTCTGTGTGGCTTCAAGTCTCAGGAAAGCCTTAAAGTCACACATTTCTTTTATCATTTTTGCTCTTGAGTCTCAGGCTTACTTGCATCTATTGTTTGTTTAATAGAATTAGATATGTGACTCAACTCTCCCGACCCAGACCTTCTTAAAAAGATTAACCATCTCTCCTTTGCACTTTGATTTCACCCTCTTTGTATTATTGGCAGGCAGTTTATCATATTTATCATGTCTATTTGGGGAGACATGACAATGAAGCATTCCCAACAGGCATCTTCCATTTGAATATAATGTTTTGTGTCCTTAGGCACTAGTACTAGAATTAAAAAAATACAAAATATTAAAATACAACCTAATAGGAAAGCATCAGGAATAATAACATAAAAAAACCTCCCAAATAATTCTAGATTTCTAGCAATTTGCTAAATAAAAATCTATTCCCTGATTTGATCTTTTACTTGCTTTCGGCTGTGTTCCTGGATGGCAAAGCTGAGAGCTGAAGCCAAGAGTGGTCATGGCCCCAGGGAGGGTCGCGTCTGCGAATCCGGACTGGACACGGGAGCCGTCTCCCTCGAAAGGCTTCTCTGCTGCATTTCCCTACAGCCCTAACAGTATTGTGTTCGGTTCTCTCCAGAAGCATCCACTTTGCTGAAAAGTGAGTTCCATGAAGACGGGGATTATCTCTTATCTTTGTATCCCTGATGTTCAGTATAGTTTAGAGGATAATAGGTCCTCAATAAATATATGAAGATATAATGAAAAATTTTAAATCATGAATGTTTCCACATAAAATTGTATCAATTCTCAACAATCCTCTCAACACATATTATATTAAATTAAATTTCATTAGCTGACAATGAAGATGATTTGTGTTTATTTGGGACTTGTTATTGTTCTATCATAAAACAGAACTATGTTGAATTTAAACTTAATTCCTAAGAAGCTTTTTTAATTTATCATAAAAAACAAGTGGAGATGTGCCACTTAGATGATTCATTATATTGTTTATGCCCACACTAAGCAAGAAGAGATAATTAAACCCCCTAGTGTGTTCACACAGAGGCTTGATAAATGCTTATTAATTATTATGGATGTGCTATAGATAACAAAAGACAATATATATCGGGTCATTTAAAATCAGCTGGTGTCTAGTTTCAGAATTGAATTTTTCTCATTGCATTGCTCTATTGCCTGAATATAGCTTCAACCTGAATAATTAAATCAGGGACTCAAGCAAAATTCTCTAATGCAATCTTGAAAGAGAAGATTGTTGTAACAACAAGTTCCCGCACCAACTCTACACTGAAAGTTTTTAACCATCTTAGGAAACCATTGGCTTGATAATAGCTACTCCTTGGACATCAGAATTTAATTAGGCAACCTTGCATTGGACACCAGATAAAGCAAATGGATAGTTAGCAACCGTAGATCACATGGCATGAAATAATTCATAACACAAGACTTTTTCCATTTGCTTCCTTCTACAGTGAGATACTAAATTGGTTTGAGATAAATGCTTTCCGTCATATGCCTCTGTTGAGGACAAAAACCAGAAAATGACACTATTAATATACTGAAGTTGTCTCATTATTCAGGAAGATTAGAATGAAGAACCAAGATAACAGGTCTGTAGATTGTTTTCCTAGCATATTAGAGGGCTTTGCTAATGACTACTAAGTTTGAGATCATTTATATACATCACAAAATGTGAGCAGGCAGTAGTGTTAAATAATTAAGAATATGTTTCAATAATATTTCAAGATTTCTTACATACTTATAATAGTTTTCCTCTTGTAAGCTTATGAAGTAATTAATCTGTGTAGACTTTCCTAATTAAAGGAAACAATATACAAGAATTTTTCAATGAAAAGTTTGTCATCTATTTATCTTATATGTATTAGGGACAGATGCCTGTTCATGATTATAGGCAATTTTTGCAGAAAGCATCATTACATTTCCTTTTAAACAATTAGGATATAGCCAATTTATGCTTTACACAATTTAGAGCAGCTCTAAAATAAGTGATCTAATGGGTGATGATAATATTTTTGTTTGCTATCATGTAAGCAGATGAGGTCATTCTCCTTCCTTTAAGCAGAATTTTAAATATCCTTTAACAGATATGGTGTCCCTAACATGGCCATAACAAATTGATAATGGGAACTAATTAAAGCTGGAAATCCCATACCATTTGGAATATCATGTTTAAGAGTTACTCATCTTCAAAATTCTTCTTCAGAGTGGCTTAAAGCTTCTATGCAAGAGTTGAGGTTTGAGTGTAATAAAACTTTAGTTTCTGGGGTACCTGGGTGGCACAGTCAGTTAAGTGTCCGACTCTTGATCTAGGCTCAAGTCATGATCTCATGGTTCATGAGATCAAGCCCCACATTGGGCTCTGTGCTGACAGTATGGAGCCTGTTTAGGTTGCGCTCTCTCTCTCTCTCTCTCTCTCTCTCTCTCTCTCTGCCCCACCCCTGCTCTCCTCTCCCTGCCTCTCAAAATAAATATACTCTAACAAAACAAAACAAAAAAACCCCGAAACTTTAGTTTCTTAGGATAGAATTCTGTGTGAGAACAAATTTCTTTCAATTTAGTAAATGGGCAAAAAAATTTTAACAGTGGACAAATGCAGTAAACAGTCATGAACCAATTAATACACGTAACTTATTTTCCAGAAAGTTCTCAAGATTTGAAATTTTGTAAATTATTTACTCATATCCTCAGTTTTGTATTTTTATCAGAGCTGTGTATTTTTCTAATTTTATTTTTTGTTACTTGAATGCATTTTTTTGCATACCATGCTACAGGTAACAGATGCCACAAGTGCCAAAAACACTAATGTTATTTTAAAGAAAAGTAAAGCTATTTTGTCTTTTTGAAAGTATTTGAAATACAGGGTGAGAGGGCTGAGGGGAGAGTGACTTCCTTGAGAGAGCAGAGATGACATTGAATTTTCAGATGTGCTGAAGATTAACTGTGTACTAAGAAGTAAGAGCCAAGCAGGAAAGTGAGGATATGCAACATTCTGAATAGTTCTGATTATATAGAATTTAAATGGGACAATTAACAGACTGACAACATACTTGTTTCACCGCCACAAGAATTTGTATTGTCACAATCAGTATTGTAACTAACAACAGCCTCAACAAAACCCAAACTTAACCTACACATCAAAAACCAAATAAGATAAATGTCACCCACAAAGAAACTCAACCTACCACACAACAAATGCCCTGGTGATCTTGCTGAGTCAAACCAAATAGTAATTACGAGGACAGGCATGGAAACCAGCAGACGGAGTTATGTTTGATCACACATCAGGCTTTGCCTTTTTATTCTTTCTGTTATAGTCAGGGCCATAATCATAGTGCCCCATTTAGATGCCACGTCTGGGTCAAAAGACATATTCAGAGATCCAAATAAGCACCCTGAGTAGGAGAAAACTATTGACCTCTGAACATCTTTACTTGGTTGCTGAATTTTATTCAGTATGTAATTCACTCTGATGTAAAATGGAAGATACATACTTTGAAGTTCTAGAATAATTTTGCAGCAGGATTACGTCCTAATAGTGACGTTCTTCAAATTATTCCAATTGACAAACTCTTGAGAATTTGGAGAATGGCCTAGGCATTAATAAATCAGCGCAGTGCAGCAGATGAGGCTCAGAAACCAAAGTCTCCTTTAACCTGAAGCCTATTACAACTGTGCTTCACTCATTTTAAAATGTAAGAACTAAAGTATTTCTAAGAACTCTGCACACTTCAAGGTTCAGTGACTGTATATATTTTTATACATCAGATTTCAGATTTTAAAATACTGGAATAAATTTACATTCTGGGCTTTGCAATATCCTAGAGATTAAGTCTCATTTGGTATTGTTTTAGTCCTTAGTCTCTTTCATTTTAAGGATTCACACTTGTATAATTCTATACACTCTGGTCCAATTTACTAACAGAGAGATACAGGGCACTGTGGTTAATTGCAGAAAATCATTGCCAATGACTATTTTCTGAGGTCTGGTAAGCCATCTGAAAGATCAAACAGTACACAAAACTAGGTACAGTGTATTGTAATTAAGCATCACGGCTAATGGCCCTCGAACAAAACTCTGCTGGAAGACGCAGTGATTAGAGACACCTGCAGGTTAATAATTAGAAGCATCTGAGCACAGAAGCAATTAATATAGGAAAACTCTCCCAGGAGAGAAAAGGCTAAGTAATAAACAAAATAAGATTCTTTCCAAATTCTCATTTAAAAAAGTTAATAAAGTATCACCAAGTCCAAACTTTTTAAGAATGCATTAAAGTGCTTATACATAGTTGTTCTTAGCATATGCCTTTAAGTTTACTGTACTCTTAAATGTTTTCCCAGTGTGATCAGCAATGATTATTTTTCTCCATTTGCCAAGTGAGTATCAAACAATTTGGAGCTATTAAGAATCAGGCATGAGAACTAGGTGTAATGATTTGCTAGGCAAAACAAAGACCACTGACATTGATTTTATGTCTAAAAACCTGATTTTTCAAATTAAAAATCATACTAACATGTCTAATGAACTAGTTGTAGGTAAAAAGGTTCTAAATTTTAAAGTGCAAAATTGCTTTGGTCTTCATATGGAAACATTTGCATGATTTCTAGAGAGTATGCTTTTTTAAATACTCAATAAACACTCCTGGCTACACACAGAAATGCATTCAGCTGGCATACAGTCCTCTATTCTGTGCTGATCATCTTATAATCTTTATTGTGTATATATATATATATGCATTCCTCATTTTAAAATTGTATCAGTTTTAGACATCTTAAATACATAATATTCAATTAGGCCACACTGTTCATTTTCTGTTCCAAGCTGATTGCAAAAGTAGATGTTTTGAGGGTATATAGCAAAGGCTAATGTATTCCTAAGCAAAATGGAAAAAATGATAAACTAGAAAAACGAGAGACATTAAAGGACATTAAAGGACTGCTCTGGCCATGTGACCTAATCATTAAAAAACACTTCCAGGGGAAAAAAAATCTAACATTACAGAAAAACGGATTCATGAATTATGTATAGTCATAAAGGCCCTTGGAAAACATGTAAAATTCAAGCCCTAAATCATTACTTTGAGAACTACTTCTATTATTTTTCTTTGTCTTATAATGAATAATTTGCATCAGAATCCCAATGTGTGTACATCCTACAGAAAAATTTACTTGGTCAAATATGAAAGATACCATATTCTAATTTATTTTTGCTTTCACCTTTTTGATAGTATTATCTTTTGTTCACAGGGACAGATGTTGAACCTTTGAGAACACAGCGGTTCAGATTCCTGATAATTATTTTCCCAGTTGACTATGAGTACACATTATAGACAGTATAAAGTGCCATAAAATAATAGCTGTATTATGATCATATTATCATTGTCATTAAACGACTGCTTCAGAATGTCTTCCTTTGTATTCAGTCCATATTAGATTTGTTCCATTACTACAGCTCTCTGGCCTCTTGACCACCCTTGTTAGCCTCCATCTCCTAGACTTGAAATAACCTCAGAGGCCTTTATAAATATATTCTGTTTGCTATGCTTATTTCATTGCTTTGCTTTAAAAAAAAAAGTCCCTTATACTTGAATTTTCTTCTCTTCTTATTTTTTTCCAAGAAAGACGTTAAGCTTATAAGGATTGTTTAGATTTTTCTCTCTGTCGTCTGTTCTCTGGCACTTTGATACTCAAAGTGACGTCCCACGGGCCACAGCTGGGAGCTTGCTAAAAACACCGATTGTTATACTACCAACCCGGACCTATTGAATCAGAGGTTTCCCCTTAACAAGATCCCAGGAAATTCAAATGCACATTCAAGTTTCAGGAGCATTGCACTTGGCACCAAGAATATATTGGATTAAAAATGAGTATATGATTTTTCTACTCTTCCCTACACATTTTCTTTGACTTTCAACCTAAAAGCATCAATTGGAAATGACACAGAATTTCAGTAGAGGAATGGATGTTTTCATAAAAGTAGAACTAGAGAAATCATCTTGGTGGATCTTTTTGTGAATGAGTCCTCCAGCTTGGTTCAATTGAAATTTATATTCAAAATAAATTTAGATTTAAATTTAAACATATTATTATTCCCTTCTCACATGTTTATTATTCTAGATGAATATATTATTTTGTTTTGCATTTTTAAAAAATTTCAGAAGCCATGATATACTATCTCTTTGTTAGCACCAAGAGAGGAAAAGGGAGCATGAAATGAATCACCGGGAGGTAAAACAAACATTTACCACATTCGTTTCATATTATTCACATGCAGTTTAGAATTTTCAACGATTATGCTTCAAGCCATCAACATCTTATTTCCTTTTCAGTTTCCTTTCTATTTTTATAGTATCTGTGGGTATCTGGGAAGGCACCACTGGTATGCAGAATTAAGTCCTAGACTACTTGTTCTCCAATTACAAAGAGTTTCTTTTCTCTACTGAGTAAATGATAAAGGGAAATGGGGGTAGTTGGCAACATTTTATTTGGTAATCTTGGTTTACAATTTGTAGTGTTGGTCTTAGCTCAGACTTTCTTGTTCAGTATCAGAGTCTAGAAGTGATCTAACTTACTGAATACAAAACAAATATCAGATTATATTTAAAAAATTTATATTTACTTTGATGGGAAATGTTTAAGAGAATCTAAAATATTTTTCATTGTAAGCCAGTTATATACCATTAGAATGAAAATGATACATTTTAGTGAAAGAGATTTGACTTTGCTTTTTCTATTAATATTTTGAATAGACACTAATAAAGAGAAATGATGAATAAATCTCCTTTGAGTCAGTTTTGGCTTTTATTTCACTTTATTTAAGGCTAGTTGCTTAAGAAGCTTTTCTAACCTTTGTTGTTAAAAATATTTTAATAAAATTACCATCAGCCAGAATTTAAAAGTTTCTTTTATTTATCTCTGTATCCATTTCTTACAAGGTTTTTTGAAGGTTCCATAAATGATGTGCTCAGTGAATCATAGGGACAGAATGGTGTGGACTGAATTGTGTTTCCTCAAAATTGATATAATGATCCCTTAACCCCTCAATGTGACTGTATTTAGAGATTGAATTTTTAGGACGTAATTAAGGTTAAATTAGGCCATGAGGGTGAGATCCTAATAAGATAGAATCAGTGGCCTTATATGAAGAGGAAGAAATCTCCCTCTAGACACCCACACACATACTTCCTGCTTTCTCTCTCTCTCTCTCTCTGTCTCTCTCTCTCTCTCTCTCTGTCTCTCTCTCTCTCTCCACACACACACACACACACACACACACACACACACACACACACACTGAAGAAAGGCCATATGAACACCACAATAAAGGCAGGTGTTTTGAACCCAGGAAGAGAGCTCTCACTAGAGTCCAGACATCCTGGTCCCCTGATCTTTGACTTCCAGCTCCAGAAGTGTGAGAAAATAAGGTTGTATGGTTTAAGCAACCAACACCAGTGTATTTTGGTATGCCAGCCTGAATAAATTAAGACAGATTTGCTACTGAGAAATGGGGCAAAAACCAGAAGAACAAAATGGAGAAGCAACTTTGGAACTGGGTAATAGGTGGGGGCTGGAAACATTCTGAGGAGGATGCTAGAAATACAAATGTTAAAGACAATTCTGGGTTGATCTCAGGCAGAAATAAGGAACTTGTTACTGGGAACTGGAGGAAAGGTGACCTTTGTTATAAATTGATAGAGAACTTCACTGAACTGTCTTGTAGTTTACTGTGGAAGATAAAACTTGTGAGCACTGAAATTAGATATTTAACTGAGAAGATTTATAAGCCAAGTGTTGAAGGACCAACTTGGTTCCTCTTGGCTGCTTACAGTAATATTTGAAAGAGGAGAAATTTGTTGAGAAGATATTATTAAGGAAAAAGCCACCCATATTTAAAGATTTGGAAATTTCTTAGTCTATCCACATTGGAAAATGAGAGAGAGAGAGAGAGAGAGAGAGAGAGAGAGAGAGCGAGCGAGAGCGAGCAAGCAGAAACAAAGACAGTCAGTGTGAACATGAGGAGATGGAGACAGGATGAAATGAAGGAAGGCTGTGGGACTTCCTGGATTTGACAGGACAGGATGAAAGCTATTCACTTGCGAATAAACTCTGTTATATAAGAAGAAGGAAAGATGACCCTGAAGGTGATTTAGAGATAGTGAAGACCACATCCTTGGTTTTAGCTAGCCAGATGGACTATGCCTTGGGGGCTGGACCTCAGCCTTGCAGAGCTACAGAGTGAGACTCTCAGGTAGGACCTTGGGGGATGACCCTGCCAGCCCTGTGAGCCTGAAATGCCAAAGGGGTCGTGAGTCGTAAGATCTAATGGAAATTGCCCTGCTAGGTTTTGCACTTGCTTGGGGCCTGTCTCCCCTATCTTCCTTCCCATCTCTCCTTTTTGGACTCAGAATATCTCATCAACGTCTGGATGTCCATTCATTGTATAACTGCATTCAAGTTATAACTTGTCTGGCTCCACATATTCACAACTGGGGAAGAATGCTGCTTTGGGATGAATCATACATCCATCCAATCTCATAATTGATTTATATATTTAGATGAGATTTTGAATTTTTGAATGTTAGACTAGTAGTAGAGTAAGTTAATACTATTGGGATTATTAGGGTAGAAGGCCTGCATTTTGCATATGAGAATCATATGAGTCTAGGGGGCCAGGGTGGAATGTTATGGACTGAATGCTCATCCCAAAATCCATATGCTAAAGCCCTAATCCTCAATTTAACTGTATACAGAGATAAGTGTTTTTTTTTACTTTTTTTTAATGTTTTATTTATTTTTGATACAGAGAGAAACAGAGCATGAGAGGGGGAGGGACAGAGGAGAGAAGGAGACACAGGACCAGAAGCAGGCTCCAGGCTCTGAGCTGTCAGCACAGAGCCCGACGCAGGGCTTGAACCCACGGACATGAGATCTGATCTGAGCCTAAGCCGGAGGCCCAACCAACTGAGCCACCCAGGCGCCCCTAGAGATAAGTGTTTTAAGAGATAATTAAGGATAAGTGGGGTCATAAGGGTAGGGTTTTGATTTTATAAGATTAGTGGCCTTATAAGAAGAGGCAGGAAGAGAGAGAGAGAGAGAGAGAGACAGAGTCTTCCTCTTTTCTTGTCTCAGACACACACCTTTTGTGAAAGAAGTCCATCTTCAAGCCAGAAAGAGAGCTGTCAGCAGAACATGATCATGCTGTCCCCTGATCTTAGATTTCCAGCCTCAAAAACTATGCTAAAATATGTTTTTGTTGTTTAAGCCACCCAATTTATGGTTATTTTGTTATGGCAGCTGGGTCTGACTCAGAGAAAAGATATTTATAGAATATCTCCTATGTGCCATAGAACTTTAGAAGATGCAAAGTAGAAAATGGTGGTTTAAAACAAAAGAAACAAAACAAACCTGTCCATAAATTATTTCCTACTTGGAATAAAAAAGCTCTAAAGAGTTATGTATCCACTACTAACTTCTATTTATTACCCTTCTCACCAACTCCCTTCCTTCCTCCACCTCAAGTTCTAAGATGCATTTTTTTCTCTTCTCTCAACTGCTTATTATTCCAGAGCTTCTACATGTCCTTCGAACACAGAATACAATTAGGCTTGGTTTCTGACCTAACAGCATATTATACTGAAAGAAAAATAACTTCAGGTGTGTATTGTTTGCATATGATTCAGATTACCATCCTTTGACCAGAACCAAAATATTTCTGAGAAAAACCTTTAAGCTAACATTAAACTCTGTGCAGAGAACCTTCATTATCACATTTCCTGGTCGGTGCTACTGCTATTAGAACCCCCAGCTGTCAAATACTAATAAAATAATACCATTTCATGTTACATGTTCATGTATAAAATATTTGTGTACTTTGGGAGCCTTGGAAAGCATGGAAAATACTAAACTTTGTTAACTTTTATGGAAAATACAAAATACTTCTTAGGATTTGGAAAAAAATCTAAATTTGAATATGTTAAAAATGTATCTGGACTAGTATCTGCTTATGAACCCATCTATTAATACCTAGGGCATCAAATAGCAACTATTTGTAGTTTGATTAGACCATATTTATTATTCTGGAGGAGAATGTCAGCAATTTCTAATTGTAGTGGAATAGCAAGAGTTTCATAAATTTTACTTCTTGAATGCAATTATTCTAGTAGGTTTTATTATACTGGCCACTGGAATATTTATTTTTGCAGAGTTGAGAGAAAGGTAAAAAAAAAATCCAGGTGATCATTACAAGCCAGAAAAGGCAAGGAATGTATCTCCCATTAGAATCTCTAGAAGAAATGCAACTTTGCTGACCTCTAGTTTTACCACTTTAAAACCCATTTTGGACTCCTGACCTCCAGAATGGACTAAATTTCTAATGCCTTAAACCACTAAGTTTGTAGTAATCCGTTACAGCAGCAATAGGAAACTGATACACTCTATAGAGAAAGGGAAAAAATTGTCACATTAAATTATTAAACAACTAAGCCACAAAAAGAGTGAATTCTGCTACATATGCAGTATTTCAATCAGGTGTTCCCATGGAGTCAAGTGATATGTGCTCTTGTCCTAGCTCTGTCATTTGCTAACTGGGAAACCTTTAGAAATCATTTTTCCTTTCTGAATCATGTGCCCTCTTCCTTGCATCAAGTATGAAGGAATTAAACAAAATTATCATCTCTCGAATTTTCTTTACTAGTAATCCCATGCCCTTTCAAGGTGTTTCTCATTCATTTTCTATTTACATTTCAATGGACTTCATGGAGTGCACGGATGTCTCAGTCTCTTGAGAGTCCAACTCTTGATTTTGGCTCAGGTCATGATTCCAAGGTCATGAGATCAAGCATGTCTGGTTCTATGCTCAGTTTGGAGCCTGCTTGAGATTCTCTCTCTCTCTCTCTCTCTCTCTCTCTCTCTCTCTCTCTCTCAAATAATCAATGGAATGTATCAATGGAATTTAATTTTTGATTGTTTGAATTATGGTAAAATAAGTGCATGAAAATTGTTTCTTTTTTCAAATAACCATCATTTCCTTCTGTATTGGGTTGTGGAGGAAATGGAGGCAGAATAGCCTTTCCACTGGCTTGAGAATCAGAGTATGAAGACCCTCTTGGCTTTGAAAATCTGACTTCAAACAAAACCATGACCATTCAACTTCTGGATCTTTTTATATAGTTTGAGAATAAATCAGGAGCACCTTTGAGATTTCTTAAGAAGACTTCTGGGCAATAATAAATAATTAATTGAAAGAGAAAAAAGAGTCAAGAAATTTGATGGCAGCTTGATCAGTTATTTCATCTAATAACTTACAATTTGGCTTTGGAAGATTCTTAAGGCTGAGATGAAGTGTGGGCAAACAAAAAAGAGTTAATGGCTTTTCTAAGTCAAAGGCACTTTTTTTTTATTGGTCTGAAAACAAACAACTAACTTCTACATAGAATGTTTAACCTAAAGTTTTTGTTTAATCTAATGGCACTTAAATTCCTTTTCTCAAATTCCCAGGGTGACTTATCTCTTCAGTCAATCAAATGTGACGGGCACACTAACCTACTCTCCTCTCTAACTTGGGGGTCTCAGGGAAATTGACATTCTTTAGCTTACTTCTATATGCTTCTGTTTAGTTCTTTCTATCTTCTATTTATTCACCTAGTGCCATTCTCTGTTTCAAGGCCACCAGGGTCAATAACCAAATTAGGAGAAGACCAAATCCTTGTCATTCTGGGTGGTAAAGAAGGAATGAAAAGAGAAACTCTTCTCTAGCATTAGAAGCTCTTATGCCAGATGAGCAAATTTTTTGAGAAAGCTTTCAGAGCAAAGTGTATATTCACAGTGTGTGCTACTGCTATTGTTTCAGTTCTTGCCACTTCTGCGTCTTACAGAACAAGGCAGTCTGTGGACGTGAGAAGTGCCACAAGTTTCCAGGAAGCACACTGTTGAGTCTTTCCATAATTCAAAGAACATTTGAGGAATAAAAATGGAAATTCAAATGCAAAGTTTGTTTGCTGACTGTATAAGGAGATTTACTGTTTCTCAAATGCTGAATGTCCTCAGGAGTCTGTGTCGATTCCAGGTACTACATAAAAAAATAAAATAATTCCCATGGTTTACAAGTCATTCAATATACCCTTATTCCAGTTCTGAAATAATTAAAATATTTATGAAGCTTTTCTCCCTGCCCTAGAGCCCATGAACTTTGCCTTAGAAGAGGCTTAAATATTGACCGATCCATTGAAATGTGACATTTATTAACCTATGTAATGTTTAATGTGCACTAAAAGTAATCTTGGTTTAACATTACTTTTCTACAGAATAAAAAATTGGTGGATATTCTTTTGTCAAGTAAGAGTTAAATATACAAGATTTGTGTTTCTTATAAAAGATACTTAAAACATCAAAATTCATGTGCATTCTTTGTATGAACAAAGCAGAATACCACTCTTATATTACAGCCTTGAAATTGTCAGCATCTCACAATATTTAGGACTTTCATTCTGCTATTTTTCACTTTGATATAATGAATGCTTTTTTTTTTTTTTTTGGTCACACAGCCACACTGACGACTCTGACCCATATAAATATAAAATACTAAATGGATGCAATGGAAGCAACAAAAGAAAGCATGTAGAAGTCTTAGTAGTAAGTGTATTTATTTAATAGAAGCAGAAATATGTACAGTTTCAAACTTTAGATCTACAAGTCTGAATATATTTTAATTTTAAAATATTTATTATTTAAAAACATTTTTTATGTTTTATTTATTTTTGGAGAGAGAGAGAGAGAGAGACAGGGTGAGTGGGGGAGGGAGAGACAGGCTCTGAAGACAGGCTCCAGGCTCTGAGCTGTCAGCACAGAGCCCGACACCAAGCTCGAACCCAAGAACTGGGAGATTATGACCTGAGCAAAAGTTGGAGGCTCAACCAGCTGAGCCACCCAGGCACCCCTGAATACTTTTTTTGAAACTTTCTGTTCATGTTTATTTATTTTTGAGAGAGAGAAAGAGTGACAGAGAATTAATGGGGGAAGGGCAGAGACAGAGGGGAATACTGAATCTGAAGTAGGCGCCAGGCTCTGAGCTATCAGCACATAGCCAGACGCAGGGCTCCAACCCATGAGCCATGAGATCACGATCTGAACGAAAGTTGGATGTATAATTGAATGAGCCACCCAAGAACCCCTTCTGAATATTTTTAATGTGAACAAACTTGGTGGTAAAGACGCACTTAGTTCTAATTTAAAACTTGGAGAAAATATATTAAAAAATGCCCTGATGTTATAGGATTTATTTCTTATCAAATCTTACACAGATTGGGTCCTTTATTGATTTTAAGTTTCATAAATTCACAGAAAGGGTAACTATTAAATTACCTTCTTGGAATGAAATAAATTATTTTAAAATATTATAAGAATTTAGAAAAAGTATTGACCTTGAGAGATTTATATATCTCATTCTAATATGCAGAGTATTTAATTTCTAAAGACTAAAATGAAAATAAAAAGGTTTTAATCCACAATTTCAACTGCAAAGAAACAAACGTTTTTTTTCCTCCTAGTGTCAGAGTTATGAATAATTTATAGTTTTACTGCATTTTATGTATTTTTTCAGGTTTGTATGAATTGCTGAGTTGCTTTTGTAATTAAAATTTTCAAGTTATTGTACAAGCATCCTCTCTGAGTCATATTTTAAGTGTTTCCAGAAAGAACATACCAGCATCCGGTCTGCAAGATAAATCAGAAAAAAAAATCACAGGAACACTTTAGCTAGGCAGAGTCTCTTACTCAATCTATAAATACTGTGTTTTGGATTATGTTTTTTAAATTTAGGAGATAACATTTTTGCAGAATACAAGAAAGTCAAAAGTTGTTATTTTCTTTTCATGAGTCAATTAATATTTCAGTGACATTTATGACAAATCTCCAGGTGTTAAATTTTCCAAGTTTAGAGCTTTCATTAAAAAAAAAGAAAATTTTAAAAAATGATGAAGACATACTGCTGAGCGACAGCCCTGTCATTACTTCCGCCAGGTTTCCATCCCTACAGTCATCTGCAGCCAGAGCCCCTCCACACTAATTACAGCCATGGTCAGCCCAGTTTTGATGGAACCTAAAACTGGTCTCGTTCAGATCTACTGTTGTCACAGTCAGCCAGACACGGACTTTTCAAAGAACAAGTTGTCTCCCATTCACAATCACAGATCTCTAAATAATATATAACAATCACAGACATCTTACTCAGCTCCAATGTCCATGAAAAATGTGAGTTTCCTTTATAGATTCCACGAATCATTTCCTAAAGCTAGTTAGTGATTGCTTGAATTTTAACTAAATAGATATTTTTCAAAGACAAAATTCTGGTTTAAGTTTTAAGGCAAAATTCCACAAAGTATAGAGAAGTTAAAAATGAAACTAAAGTATATAGTTATTTAGAGAATACAAAATAGTGGCTGAGGACCAAAGATTTAGAGAAAACAGTTTCAGAGAAGAGCTGATCACCACATGACCCAGAACAAAAACAGAGTTACTAAGTCCTATATCATTTTGAATTCCAAAACTACCGAATAAGTTTCATGCCTTTGTTACTATTGTTGGTCTTTATGGATATAAGGCTACATAACTTGATTAAGTAAAGCTGTTATTTAGAACTGTCTACATATTCTGTTCTACTCCAGATACACTCCCTTAGTTAACTTCACAATTCCGATACTTAATACAGACTAAATTACTAAATATATTTTGTGATCCAATTTTATATCTTTGTGTGGTGGAAGAGGGAGCAGTTGGCCAATGTCCTTTAATGTTTCATCATTTAAAAGCCAGAAGAAATGTATCTCTTATACTATCTCTAAAATAGAAAAAAAGTAAAAGAAAGAAAAATAAAGACTAGTGGAAAAGGCAGGTAATCAAAGGATGTGATAAGGTGTATGGGAGGGAAGCTAGGTTATAGTTAGCTAAATTTTTTAACTCGGTATGTGGACACAAGATCTTGGGTGTCTATGTCATTTTGCCTTATCCTTTAGATAATCGGTCTTTTATGAACTGTGCAAGATTCATTTTCTGCCATACAAAGTATCTGCTATTTAACTTATGTATTTCTCTTAATTTGGGAATATGAAGATTACACTTTATTTCATATAAGAGGTTATGTTGATTTGTTGCCCTATTAAATATACTAAATTAATATTGATTGAATGCCAGACACTGTCCTAGAAAATGGGAGAAAACGATGAATGAGACATAGTCTCTAGGAATTCATAGTCCAGTGAGAAACTGTAGCCTAGTACAGAGATAGCACTGTCTGGATTTACAACCAGAGATGATCTCTGAAATTAAGTTCATACACATCATAGGGCTCCCTTTAAACAGGAAGATCATCTGAACACATGTTTCTAAATAATGGTCTTGGATAACTGTAGGAGAATCATTTGGGAAACATTAAAAAAAGAAATTCCTAAGGTCCATATCATGTCTATTGCATCAGATTATAGAGATGGGTTGAGAATTTACAATTTAAGAAAGGCTTCCAGGTAATTCTGATGAAAATCAGATTCATGAATGATTGCAAGATTCAAAATCTTCTTTTTCGGTGGAGGAGGGGGTCTATATACAAAGAGGTCAATAATTTTTGGCACAAGAGCACACAGTTATTATATATACTGTTTTCCCATAGTTGTAATATTACTGAAATAGAAAATTATTACACATATTATTCTGTAATGAACCAAAGAAAAGAAATATATGTTAGCACAATACAAGTTATTCTGCTAACAGAGGCTTTTGGAATTCATACTACTCTATATTGCAAAATCAGTGCATGATTTTAGATCTTTCATAAGCATCATATACTGTTTAAGGACTATGTTTAGTCTTTCTTGTTTGTTTCTTTACTGTGTCTTGCTATGTATCCAACAGGGAGTTTTATCCCTTGTTGCCTATCATTTTTATACCTTAGAGACAAGCTGCTGTATAAACAAGGATGGGAAAGTGGTGTTTGCCATTACTTTAGTGATATCATCTATTCCAAATACAGCACATTGTTACACCCACACAAATTCCCTGCATTTGTTCAGTTCTAAAGAATGTCAACCAAAAACATCATTAAACTTACCATTTGTGTCCATTAAAATTAGTATCTTTCCTTCATAATTACATTCATTAATACATATCACAACCATCAGTAACACCTTTAACAAAATATTTTTCTTGCTAAATATATATTTATGTATGTGTCTTTGATACTGTCTTTAAATATGTATGTCTTTAAAAACATCATAAACAAATAGATTTTTTTTTGGTAGATAACAGGTTACAGGTATATTTTAGGAATATTTTGTCCCTGATCTCTCTGCAGTACAAGGCTAAAATTACTTCTGAGTTTGTTTTTGGGAGTATTACACAAGTCAAATATCTGTTCAACTCACAGCTCTGCCAAAGCTTCAGAAACTTGCAGACTCTTGAGAAAATCAATACTGCCTGGGCATGTTGGGGGTCATCATACTACATCTCTCCAGCCCGGGGATCAGGGAACCAATATCTTAATCCAGGTGGGTTGAAGTTCCTCTGAGTTTTACCATAATTCAACAGATCCTAGGTAATTGGGTAGGTTATGTGATATATGAGGGATTTAAAAACTGTCTTTGAGAGTTTAATGAATCAATTAGGAGAGAATATTAAGTGTATCATAATTATTTGGGATTGGGCATGAAGACTGCATGGGAGAAAAGAACTAAGATTGTTAAGAACACTTTTAGTTTAGTGTCAGCCAAATGAAACCAATCTACAAAACTTTGATGCCACTGCTTTGCTCCCAGCATCGCGTCAGAAGTATAAATAGCCCTAGCAACTGGCAAATTTGATTATGAAGTGGATCTGTTTTTTCAATATGAATGAAGGCAACATAATTATGAATACTATTATGAAGGATGCTTCTAGCTCTGATATTCTGTTTCAGTGGTAAAAAATATGATACTAAAAAAGGTGGTCAATATCTCCGAGTCACACAAAATATTTCCCAACTACTATTCACATCCATTTGTTGCAAAAAATAAAGTTGTTGAAGTTACTAACAACGCATGTGGGCAGATCCACATCCTTAGTGTGGAGGCGGTGTCCAGAAAGGTAAGAATACCTGGATGTGAACACCATGTCTACTGCTGTGTCACTGTCAGCAAAGCACATGAGCTCTCTGCACTGTTTCTTCATCTACAAAGACAGCATAATAATCTCTCTCTCAGCATTTGCAGAGGATTGAATGAGTTAAGAAATGTAAAACATTGATGAAGACAAAAATTGTACACAGAATGAATGCTTATGAAGTGTTATCATCTCTTTTCTCTGATTTCAGTTTTTGGGCATATTTATCTCTCCTGAACTCAAATACTCTGGTTAAACTTAAAGTTTTCACACAGTCCTAATATTATTGCTAGAAATAATTTTCCTAATAATATTTAGTGATATGCCTACTAGAGGAAATACACGTTAGCACAACGCATGCTATTCATTTGACAAATGTGAACTTAGTTTCTACTACTCTGTTGTAAAAACAAGGAATGATTTTATGTGTTTTAGAAGCATAATGTGGCATTAATAGACTATCTAGATATTTCCCTCTTATTCCTGTATTGTTACCATTGTTAATCCATTTATTATTATAAAACATAATCTGGTTCCTGTGATTTCTCATGGAATTTTTTGGATGAGATTTTTACATTCACTTTACTTAGTTAACAACAACAGATGCAACTTGGAGAGTCATCTGATAACTGTATGATACAATTTGATAAGATGCTATCAGAAACTCACCAGTGCAATTTTAAAAATTGGAAGTTGTGATTTACTTTTGAGACGTCTAAGTTTGAACATATTGATGAATGTAACAAATACATACTTGAGAGTGAGAACTCCATCTCCAAAGAGAGAATTTGTGTCTGGTTCTTATTCATTTAAGAGTAATGAGTCAAGACAAACATAAAGAAGAAAGTGGAATATGAGAGAAGAGAAAAAATCATTTGGAAGAGTATTATAAATTTGTAATCTGAAACCCAAGAACTACAGAATATTTGCAGGGGAAGCAAATATTCATAAATCAGGGAGGTTGCCACAAAGAACCAATGGTGAGTAAAAAATAGTTCTACTTTACAATATTGAAATATATATGTATTTTTTTACTGTGTCTGAAAATTGGTTATAGCTGTATTTATACCCTGTATCTATAAAAATGTATACTGTGAGCACCTGGGTGGCTCAGTTGGTTGGGCTTCCAACTCTTGATTTCAGTGGAATGGAGCCCAGGTCTGTGCTGAGGGTGGAGCCTGCTTGGGATGCTCTCTCTCTCCCTCTGCCTCTTCCCCACTCTCTCTCTCTCTCTCTCTCTCTCTCCAAAATAAATTTTTAAAAATACATATTGTTATATTCATAAGATACTCATAAAATAGGGCTAAATGTAGATTGCCTAATAATTTATAATGAAAAAAATTAGTTTGTATGGGGGTGGGGCAGGAAGGGGATGATATTGTCAAGCCTCTAATACCATGAGAAAGCATAAACCTTGGGTGGCGATAGGGTGAGCAGGGTCCCTGGCAAGAAATACATACATGATATTTTGGTTATTTGCTTCAGGTATTACTGGGGGCCCTGAGGTCATGTAGAAAATGCCACCAAAAAACCAAGTTTCTCTCTTTTTAAAAGCATTTTACCTTTCCCATTTTCATGCAGTGAGTTAGAGTTCCCCCCGCCCAAATCTAAGAGTTTTCAAGGATAGAATCAGCTACTGACTTCCCTAAATGAACATTTATTATATTTCAGAATTGCTTTATAATTTGAAGCAATGTACAATAACTGAAGCTGCAAATTCATCCCATTGGAAATTGATACTAACACTTTCTATTAAAGAAATAAAATGAATACTCAGATTAATCTTGGATGCTCTTCTGTATTGTTCTGAAACAGCGTTAAATAAAAGTGCCCCCCAAATTGAGCTTCAGTAATAGTGGCCTTTTCCTTCTAAAGTTTAAATTTTTACGGACTCGATTTTTCTTAAATCCAAGCTAATATTAACACAAACAAATAAAGCAAAAGAAGCAAAATTAATGCACAACATTCTACAATGCTCATAAGCCTCTAACAGAATGGTCTTATCTGGAAGATGATCCCTGAGCACACACACTCAACAGACTGAGACTGGTATCTGTATGATATATAAATGTCCGATTAACCTATATTTCTACTAAAATAAGAAATTGATGCCTTATGACAGGCCAAATGACAAGTTTTTCACTGAACAGGATTTCCCTGGAGAACAAAGGTCAAGCTGATAGTGCGTTATATGCCATTTCCTCCTGTCTTACAAAATAACAGTAATTTAGGCTAGTGTTAATACTCTTCAACATATAAACACTTAATAGATGTCTACTGAATTGAACCAATGCCCTCTTGCTTCCCTTGCTTAAACATAAGTGGTGGTCATGTTTTTCAGTTAAAATGTAGCTACTGTCTGGTTGAGAGACAGTACATTATATATTCCAAGTCACTTAGTGACTTTACCCTGGTATGTCACTAGAAATGGCTGAACAATTAACATATAGTTCATTAAATGAGTAATATCAGGCCCTTGAGGAAATCCCAGGGCACTGGAAAGTAGCAGTCAAGATGTGCAGGTGTGTCTACTTATAGCTAGTGTGGATTATGAAAATTATCCTACTTTTCTCTTATTCAACCTGATTACGTATAAACAATCACTCACATTTTTCATTTGTTTTTTTTTAATCTGCCAAAAATAAAATGCTAAAATGAAATAACTACCAAATCTATGGCAGAAAAAATTACATAAAAAATGCTGGTTTGAGGTTTAAACCCTAAAATACTTTTTGAAAATTAAATGTAAAGAAGAAATATAGATGAAATGCTTCAAATGGCTAATTAACAAAGACAGTCATAAATATCTCTCTAAACATGGAGTCTTGGATAGTGCTAAACTTATCATTATTTGCTCCCAAATGGATTACTTTTGTTTTATGGTAAATTAATAAAAATAACTTTTTGGCATATAATTAAGGTTTGGGCAACAAACTATTTTTAAATAATATTTATATTTAGAATTCTAAACTTGGAGTAAAAATAAGTACAAAATAATATGGAAACAGTCAGTCTAAGTTTTATGGCAAAGGCTTTATGTGATTGATAATAAACTGTGGCAAATATAACCAGTGTTTTTCCAAATGCCTTGTTTTATTTTCAAAATATGAAATTACTTTATTGCAAAGCTAAACATTATGTGCATTCTTTTCTTGTCTTTTTTCTTTCCCTCCTTCTTTTGTTTTTCTTGAAGAGTGAAGAATTTTTAATATTTACTTATTTTTGAGAGACAGAGAGATGGGGTGCAAGTGGGGGAAGGGCAGGAGAGAGGGAGACACAGAATCTGAAGCAGAATCCAGGTTCTGAGCTGTCAGCACAGAGCCTAATGCAGGCTTGAACTTACCAGCTATGAAATTATGACCTGAGCCAAAGTCAGATGCTTAACTGACTGAGCCACTCAGCCCCGCCCCTTCCTTCTTTTAAAAGCAGTTGATGTTACTTATCCATATGGAGTAATAAAAATACATAAAATATTCTTTACCACTTTGAGTCTAGAAGTTCTTTAAAAAACTCAAGGACTTGTCTTTCTTTGATGAAATTAAATGGAGTGAAGCAGGCACTTTCAAGACAGTTTTTAGATAGGAAAAGATCAAATAAAAGCAATTACACTGTAATTTGGCTGGTAAGACTTAAAATAAGAAGCCGATTGAGAAGCTCTTTCATACTTCAACTACCGTATAAGTAGCCCAATTTCTATGTTTAAATTAATATAATCATGCTGAAGTACCTACTAAAATACAAGGTAGTTATAATTGATCCTAAAGCTCTACCTGCAGGAAAAAAATGCCTCTTAGTTCAAAATGTAATAAAACATTTGAACAAAAATAAATTAGATCAGCCTTGCTTAAAACAATGTTAGTGAGTATAGCAGGATATTCTTCATAGCTTTTAAAACTCCTTTCAATACCTGTAAACAAAAGTTTATCTACCATGGGCCAGGGTAACGGATATTAGTGACAAAAATATCAGTGGCCCTTAACTGATAATCTGACATAATATGGAAAATTTAGCATAACAAGTCCGGTCAACCTTAGTGATCTGATCTATACTCTTCAGCAACATAGACTATGGTAGAACAAAGAAGTATTTATGTACAGAGAATATGTGTTCTGCCCTAGGGATGGTGTAAAGCAGTGCTACTCAAAGCATAGTCCATGGACCAATGTTAGTCCACCAACTGCTTGTGACCATTTAAGCGCATTAAGTACAGAATTTGAGAGTGAGCATTGATTGCAATTTGATAGTGATTTGCTATTGTTGATTCTAATATTAATTTAAGAACCAGGGACTCCTGGCAGTCTCAGTCAATAGAGCATGTGACTCTTGATCTCGGGGTTGTGAGTTCAAGCCCCACGTTGGGTGTAGAGATTAGTTTAAAAAAATAAAGTGTCAAATGTTTATGAATATCTGCATCTGCAGCAGACTGATCATAAATGATGGCTTTGACTTTTTATTTTTATAGTAATTTATGTTTTATTATATTATTAAAAATATTGGGTGAAAACAGAATGCAAAAGAAAAACAAATTCACAAACAATGGTGTACCTGATATGCTTGCCTATATTTTTGGATATATTAAAAAAAAAAGAAAAGAAGAAGCACAGAGTAGACCCAGAATATTCTGTGAGATGTCCCTAGGGAAAATAAACTTCATACTTGACATTTTTAATGACAGCTCAATTGCTCAATAATTTAAATTCTGATTTTCTGCCATTCTAACAGCTTTCAATTTAGCTATGCTAAGTCTATTAGCTAGACAGATATCATATTGTACATTATTAAAATTTGTCTTGACCTTCAAAAACCTGCAAACTAGTTCCACATTGTGTCATTTGCCATTTTTTGTTGTTTTAGTACAAGTCTCTTCTTAGGTCATTTTTACAACCCAGATGGAAAACAGTATTTCTTAAGTTTAGACCATTATCAACATTGAATTTAGTTGTTTATAGTCCCATACATACACACACCATTTGATAATCTACTTAGCTAATTGTTAGGCAAGAGGACTTTTTTTTTTCTGGTTGCAGATATCAAAGTTTAACAAAAAATTACTGTCAAGGCATAGATAAATCTCTTTCTCTTCATGCATGGCAATTGCTGCTTATATATGAAGACCTGCATGCACCTACACACGTACAGTGACAAAATTTTTTGATGAATGTCAAAATAAAGGCACACGCTGGGAGTAAGAAATGCTATGATGTCAACTTGAGTTTCTGGCATTTCTACCTTAGAGACATAATGGATGAGGAAAAATGGAACATGGGATATGAAATGCAGAGACTAAAAGATTCTTTTGATTAGTTCTGTGATGTCTATGGAATAATTTTCCTATTCATCAAGATAAAGTGAAGGAAGTTTAGTACCTTAACTGATATTCTGGAACAAAACGATTGAAGTGAGAAATTATTCAATCTACTTTCTTTCATACAGTGAGGAATATTTTACTGAAAATATAAATCAAGGAAAATATTCTCAATACTATAAAACAACAATCAGATTTGCAAACTCAAGAAACTGCAGACATATAGCCATCAAATAAAACATACTGTGAATGACAGAGTTCCCATAGATATCATAAGCACTTATATATTTTTTAAATCAATGATCCAGATCAGATTAAGTAAAGTGAGCCCATTGTGGAGCAGGATTTTGTTCAACTCAATAGAAACACTGGTAGTGGATTACTGCACCAGAGAACTACACTGGACTCCTGGGAAATGCTCACTCACCTGGAAACATGCATTCTTTTGTACAAGAAATATTTACATTTCCTGACGGCGGAATTTGTTAGGTCAAATCAGGATTTGTCTCACTTAAAGAATAAAACCTTTCTTAAACATCAAGAAAAGGCACTTAACGTGGCAAAAGGTAATTTAACTATAGTCTTCAAGCATTGATTTAGATTACCTATAAAGTCTAGTGTTTTTCTTGCTTGAGGCATTTATTGATGGAGGTGATTATTTTCCTTACAGGCATAACATGCATTATTATAATAATTCTATACACTAATATATTTAACTTCATATATTTAACAGCTCTACAAGCCTTTCTTGAGTACCTACAATTTTGTATCTGAACTGCAGACAAACAGAGAAGTCTAACAAGGACCCATGGCATTCACAGTCTCAGAGGGAAAATAGATATATAAAATCCCCCTTAATCAGACTAAGTTCTTCATGATGTTATTTGGTGTATACAAGTTACAGCGATCTATGTGTATGAAGGTGCAAGTGAGCAACTCAACCTTATTCAAGACAACTAATAGGAAAGTATTTCTGAGCTGGATCCTGAAGAACATAAAATAAAACTAACAAAAAACTAATATGAAAGTTATATCTGAGCTGGATTTTGAAGGACATAAAAGGGGAGGTAAAATTATGTGTTTTTCTTGAAATAGCATGTACAAACCAACAAAGACAAATAAATGAACATTAATCTCCAGAGACTGCAAATAATTTGATGTGGCCTCAAGAAGTCACCAGGTGTGTGTTCTAGAAAGTTGACTCTATAGATAATGTGGAGACCAGGTTTCACAGAATTTGCCTTTTTGGGATGACAACATTAAAATAGGTTAGTGGCAATGGCAATGGAGAAGAAGAAACATACGGGAGACTGTTAAAGTTATAATTTATAAGATAATATATATTGGAGACCCCATGTCAGGTGTTGGTTTTGTTAATTAACTAGATGGGAAGGGTCTTTTAATGACGTATACATATAACCACCATGATGTACACTTTCAACGTCTTACAATTTTATGTATTAATTATATGTCATAAAGTTGAACTTAAAACATGAAAACATTATCCCCTTCTTCTTTATCAATGTTTAGGTGAAAAAAAGGCTACTCAGAATAAAAACATCATTCCCCAGCTTTCTTTGTGGTTGCATGTAGCCATGTGACTAAGTTCTGGCTAATGGGATATAAAAGGAAATATATTGTGTAGCAGCTTCAAGGAACAATTCCTATCTACAAGATCGAGGATTTTTTCTCTCTCTCATTTTAAATTTGCTCTTTTCTTGTTGTTTTTTTTTTTTTTTATATAGTTTATTACCAAGTTGGTTTCCATATAACACCCAGTGCTCTTCCCCACAAGTGCCCCTCTCTATGACCATTACCCTCCTTCCCCTTTCCCCCCTCCCTCTTCAGTCCTCAGTTTGTGCTCAGAAAAATAAATAAATAAATCTGTTCCTTTTAATTGCTGCCCAAACTACAGGCATGACTGCTGCTCTATCTGCTCCTTGAATTCTCCTTTTTGAAGGGAGAAGAGTGACCTATATGAGTCTGAGTTTCTGGAGATAAAATAAAATGAATGATCATATGTAAGCCATTTTCTACTTGAGGTTCTGTTGTACTTATTGTAAAATCTCTTCCTAATAATGCAGATATTAGAAGTGAATAAAAGAAGAGAAAGCAAGTAGAGATTTCTAGCTTGGATGATTACTTACTTTAATAAAAAGTGAGTTAAAATTCATGTTCTAAGGCAAGATACTAACACTAGATTTAGAAATTTGGACTTACAAATATATCAAAGAGTGACATCAAAAGGGAGTGGTCTAATATGTTGTTAAATATAACAATCTGGAATTTATATAAATGGCTGGACATAAAGATATGAGAGGCATAAAAATACATGCAGTGGAGGCATGCTCTTGACAATAGATATAATGGCCTTGGAGAGAGCGCAGAGGACATAAGAGATCTGAGAAAAGAACTGTAGAGAACACCAGTGTCTAGACCATGGATGCAAGGGAGGAGGAGCAAGAAGAAGAGACAGAAGAGTAGAGGTGGTGCTGCTGTTCATGGCGCTGGCAGAGGTAATGACAATAGTCAAAATTGAAAAATTTACTAGGCAATTACCAGATGCTGGGCACTTCCATAAGTGCCTTCCATGTACTAACAATTTTAATCCTCAAAAAATTCCTATAAGCTAGTACCGAACTCATAAGGTAAGTTCTGTTCTTATTGCCCATTTTATTTTATTTTTTTATTAGAGAAAAGTAAATTTATTTATTTTTATTTTTTTGGTGAAGTATAATTGACAAAATTGTATCTCTTTAAAGTACACAAGATATTTTGATGTATATATATATATTGTGAAATGATTAGCATAATCAAATTAATTCATATCGCCATCATCTTATAGTTACTTTTTTTCTTTTGATGAGAATACTTAAGATCTACTCTTAGGAAATTTCAAGTATACAATACATATACTTATTAATTATAGCCACCATGCTGTACAAAAAATGCAAATTTAAACCACAGTAAAATACCAGTATACTCTATTAGAATGACCAAAGTTTAAAAGACTGACCCTACCAAGTGTTGGCCAATTAGCCCATTTTAAACAGGCACAGAGAAGTTCAGTTGCCAAATACTACACTGTTAGTGGTGGCGTCCATTTAGCCTGGCTCCAGAGCCCTTCCTCATCACCATTCTACCGTACTTTCTCCATAGAAATGAAGATATTTAATGGGTTCTGAAGAAACCCCAACTGCTATAATGGCAGATAAAAAGTGAAGATTTGAAAATAATGAAATTGTTGGCTCTTACTAATATTGCAGAAAAGTTAGGGGAAGAGGGAAAATAAAACTGACTAGACTTGAAATTTTGGAGGTCACCAGTGACTTTGCCAAGAACCCCTTAGTGGAATGGTGGGTCAAAGTTTGATATGGATGGGATGAAGAGAAAGTTCATGCCTTCATTTTATCATAAACACACACACACACACACACACACACACACACACACATTAAATAAGGGTAGTTTAAAAAGAAAAAGTAGATGAGGCACCTGGGTGTCTCAGCTGGCTAAGCATCTGACTTCAGCTCAGGGACACAGAGAGAGAGAGAGAGAGGGACAGAGATATGAAATGGGATCTGTGTTGACAGCAGTGAGCTCCATGCAGGGCTGGAACTCACTAACCATGAGACACACAGAACCCAATTCATATCTTCTGTCCCTCTCTCTCTCTGTGCCCCTCCCCCACTCTTTCTTTCTCTAAAATTAATAAGCATTTTTAAAGTGGATGAAGCAATGGGGAGAAAGAGTGTAGCATTCATCTGTGAATTAAGGGTGATAGGCCATGAGAATAAAATAGGGAAAAGGGCTTTCTAAAAATTTAGATCATACAGACTTAAGTATGATTTATCATATGTAGTGAAGAAGTCATTAGACTATCTTAAAATGCAGAAGAAAGATGGAAAACTAATAGGCCAAGTTGGAAGGAAAGGTGGTAGGCAATGGCATTAATGGGTGATGTGACCTGGTTGGTCTGGAGGACATGAATGTGAAATTCCTCATGTTTTAGTACTAGTACAAATTAAAGACAACCTGAAAGTAATGTATTCTTAAGTATGCCCTCAGAACAAAGGAAAGGAACAAAACTAAAAAGGACCCAAAGAACAATATCCACCATACAAATAATACGGGGATAATTATTATGAAGCCTGGTTTCTGGCATTAGCTCTGCCACAAATTCATTGACAGAACTTCTCTTTAGAATTATGATCTCTCAATATCCTCATTTGTAAATGGCCCTACTGAAACAACTTTTTGCATGAAAAATGGAAGAGTAAAACCTCCGAGAAGAGTTATGCTCCAAAAATTTATTATTATTGGAAGAAACATGAATAAACTGAAAACTACCAAGTAGTGTAGTGAGAAAAATATCAGTTCCTGATCAACCATGCCACATCCATGCAGTCACTGAGAGAAAATCACTCAGCCATTCCGGATCTTGATCGCGTTTGTAAAATAGGGATAATTGTCTTTAGATCAAAGACTTGTTTAAAGATCAAACTAAATAACTTATATGAAATTATTTCATAATACAAATCATTATATAAAGGCATAAAATTCTCGGGGAAAACATGGAATATCATCTGTAACAGGAGATGATAACAGCACAACAAAATGATGTGAATGGCATTCACACCCAAGAATCTCAGTGATGGTGACAGATAGACTTGCTACAGATGTTACATCTGATTTCCTTCCTATTCTGATGAGTCACCCTTAATTCTGAAAAGCAATACAGTTCTGGGAACAAAGGAAGTGGTCCAGGGGATCATGACTCCGCTGGACAGAGAATGGTTAACTGCCATATGCTATCCAGCAGAATAGTGAGAAGATGTGTAGTCACTATCAGAAGGGTGGGGAAAAGATGTTGCTGGAGGTTGTGGCTGAGGAAGTTTCAGTGCAGTTATGGGAAATCTTTCTATTTTCCTCATGTGGTCTCACCACATCCTCAAGGACCTTCACGGTGGGGCTTTTGGGAGAGATGTTAATAGTCGGGGACAGGAAGGCAGACGGAAGGCAGGAAGTGAAGAGTTACCAAGCATGAGGGAGAGATTGGGATATGAGGGAGGAAGCAGAGCTCTGGGGAGGAGGGAATCATCAATGACTACACATACTCTATCTTGACTGGGATACCCAGGGGGATGGGGAATGGGGGAGGTGGGGATGGGAGGGTAACCCCAGAGTGGAACAGTAGAAAAAGCACTCACCAAAAATCCATGTGTGCTCTTCAAATGATATTTCATTTTTGTATATGTCTAAATTTCAGACTATCTAACATACATGAATACAAACCTATTGCACATGGAAACTTAAAAGTTTTGGATATTTACTACCTTGATAATATTGACCTTTACTCTCTTGAAAGCCATACGTTCTTTGGTCAGTCTCTCTTTGCTCCCTGTTGTCTATCACAGTCCTTTATCCTCTGACCGCTCTTTGCTCTTACATGACAAAGTGGATGTCCAGTGTTCCTGGAGTCAGCCCCCTGTTTTTATGGAACTAATGCTCATATTCAAAATTTGGAACTCAGAACCTCTTCCAATCTATAAACTCTTGTTTTTAATTGCCTACACATTTTTTTTTTTTTTGCTTTCCATTAACCTCTACCTAACCTGGTTTTTTCCCCAATCCCATCATCTTTCATGAGACAAATCCCTCTTTTTCTCCTCACTCTATTTCCAATTGCATTGCCACTGTGCTTTTTATCTTCTAGGACAGAAATATTGGGGTTATCAAGCCATGCGTTTAACACATCCTGACAGCCTCACAACACTAACACCTCACAAATTTAGATCTTCCTTATACCACATGTGAACTAACCCCCGGCTTAGTATATTCTCTTTGTTTTCATAAATTATTGTTTGCATTGTGCCACCTTGCCTTTCAGAACATTGCAATAGCTCTTAGCCATTATTCTACAATTTGGCTTTAGATATCAAATCTTACTTGTCATTTTCATGACATGGTTGGCAGTTAAAGTTTTATAAAAGTATTTACTGGAGTTTCTGGGTGGCTCAGTTGGTTAAGCTTTTGACTTTGGCTCAGGTCATAATCTCCTGGTTTGTGAGTTCAAGCCCCACGTTGGACTTGCTGCTGTCAGCACACAGCGTGCTTTCGATCCTCTGTCCTGTTCTCCTCTTCCTCTGCCTCTTTCCTGCTCTTGCTCTCTCTCAAGAATAAAATAAACAGTGTAGAGGTTCCTCAAAAAACTATCAGTGGAACTCCCCTATGACCCAGCAATAGCATTGCTAATGCATAGGGGCACACGTACCCCAATGCTCAGAGCAGCACATTCAACAATAGCCAAATCATGGAAAGAGCCTAAATGCCCATCAACTGATGAATGGATCAAGAAGACGTGGTTTATATATACAATGGTGTACTACATGGCAATGAGAAAGAATGAAATCTGGCCATTCATACATTCATAGCAACATGGATGGACCTTGAGGGTGTCATGCTAAATGAAAAAAGTCAGGCAGAGAAGGACATATACCATGTTTTAATTCATAGGTCTAACAGGAGAAATCTAACAGAGGACAATGGGGAGGAGAAGAGGGTGGGGAAAGAGTTAGGGAGAGGGAGGGAGGAAAATCATGAGAACTGTTAAATACTGAAAACAATCTGAGGGCTGAACGGGGAGGGGGAAAGGGGAAGGGGGGTGAAGGTCATGGAAAAGGACACTTGTGGGGAAGAACACTAAGTGTTATATGGAAACCAACTTGACAAACTATACATTAAAAAAGTAAATAAATAAAATATTTGAATAAAAATGGCACACCTGGGTGGCTCAGTTGGTTAAGCATCTGACTCTTGGTTTTGGCTCAGGTCATGATCTAATGGTTTTGTGAGTTGAAGCCTTGTGTCAGGTTTTGTGCTGGTGGTGTAGAACCTGCTGAGTATCCTCAGTCTCCCTCTCTCTCTGCTCCTCACCTACATGTGCTTTGTCTCTTAAAATAAACAAATGAACTTTTTAATTTAAAAAGAAATTTTTTAAAATTATTTACTAAGTTGCTGTTATATGTTGGCACTGTGGTCAACAGAAATATAAATGATATAGTCCTGTTTTCCAAGACTTTAAGACCTACAGGGATGTGGATGAACAATGCAGCTTGGGCTATGCCAGAAGTATGTAAGCAGGATAATGGGGATTCTGAGAATAGGCACCTAATGGAGACTCAGGCCACCAAGGAAAATTTCCAAAAGAAGTAGAAAAGGAGCTGAGTCCTACATGATGAAAAGGAATTAAGTGGGAAAGATAAGAGATGAAGACTGTGGGGATCAGCATGGGGATTAGTACCATGAAGATACATGATATTTTTAAGGAATCCTAAATTGCTTTTTTATGGCTAGAGTAAAATGTTTAGCTATAAAACCAAAGAGGTAGGCTGGAGTTAGATTATGAAGTACCTTGTGAATAAGACTAAGAAATTCTCATTTTATGCTGAAAGCAATGGGAAGCTGTTGAAAAATTTTAATTAAGATAATGAGTTGTGTGGTTATATTGTGTTTTAGAAAACATCTTGCAGCAGAGTTGAAAATACTTGGAAGGGCTGGTAGTGAAGTAGAGGAAACTATTTCGGAAGGTTGGGTCTCTCAAAAAGTCTTCAGAAAACAGTTACTGCTTAAAAACAACCCTTTCCATCACTATCAGCAAGGGAAACAAACAAACATTAAAAAAACCCAAAAAAACAAAAAAGTTTTGTTCACGGTCAGTGTGGAAACCCAAGTGGCCAGCAAAGTTATTTTGAGTAGTTAGATGCATTAAAATAAAAAAAAATATTTCAAAATATGTGTCTACTTTGCAAAACATAAGGATCAGCATTTCATAAATTGTAAGTAAAAATAACATCTTTGAGTTCAATAACAGGCTAAGAAAATACCTTCTAATTCCCATGGTTTTCTCTTTTAATCTGTTAGATATTTATCTTTAGTATTTTATTTATAGATAATTAAGAATAGAAATTCACTAATTTACTGTTACATTATATTTAGCTTTTCCATAATAAATTGAGCTGGGGAATGCAGATTCTATTTCATATGAAGATTTAAAAAATAAAATATTTGGGGTGCCTAGATGGGTCAGTTGGTTAAGCACCTGACTCTTGATTTTGGCTCAGGTCATGATCTCACGGTTTGTGAGTTTGAGGCCCGCGTTGGGCTCTGTGTAGGCAGTGTGGAGCCTCCTTGGGATTCTGTCTTCCTCTCTCTCTGCTCCTCCCCCATTGCTTTCTCTGTCTCTTTCTCTCTCTCAAAATAAGAATAAACTGAAAAATAATAAATAAATTATTCTTCATTTTAAAGTCCTTACATATAATATGCACCATATGTAAAGATGCTATGCAGAACCAGGATTAAAGAAAACATTTGCTGTATGGAATTGTTGAATGTGTATGTTGTTCTGAACTCTTCTCCCCATTTAATTCCTGCAGTCTGTCTGCCAGTACAGCTTCTTAATCATTTGCTGTACTGTTTTTCACCTAGAAGATTTGTGTACATTTTATAGAAGACCAAGAGATAGCCTGCACTATAAAATACGTAAATACAGTATGGTAGATCAACATCATCATTATGTCAAAACTTGTTAGGAATAAAAGCTGGGGCACCTGGGTGGCTAAGTTGGTTGTGACTAACTATTGACTTGGGCTCAGGTCATGATCTCATGGTTTGTGAGTCTGAGCCCTGTGTCAGGCTCTGAGCTGACAGCACAGAACCTGCTTCGGATACTCTCCCTCTCCTCTTTCTGCCTCCTGCCCTCAAAAATAAATAAGTAAACCTTATAAAAAAATGAAAAGTGATTGGGCCCTACTCCAGATATACTGAATAAGAATGTCTAGAGTTATAGCTCAGGAACCTATATTTTAGCAAGCTTTCCAGATGATTCTTCTGCATCTTGAGAAGAATTATAGTAAAAGATCAATCCAAAAGCAGAACAGTCTAAGGAAGATTTTAGTTAATGGAAAAAACTAATTTTGCTCATGTGAATGTCTAGACTTTTAACAGATAACCACAAATATTCATTAAAATTGTACCAAACCTTTATTGGGTCTGGTTGAATCAACTATATATTCACATTCATGTAACAATGATCTATTGGAACTATATGCCATTTAGCTTATGTTACCTGCTCCTGAGGTTCCTATTATCCACAGAGATCTGATCAACCCATCTAGCAGGAGATACCGGCACATTCAATAGAGCATACATTCAGGATAGGAAATGAAGGTCCATAGCACAAAATTTTTTAAAATACAAATTACCCAATAAAGCACAAAGGTATACGCTTTTCAGAGAGTTTGTGAGAATAATTGTTAATCACATTTTTTATGAATTATCTCAAACATTCTTATTTTACAAATTAGTTGTTTGATACTGGCAATTACAATAACTTAACCAGTAGTATAATGTGCAGAAACTGATTTTAGAATGCATTGCGAATTAAGAAACAAAGCGTTTCTTCTCTTGATGGAAATCAAATAAAAATGTCAAACTGCTGCAATCAGACATCCTAGATATGAATATTCATTGGCAACTGTTCATGGCAGATTTATGAATTTTTTCACCTGCTGTTAGGAGCAAAAAGGAAAACATTAAATTGTCAAATAAAGCTATTAACATAAGCTAAGAGAAAAAATATATACACAGATGGATGCTGATCTTGGAATTATGTGATCTTATCAAAAAAGACCTATTTCTTTTATATTGTGAAAACATTAGTTTTATGCATGCAGATTGCAAAGGTCTGAGATTTGAACTCAGTATCCACCAGCAGCACCCTATCTTATGGTTTATGGAGGACAGTGAAACCAAACATCTATCACCTTGTCATGTAAAGCCATGTGTAAAGATACTCATTAACACTAAGTCATACTTAGAAAGTCTGCTTCCTTCCTTCAGCAACATTTACATCAACATCCACATCCACTGAGCTATTTTGCCCTAAAGAAAAGCTTTCGATTAAATTAGAGGATATAATTTAAATGGATGATAACAAACTACTTCAGTGAATTTGTTTTGAAGGTTTAGTAATGAGAAACCATATAAAATGTTTGTTTGGGCATGTTAGGTTAGTTATTTAACCATGTGTGAATTTCAGTTAATTTGTGGAACACAGTTTTCATGGGCATATTTAGTGCTTCCTGATTATTACTGGGGTTGGAATGCTACAAAAACATAACATTTCCTGGAGTACTTCAGCAGTTTCATTTATAGGCAAGGAAAGGATGAACAGAAGCAATAAAAACTACACTTCAAATATCTCATTATTTTCTTATACACAATTTGATTCTTGTTTGGTTCAGATATTTTTGGCTTACCTTTCTTTTAGGTTACTATCATTTCTTTTAGGTTACTATCATTGACCCAGTCCTTTAGATAGGTATAGAATTTTCCCCCCTTTTAGTTTCTGGTATAAATAACTATATATTTAGTACCAATGGACTGTTTTATGTTAATTAGTGGAATAAAATAGTAATGGTACCATTAGGCCAACAAGACTGGGTGGTATTATATCCAATAATCATATAATTTCAACTGAATATTTGGCAAAGGGATTATGACATTTTTTCTAGAAGATGAAGCATTTGAAGAGAATTGCAGAGATCTGAAACAAGATCCGTTTCCTCTATTACTGTTCCTCAACTATGCCAACAAGTTAAACTAGATCATCTGAATGTGTTCTCAGCACATTGATTTGGTTGACAAAACCAAAGTAAATGGTGCTGAATCCTTAAAAGTTTGCATTATCACATTCACTCATTGTTGGTGGAAGTGTAAATTAGTGTTTTCTATGGAAGATAACATTCTAACATTTGTTATGGAGCATAAGTCATCCAACATATAAAAATTAAATATGCATACACCATTTAAGCCAGCAATTCCATTTCGAGGAACTGAATGCATAAATGTTTACCATATTCAAAATATTCATGGCATCATAGTTTGTACCAGCAAATGATTGAAAGCAAGCTACATGTCTCTTATTAGGGACAGGTGAAATCATTTTCACCCGCACAAAGGATTATTTATAGACATTGAAAGAATAAGTTAGTTCTATATGTGCTAATGTGGACTAATTTTTAAAGTGTATTTTTAAATCAAAGCAGCAAGACACAAAATTAGGTATATAATATGCTTTAATTTTAGTGTAAGACACTGAGAAAGAGGATCTATTTTCCTGTTTATTCATTTTTCTGTGTATCTGTCCAGCAATGATTGTTTCTCCTAGGTGAGTGGGGTAGGAATACACATACTTTTCATTCTAAATCTTTTTGCATTCTAAAGACATTTATCATGTGAATGTACTAGGTAAATGAGTTTAAGAAATAAAAATACTAACTGTAAATAATTCATTTCCAAAACTATACCATAATATGAAAAGCATTGATTAAGGGATATGTAAGAATAAATGACCGTATTCTAAAGACTGCTGTGTTTTGCACTAAGAACACATAAGGAATATTCTTCCAATGCTCTTTCATTATTTAGTTTTTTATCCAATCACCTATACTTGGTATCTTAAAAATTGGCAGCCAATGCTACATTTTTAGATTTCATTATGTTATAGGTAGTCTCCTCCCAGAATTGCATACACATAAACACCCACAAATTTGCAATAAATCCAGGGGACTTATTTATTACATCCACTCCAAGGCCGTTCATGGATCCCTAACGCTTCATGAATCTTGGGCTAACAGCCCCTTATCTGAAAAATGACATAAATGTAGAAATTAAGTCTCATTCATTTTCATTCTCAAATCATGTAAAAGACTCTAATAATCACTTTGAGCAAGACTTCAAAAATAAGTAAATGTTTTAAATTGAAATTTGTGATTATAATCTCAGTCTAAGTAATTCCTGGAAAACAATACACTTATAGTACTAAGTGGCCGTCTTTCCAACTTTCTTTTAGTTATTTGTAACTTGGCAGCATTTCTATCATCGCCAAAAATATTTAAAATATATAAGCTTCAGAGGGGGAAAAACCCTAAATATTAAGAAAGTGTTACTATAGTCCAAGAGTTGAAGAGTAATCATATGGAGGTTGCATGCATTTTAAGAATTACATGAGACCCATTTCAAGGGTATAATGAGGCCTGATGTTATTTTAATATATAAATCTAAATACACATATTAATCCAGAAATAAACACTAGTGCCTAAAAGAGTAGTCACTAAGATACTACCTCTTTGAAGAACACAATTCTTTAACAATGACTCTAAATTGTTTAAGTAACACATATCAGGAAACATCTGATACTCTTTTATGTACATGTTTATAGATTTTCTTTTAGTATTATATTTACAATAATAATTATACTATTTAAAAAATTATAATAGTGAATACAACACCAAGTGCTAGGCACATAGGCAGAATACCTAGAAGCTGCATTTGCAATTATAAATTCATTAATTACTACAAAACAAAGAAAGATATTTAATCACACTATCGCTGTGTTATTCTTAACATGCTATCACTGTCCTTTCAGACTGGGGCTCTTATATGGCGGTTTCCATCAGTTATTTTTATGGTTTTGTTTGAGCTTCTCATTTTCTCTGTCTTAAAACATTCAAAAAGTAGCATAACATCTCTTTTCTTTGACCTCGTCTGACAAATTAAATATTCAACAACCCCGGAGCATCCATTACCCTTGAGATGACATCATGATCTCAACAACACTCCTTTAGGCAAATCAACATAATTGCCACACATCTAGAACATACAGAGATTCTTAGACAAGGCAGTGAGAGCCTCTGCTATTAAGAGGTCAGGATTAGGTTTAAATGGCTCAGGTCTTAGATTCAGCACTTTATTTACTATCTAGGTAACAAATGCAATTTCCCTTTAATTAATAAATGCAGAAAGATGAAGCTATGAAATCCATATTTATAGGGTATGCTGGGAAAGAATATTCTATAACATCTATTTTGGAAATTAAAGCATTTACCAAAATACCATTTTCATCCTGTTTCTTAAAGGAACAAAGGTAACTAATAGGTAAACTGAACCACTTCCTAATAAGTGTCCCATTTAAGGAGACAAAGAGCTGGGCTCAATCATCATTGATGATAGTTTTACTGGCTCATCTGATTATAAAGCTGGACATTCTAACTCAGGTCTTATTTGTAGGGGATCTCAGATATTCCAATGAGTATCTGAGAACAACAATAAGAACAGCAACAATATTCACAAATAAATCCTTATAGAGAATTTCTTATGCGCCAAGCACTAGTCTAGTATTTTTAGATGATTTAGTTAATTTACTTCCTTAGAAACACCTCATGGTGGAACTCATTTACAGATAAGGAAGCTGAGGTGAAGAGGGATTTACTTCCCTTGATCAAGGTCACAGAACTGGTGGAGAATTTAAATCCAAATCAAGGAAAGTTATACGTGTAAACATAACAAAATTACATTGCACATTAAAAAGATGTGTTAAATCACTTTTTTCCCCAAAAGCAAGTTCACAAGACTGAAGGGTGATGATTAGCCATGACATCATCCAATAGGTACTTCTTAGTTACTGTTATTTATTGTGGTAGATGCACATAAGAAAGATATGAATGAAAACCTACATGAGACTTAATAAACTTAATACAAAGATAAGATTTTTTAAAAAAGGTTCTATATTTTATTATTGTTTCCACTTTTACCAATTAAAAATAAATTGAAATATATGACAAAAAGAAACTTTCAGTTGTTTCTGTAACTCTCATCTATGTACAGTAAAATCTTGGTTTGTGAACATTATTCACTCTGAAAACATCCTTGGTATCTGAAGCACCTGTATATTACAGCAAACTTCAAGAACCTTCAGCTCAGTTGTGATCATGTGACATTTGGCATCATACACTACTTGAATTACAAGACATCATTTGCTTATCAAGTTAAAATTTATTTGAAATATTAGCTTGTTTTGTGGAACACTCATAGAACAAGTTACAATCCAAGGTTTCACTGTATTCTTTCTAAAGTTTATTTATTTATTTTAGAGAAAGAGCGGGGCAGAGAGACAGGAAGAGAGAGAATCTCAAGCAGGCACTGAACTGTGAGCAGAGAGCCTGACTTGGGGCTCAGACTCATAAACCATGAGATCATGACCTGAGCCGAAATCAAGAGTCAGATGCTTAACTGACTTAGCCACCCAGGTGCCCCATCTATATATTCTTACAATCACTGTATTTAAAACTTTTTTTTTAAATACAGTGATTGTAAGAATATATGTAAAGCAAATTTATTTGACTATTTTATGATTTCACTTTATAGTGTTTTTTTTTTTCTTTCTATTAATTAAGTCTAATCAGTGTCTCCAAGTAACTTCTCTGGCCACTTTCTATTTAACAGTTTCTATTTAAAGATTTCTATTTAAAGGGGCACCTGAGTAGCTCAGTTGGTTAAACAACTGACTCCTGATCTCAGCTCAGGTTTTGCTTTCATGGTCATGAGTTCAGGCCCTGTGTTGGGCTCACTTCCCAGCATGGAGCCTACTTAAGACTTAAAAAAAGTAAAAATATAAATACCTACATACATATTTATAAAGTCTGTAACAGTCTATTCTTCTGACTAACCTTCAGATTCTCTGTGATAAAGTCTTCCCTGAAAACTTACATCTAAATGACTATAAAGTATGTGATTGAAAATGCTGCTCACTTGATACCATTTATGCCCAATTACATATTCACATTTTACTGAAATTTTTAGGTATTATTTCTTGAAGGCTAATTGATGTATTTTTCATCATTCTGAGAACAGCTCTAGCCAATATAATTTTCTGCAGTGATGGGAATATTCTACAATTGTGCCACTAGACACATAATAGCTGTTGAGCACTTGAAATGTGGCTAGAGACACTGACAATTGAATTTTTCGTTTTATTGGATTTTAATTAATTTTAACTTAAAGTTAGTCACAGGTGGCTGGTGACAAGTAGTTGACTTTTGAAGAATGTATATCTACAGTGATTTTTGCAGAGTAGATATTTAATAAATTCTGTGGAATAAATGAATGAGTGAATGAATACATCCACCAAACTTCTCAGTTTTTTTGAGAGAGAGGCACAAATAAAGAGAGAGAGACAGATAGGAAGGAAGAGAGAGAAAGAGACAGAGAAGTGTGGCTCACCCAGTGTGGGACTTGAACTCACAAACAGTGAGATCATGACCTGAGTTGAAGCCGGATGCTTAATGATTGAGCCACCTCGGTGCCCAATTCTCAGGTTCTTAGGAAACATCTATCTTCACCCAAACTTTCATTTTCTAAAGTATGATGACCATTTATGGAAACAATTCTTCTAGGGATTTATAATCTTAGAACCATAGTTAGTCTAGGAAGAAGCTCTAGATCATTTAGCCATCCAAATCCTTATTTGACAATGAGAGATGACTGAGTCCAGCAAAGAGAAATATCCTTGTTTCAGAGCTAGATTGTGAAGAATCAAGGACTAGAGCTGAGGTGGTTTACTTGGGACATATGAAGAGCACTCTGCAACCCTGTGGGGGCCGGAAGTGCGAGGAAGGGAGCCACGTGCCCCTCGCAAGGTGGACGAGACCGCTGCACCGGGCTGCACTCCCGGGCTGCCTAGGCCCGGAGGCTAAGACCTACATTTCCTTGACTTTAGAATAGGTTTCTTAGTTATGTCCCTACTGGGAAATTTATGTCTGCAGAGAAAATCTAAGGTCTATATTATAATATAATTTTACCAACACGAAAGTCATGAAACAGACATCTTTGTCAAAATTCTATTGCCTTAGGTATAGAGTTATTTGAAAACAGATGGGTTGAAACGTGGAAAACTGTTTAATGTAACAATTAAAATGACTTTCTACAATTTATCTTTCTTTTATGTTGGATTCTGTTCATTCTTTTAAATTCCTGTATCAATCCATGTTAGCAAGTGGAAACTGTTGACCTCGAATAAAACTTAAACAGTTAAATACGTTGAGGCCGTGGTTTCTGAAACCTGTACCAACATAGCTTGCTCAGCTGTTTGTGAGCATCTCTTCTCAAGTCTAACTTCAACAAAGAGACTTCATGGTAGTAACTTGAAATCCATCATGATGGAAGTATCCACACCACAGAGATCATCAGTGTTACAAATCAAGTTGTCCCCTTCCCCACCCTGTCCTTAAACATTTAGCAGCACCATTTAGGGGTATGCCCTACATAGCAAAGACTGTGAGACATCTCAAATTCATAACTAATTTAATTCAACATGAGATTTATTGGTAGATGCACTTCTCCTGTGCAATACATGATAATCAGGTGACCAAACTCTTTTGTCTGAAACAAACAAACAAACAAACAAACAAAAAACCCAAATGAATCAAGAAATGAGATTGTTTTATGAAATCCTGACTCTACACTACAGCATAAGAAAGTAATGATGTAGACAGGTACATATTTTTATGGCAACTAAATTGTTCCTTCTTTAATTCTGGGGCCATTACAAATCCAATTTTTATTGTGTTAATGAAATTGCTAAAAAGAATCTTGGCATCTCTCATCTTAATTTCTTGACTGAAAGAACATTTAATACCATAAAAAGGTTTAAAATATATAAAACTATATAATCTCTAAATAAGTTACAATTTTTCTTAGAAAAGAAACACTTGCATTCTTACACCCTCATTTACTGCATATTAGTACAAGCTTTGCAGATGAGTACTTTGGGACTCCTACATGATAATTATGTTAATTTTTCTTAATAAGTCATCAAAATAAGAATATTTAAAACAAGATAATATCAACTTTTGGACAATGTTGAGAGACTTGCAGGTGCCAGACAGAAAACCCAGTCACACTGGCAAAGGCCAAAGATTGTCTACAGCTCCCTTAGCTGAGGATGACTTTTTAGATTACCTACATTTCTGGCTTCCTTCTCCATGCTCACTCAAGCAGATATCTTACAAGAAAACACTTTTGTAGGGAGCTCCAGGCTGGCTCAGTTGGCAGAGTGTGAGACTTGTTCTCAGTGTTGTGGGTTTGAGCCCCATGTTGCGCGTGAATTAAAAAAATAAAACATTTTTCAGTATTACTTTTATACCTAGAGTATATGGCAATTTCCAAACACAAGTATGTAGTCTCCTTACCAGTTGTCTTCCATTAATATTAATGACCCATCATTTTGGTTTCTTTTAAATGCATACAAATTTTAAACGTTTATTTGTTTATTCTGAGAGAGAGTGTGAATGCATGCAGTTGTGCAGGGGAAAAACAGAGAGAGAATCTCAAGTAGACTCTGTGCTGTCAGGGCAGAGCCCAACTCTGGGCTTGACCTCATGAACTGTGAGATCATGACTTGACCCAAAATCAAGAGTTGTTTGACTAACTAACTCAGCCACCCCCCCAATAATCTGTCATTTTGATTCATCCATTAGTCTTGTATGTATTTTATTGAGTGTGATATTTCTATGCAGTGATAGCATGTAGTTTCAAATTGAGTAAAATGAGAACCCTATCTAGAGACAAGGTAAACTGATGCATGCCTGGCCAGATCACTTTGTTCTGGTAGCTGATCTGACATATCCTGGAATCAACACTGCCCTGTGGCCTTCAAACTATGATAAATATTATTTCAATGTATTTAAAATGTTCATTTCTTTTCAAGCAAGATTAGATATTATTATTTCTGATGTAATTACCTCTAGAAAATTAGTGCCAATGATTTTAAAAGTTATTTTTCTACTTCCAAATATGTAACAGGAACAGTGTATATGTTTTGTCACATCTTCTTCTAATAAAAAAAAGATACATGAGAAAAAACCCCAAACACTTATTCAGTAATAAATCAACTAAGTTGACACAACCAAGTGTGTATTTGGCATACTTAACAAAGCAGACCAATGGCCCTAAATTAACACTGAATTTGCTTCTGTAAAGGAGAATTATTATTGACATTTCCAGCTTGAGGGGCCACTGAGAGTGAATAAGTTGATTGTTGTTCAATTATTTAATTAAGTTCCAGGAAAGATGTGAATCACAAGGTCTGCCAGCGTTAGCACTAAATTATACAAACAGACCAGTATTGGTCAAAAAGCTGACTGCAATGATCACTGAGAGTATGTTATGGATTGACCGTCTTTGTCAGCTAGTGTATTGACAAGGCAAAATGTCGAAAACTAATTTTGAAGTTTTGAATTATAATGATTTTAAAAAGAATAAGGAAGCATGAATAGTTTAGTGAGATTAAGCATATAGGGCATTTTAGCTTGTACAACCTCAGAGGGGCCACTCAATAGGTGGAAATATAAAGAGGAACAATTTTCTCAAACCATTTTTGGCCCAGACGACATAAGGAGTGTCGAGAAGAAAAAGGTAGCAGCATTAATAGTAAATTGAAGTTCACAAGCCCCCTTTATTCCTCATTCTGATTTCCACAGTTTCAGTTACCTCTGCTTAACTGTGGTCAGGAAGCAGATGACCCTCCTTGGAAAAGGACAGGTCTCTGTAGGTCACTAGTAGCTCTAGTGCTATGTCACAATGCCTGTGTCATTCACCTCACTTTACCTCATCATGCATGCATTTTATCATCTCACATCATCAAAAGGAGGGTGAGTACAGTACAATAATCTTTTGAGAGACCTCATTCACACAGCTTTTATTATAGTATGTTGTTACATTGTTCTATTTTATTATTAGTTGTTTTTAATTTCTTACTGTGGTTGATTTATAAAGTATGTTTTATCATAGGTGTATATATATAGTAAAAGAAAAAAACCCGGGAGTATGTAGGTTTTGGTATATCATTACATTCAGACATCCACTGGGGGGGGGGGTCTTAGAACAATACCCTGTGGATAAGGGGGGGCTACTTTATTGCCTCTTCAAGGTATCATTTGGAGATGCAAAAGTTAAAATACAAGGAATCCACTCATTTTTCAGGTTTTTAGATTTCTAAACATGTTAAGATGCTTAACATATGTACATTATAAACACAATCCTGCTAGCACAAATAGTAAGAATGTCTGCATGGTGAAATTTGGACAGAATACCATGTGCATTGGAACAAATTATAGACTATGTAAAATGGTTCTTTCAAGGACTAGCATACATGCAATAGATAGCTATTGCATTATTTAGAATTGTGAAAGAATAACTACATTGTTTATTTCCAGTAAGGTATGTATGTGTATCTAGTATCTAAATCTGTGTCTATGTCTGTATGTCCTTTATGATTAACTGCATCAATCCCAGAGTGATAGCTGTGACCAACTAAGGAAAAGCAATAGATCTAATACATTTTTTTAAGTTTATTTATTTTGAGAGACAGAGAGACAGAGAGAGGGAGAGGGAAAATTCCTACAGGTGATGTGCATCTTGAACTCATGGACTGTGACATCATGACCTGAGCCAAAATTAAGAGTAGGTTGCTTAACCAACAGAGCCACCCAGGTGCCCTAATACAATTTAAAAAAATTTAACATTTGCTCATTCTTGAGAGAGACAGAGACAGAGTACAAGCTGGCGAGGGGCAGAGAGAAGGAGAGACACAGAACCTGAAGCAGGCTCCAGGCTCTGAGCTGTCAGCACAGAGCCACATGTGGGACTAGACCTCACATGGCCTGTGCCAAAGTTGAAGCTTAACCAACTGAGCCACCCAGGTGCCGCTAACACAATTGTTTTTAAATAAGGGTTTTGCCTCCTACACCTCAACCGCAGCAATTTCCTACATGACACATCACCAAAGACAGGGAAATGAAAGCAAAACTGAACCCTTGGGACTTCATCAAGATAAAAAGCTTCTGCACTGCAAAGGAAACAATCAAGAAAACTAATAGGCAACCGACAGAATGGGAAAAGATAGTTGCAAATGACATATCAGATAAAGGGCTAGTATCTAAAATCTACAAGGAACTCACCAAACTTCACACCCACAAAACAAATAACCCA
>NC_043704.1:30853254-30880865 GCF_006229205.1 Suricata suricatta | reverse complement strand
TGTCTATAAAATCCCTCAGAAGGCCTTCCTGGCTTAATAGTCTTTTCTGCTTCTCCTTCTGCTGCTTCTTTCCTCCTCCTCCTCCACCCTCTTCCTCCTTCTTCTTCTCCTTTCTCTCTCTCTTTTTCTTTCTCTTTCTTTTACTTCTCCTCCTTCTTCCTCTTCTTCCTCTTCCTCTTCCTCTCCTTATTTTCCTCCTCCCCCACCTCTCCCTCTCTGTTTCTTTCAATTTGCTATCCTGAAATAACTGTTTTTACTAGCTTAAAGCCACTATTCTATTGGTCTTTCTAATGCAGTAAAATATATCTTTATTTTGGTAGTGTATAGTTTTTTAAAAATTTATCCTTCAGTCTTATGCAGAAGGAGATAATGGTAGTAAAGAGTAATCTCTAAATTGAATACTGAGAAAGGAAAATAAAATCTTATACAAATCAAAGGGAACTTCTAATTTTCAGAGACATAGATAGCTTTAGGTCTATAGCTGTAGGTATATAATGAGGTACGGGTAAACAAAACTCCAAAATCTTATTTGGTTAAAACATAAACCTAATGGGATCTAGGTATAAGTAAGGCTCAGAGGACACCTGCTGAGGTACAGGATTAAACATGTAATATTAAATTAGATAACTTAAGGATTTTTCTTTAAAAAAAAAACCATTTATGGTTTTCATTTGCTACTGCTCTATGATCTGAACTCTGCAGCCTTGATCTGAAAAAAACATTTCTCTGTTTAAGTAGTTTAATTTGCACATGTAGTTTACTATATACACCTAGCTTTCTATATATTCTGATTTCTTGGTGTGATACTTTCACCAATCCAGAAGAATTTGTATTAAAATTGCTTGGTAATGTGAAATCTGTTCAGGAAGATTAGAAAACCATATCTTAGACTATCAATTATAACAGTTGCATCCAAACTAATTCATATTTACTCAATTGCAAACAATGTTACATGAAACATCTTAACCCCAAATAAAGATGCTATTTATGCAAATAATGTAAGTGTTGGGTAAATAAACAAACAAACAACAAGGAAAAAGATGCCAAGTCCCTTAGCAACAAGGATCCAGAATACTTCTAAGGAAATTAACTTTTCTAAGTCAATAAAATAACTTAAATCCCTTAAATGTAGGACTCCTATGTTTAATAGATAATACAGTTCAACAATTCCACCCTATATTCTACATCAGAAAGTACATTAGGTTTCTTTTTCTTCTTTTTTTCTCCCCCAACCAAACTCTTCTTACAAGACTAGGGTATTCTAATCTTCCCCTATTCTCACCATACATTAAAGTTATATCCAGCAAAATCATAGCTTCTACTGCTTGTGGTTTCTCAAACAATGCTTCTAAAATATTATTGTACAGACAATTCATCTGGGAATCCTGAAAAAAATGTAGATTTCAGTTCAGCAGGTCTGGAGTGTGGCCTCAGATACTGCATTTCTAATAATCTACCAGATGATATCTTTCTGCTTTCAAGTAGCAGCAAGGTCTTAAACACACAGAGAAAGTATATATCACCAAATCTTTAAATCACCACAAAAGTTTTGATGTAAAAATCTTGCAAATCTGAATAGCTCAATAAGAATACAAATCTAATGTAGTGGGAATTATGACTGTATCCTTAAGCAGTAGCTAAGGAAACCGAACTAAAAAAATGGTGCTAACGACAGAGGTCAATACCCCTGTATTCCTGTCCAGAGGAAGTAATGCTTTAAATTTCTCGTTAATACTCATAAAATATTTACTATAATAACAATGTAATGCACTATAGATGAACTAGCATTCTATTTTGAGTCATATAGTATTTCTTCTGGAAGCAAATTTTGAATAAAATCTGTTATTAATAAGTACTATATATTTTTAATATATTACTGTTAAAAATCATCAAGGACAAAATTGTGAGCAAAAGCTATAATTGATGGTGTTTAAAATAAACAAATATATAATACTTCTGTATATTAAATAAAAATGCCATAAAGATGGACTCAACTTCTACTTGCTAGATTAGTAGTAGACAATGCTATCTATTTTTGTTATCTTTTTACCTATGGAAAGAAAAGACAGGTGGCATGAGCGTTGGATTGGAGACGGAGAAGCTCTGAAGGAAAATATCACTTGTGATCAAAACTTCCGTGTCCTCTGTCCCTAAGCAGTTAAATAGAGACAGTAACTCACCCATGGAGAACTGGGACAATGAAATGAGACAAGGCATAGAAGATCCTAGCACTGTGCCCATGATTAGTGGCCTACAATTACAAGCTTAACTTATTAGTACTCTTAACAATCTGAGTTTCATTCATTACATAAATGAGGACATATTTATAAAGCACTTGTAACTGGCTTCTCTGAATAACCACAATAATTATATTGATTTCACTGTTTTTGAATACTTACATCATATCAAATATCATGTGAAAAGCAGTAACTAATCTCTTTGAACCCTCATACTTGTTCAAAGTTTGTATTTTATTTAAGAATTAACAAGTCCAGAAAAATAAAGTGGTTTACATAAAATCCCTAGAGTCTATGCAAAGCAGAACTGATAGCTTAGACTTGCCTAACTTCACAGTTCTTTCTACTACAGGGTGTTTAAAACTATTCCTTGTGGGGGCACCTGGGTGGCTCAGTAGGTTGAGCAACTAACTTTTGACTTCAGCTCAGGTCATGATCTCAGGGTCCTGGGATCAAGCTCACATACCTCCCCATCCTGGTGGGCTCTGCACTGGGTGTGGAACCTGCTTAAGATTCTCTCTCTCCCTCTCACTCTGTCCTTCCCCATACTCATGCCATCTCTATTTCTCAAGAAATAAAACAAAACAAAAACCTCTTCCTTGTAGTTTTGTGATCTGTGAAATGTGATTAATAATGCGGACCACACATTTTAAAAGTTAGATCAAATAGTAGGGCACCTGGGTGCTCAGTCAGTTAAGTGTCCAACTTGGGCTCAGCTCATGATCTCGTGGTTCATGAGTTGAGCGCCATATCAGGCTCTGTGCTGACAGCTCAGAGTCTGGAGCTTGCTTCAAGTTTTGTGTCTCCCTCGCTTTCTGCTTCTCCCCTGCTCATCATGCTCTATTTCTCTCTTTCTCTCAAAAATGAATACATGTTAAATAAAGAAAATAATTAAAAATTAAATCAAATATTGAATACTGAAAAGCCAGTACAATGCCTGACACCAAATTAGCAGCTAATAGTCTCTAAATACAGTCATAGATGAGTGATGGATAAATATTGGGTTTGAAATGGGTTCCGCTTACAATAGCAACAGCTATGGTAATGTTTTCAATCTTAAGACTTTGTCATCTACCCTTTACTGCTGTCTATGCAGTTTCCCATCATGCATTGATTCTGTTTAGTCATATATAGTGTAACATTATTGTGGCAAAATAAGCATTCTGCCTTTTTTGGATTCCTGGCAGAATATTCCACACACAACTCTCCTTTTGCTGATGCTGTTAATTGCACAAATGCTCACGTCATCTTGTTTAGACTATGGTTTCATCCTGTTTTGACTATCATGTTGCCCTTATGCTGGTCTCCCTGTTGACAGACTTCAGCTGGTACATATTGTGCCTCAAAGTCTGATAGGCATCAGCTCCAGCAAATAGACAACTTCTGCTTCAGCTAGCTGCCAGACACAAATTTGTATTAAATTGTACTTCTAATTTGCCTTAAGGAAATATTTTTAGATTTATGTATGAAAGATGTCCTTCCATCTTGAGCATTTAGAAATGTCTAATCCTCCTTTTTTTCATATGTGCTGAATTGAGTGGCATAAAACAAAAAAAACAGAAAACAATGGACTTGTTGGTTTATGTTCCTAATAGTGGTGCCTTTTATAAAGCTACCATTTACCTTTTATTAGCATTTTTAAGGCTGATGAAACTGGATTTATTACATGTACAGTGAAAAGAGAAGACAGGGATGTCAGAATTGTTAATGTTCTTTCCTAACAACAACAGAAAAGCAATTTGCTGGCCCGCACCCAAACAAATGCCATGAATGCTGGCCAGTTTAGTGCAGTTTTGCTACAACTATGCATTCCATTATTTTCCATCTTGCTTCCCCCTTTATATTTGTGGTTTTAGCTTATATGAATTATAAAGACCAAATTTTAAGGACATAGAAAACTGCAGAGGAATTCTGCTCAGGTCCACAGCAGAGTGTCAGGAATCTGTGTATGGAAATCAGAAGTTCTGTCATCTGGGGTCACATGTGTCTCTGAGTGCAGAATGTTATTACCACTTATCTGAGATGGTACAAGTGTGTAACTGTTCCTGTCTGGTTCTTCTCTGATCCAATGGCTTCTGCACAGGGCTCCAAGATCTTAGTTCTCTAAAGTGCTGTATTTATTATGTTGTAGACATTTCCTTTTTTGGCTACCTGGTTTACATCACCCCCTGCTCTGTTCCTAAGCACATCTTTCTGTTGGAGAATTATCTGTTCACTCTGTGTAGTCTTGGTGCTATGGAAATCCAGCTGCCTTCCATCTACTACTGTACCAGAAAAGATCAGAGCTTTGTACTCATCACTCAGATATAGCCAAGGAGTGAGCATGTGGTTTGCGTCTGACCCATGAGAGACATTCTCTTCAGGGGCTTAGAGTCTTCACAGAGTGTTACAAAGGTAGAAAAAATAGCTGGAGCATGTTTCCTTAATTTGAGAGGCCCCAAGTAAAAAAGGGGGGGCGGGCCCAACTAGAAGATACTTAGTATGAATACTGTCCTGTGATTTCTACTTCTCCTTTACCTGGAGCTTCCCAAATCCTGCCCCTTTTGTCTTGACTTCTCTTGAAATGTTTGAACACTGATTACAAGTACAATATATTATGTTGCTTATTTTAACAAGATTTGAAACAAACACTCTGGATGCTTGCAACTTAGGAATGACATTTGCCAACTTCAGAATTCTTTACTAGTATGATTGTCTACAGAATTAAGTATCAATTCCTTAGAATCTGGATCAGTTCTGTTCTCCAACATTGCTGACTACTTTTACCCAAACAAATGTTTTACATAAGCAGGCTTATTTCTTTGTGCTCATGTGTGTGTATATATCTTCACTCCCTTGACGTGCCAGTACCCATCCCTTTCTAATTTCTTCCTTTTCCCTCTTATTTGAATCTTAATTATTTTCAATGTCCAAATCAATTTCTCAGTTCCTCTGTAGAGCCTTTTTTGTAGTATTAAATCCATGATGGCATCTGCTCTGTTCAAATTATGTGATGGTCGTTTTTGTGTAGTGCTAATATTCAAGTAGGTCTTTTAAGAAGCAGGATTAATTCAACAAAATCTTATATTTTCCCATGTGATTTATTTCATCAACTAGACTTTCGTAAAAGGCGAAAGATTTATGCGATCTGAAGAGAAACCAGAGTATCAACTAGACTTTAAATTCTACCACGGATGTGTCCAAGGATACCCCACTGAATTCCTACAATGCTTAGCATATCGTCTCATGAAATACTTTTATTTAATTTGCACTTTCATTCCCAACAGTTAATTTCTTTATGTTTTTAGGGGATTCTTGCTGTGAGATTTTTTTTTTATATTTAGAATGTAATAAGTTGGGTGTCTACTTGCCTATGCTCTGCAATTTATGTGTATTAATGATGTCATTTTTTTCTAATGCATTTTACATTAAGGGAAATATATATTGTGTATGTGGTGGCTTTCCAGTCACAGTAGAGGAAAATATTCAAATATTTATAATTTTTTTAAATGTTTTATCTATTTTTGAGACACAGAGAGACAGAATTTGAGTGGGAGGGGCAGTGAGAGAGGGAGACACAGAGTTGAAAGCAGGCTCCAGGCTCTGAGCTGTCAGCACAGAGTCCGACGTTGGGTTCTAACCCATGAACATGAGATTATGACCTGAGCCAAAGTTGGACACTTAACCTATTGAGCCACCCAGGCACCCCTCAAATATTTAATAAATGACCTTATTTTGGTGGTCTAATAAGCTGATAATAGCTAATGGTTATCTAATATAAACCAAGTGCCACTCAGTGCACAAAGTTCATATTAGGAGGTACTATTGGTACTATTTTTATCCATCATATTTACAGATGAAGAAAGTGAAATTAATGATTTTGAAGGACCTATCCAAAAATCCCCAGCTGATAAAGGGTAGAGTAAGAGTTAAAACTAAGTCTTCTTCCAGAGCCCAAACACTGGACAACAATGCTATAACAGCATTGTTGCAGTTTCTGGATATAGATCAGAAAAAGGACATTTAAAAATTAAAAAAATAAAACATAGTGATTTAAAAATTATCCTCAGTGATTAGAAATAATTTTGTTTATGGAGTGATTTATACAAAGTGATTTTGACCGGAACTAAAAGGATTGACTGCTCTTAAGATACAACGGCAGGTCCATGATTGAATGTTCTAAAAGACTCCCACGGGAACTATTTCTTTTCAGAACATATTCTAACTACTTAAATGGATTTTCTTTTATTACAGAAAGTATATGCATTTTTATGCCAAATCTCAAAAAGTGGATTTAAGCTAAGATATTTTTGAATACTGTATAGCATGTGCGTTCACATTCATTAGGTGAAAAATATTGCCTCTTTAGTTTTAAGAACATTGTGCATGCAGTCAGGAAAATGCTCCAAGTTAAAGAACACTAAGGAGGCAAAAATAAATTCAAAGTCTGATCCTCAAGGGAATCTTAGATGGGAAAAAATGCCATAAGATATTTTATTATGAAAACTGGCAAACTTTAGGTATGGGCAGTGTATTGGATAGTATGGCACACATGTTAAATACAGTAAATTTGACTGCACTGTGACTATAAACAGATTATACTAATCCTTAGGAGGTAAACTTTGAATTGTTTAGAGTAAGGGAATATGTTGTTTGTAGTTTTCCATCAAATGATTCAACAACAATAGCAATATATTGATAATGTACGTGAATAGAAAATGCTAAATTAAGTCTGGTGTGTTAATTTGTGAATCCAAGTGAAAGTTGGGAGCTAAATGAATTACAAAATTTTCTTTATGTTTAGAACTTTTTATTTTATTTTTTAAAAAATATATTTTTTAATGTTTTTGTTTTATTTTTGAAAGACAGAGAGAAACAGCCCAAGCAGGGGAGGGTCAGAGAGAGAAGGAGACACAGAATCCGAAGCAGGCTCCAGGCTCTGAGCTAGCTGTCAGCACAGAGCCCGATGCGGGGCTCAAACCCATGAACTGTGAGATCATGACCTGAGCCCAAGCCAGATGCTTAACCGACTGAGCCACTCAGGCCACCCTAGAACTTTTTAAAAATATAAAAAGTTTAGAAATAACTATAGAATGTTAAGAGTTTAAAATGGTTTGACTCTTTGGGATATAAAATATCTTCTAAAATACCCAACTCCTTTAATATAAATACTTTTATTTATATGAATCAAACACCTATATGGGTAGTTGGTTCTTATTGAGCATTTTGTTGCAAATTGCTTAATGATTAGTTTGAAGTCACATGGCACAATGAATGATTTTTAGTATATACATTATGTAGTATCTTAAATATTCTACAAATCTTAAATATTCTCGAAATCTAAAGTGCATCAACTGCAATATTTAGTGTAAAACAAGATCTGTCTTCTTCAATTCACTTTTCCTTGGTTTTATAACATTGCTTGAATGAAAAACTATAGCATGAAAAACTATGGTGAAACGTTGTAACAGAAGTGCACCATCCAGGGGCGCCTGCGTGGCTCAGCCCCTCAAGTGTCCGACTCTTCCATGCGGCTGGGGTCATGATCTCACGGTTCTTGAGTCAAGCCCTGCATTGGGCTCTGTGCTAATAGCATGAAGCCTGCTTGGGATTCTTAGGCTCCCTCTCTCTCTCTTTCTCTCTCTCTCTGACCCTTCCCTGGTTGCTCTCTCTCTCTTTTTCAGAATAAACTTAAACAAAGATTTTTTAAAGAAATGCACTACCCAAATACAGTACATGTAGCTGGTGACATTAACTTGGTAACCTGATATGAGAGAAGGCATTTTGTTTTATAATAAAACAACATAATATATATATAATATACAATTCCATAATTACAGTCATTAATTCAGTACCATGCTCTTAACAACTGATAGAGCATTTTGACAGAAAATCACTAAGAATACAAAAAATTTGAAGAACACTATCAACCAAATTGACCCGATTAATATTTGCAGAACATTCCACCCAGAAGCAGAATAAATATTTTTGTCAAGTATGTATGGAACATTTATTGAGAAAAACGACATCCTAGTTCATAAAGTATGTCTAAATAAATTTGAAAGGATTCATGACTCAAAATAATTTTTCTGACCACAACGGAATTAATTTAGAAATCAATAAAAGAAAAATACCTGGAAAATCTCCAAATACTTGGAAATTAAATAATATACTTCTAAACAACCTGTGGGTCAAATAAAATTTAAATGGGGAATTATAAAGTATTTGGACTCTCTAGGGGCACCTGGCTCGGTCAGTTAAGTGTCCAGCTTCAGCTCAGGTCATGATCTCATGGTTCGTGGATTGGAGCCCCGCGTCAGGCTCTGTGCTGACAACTAGCTAAGAGCCTGGAGCCTGTTTTAGATTCTGTATCTCTTTCTCTCTGTGACTCTCCCCTGCTTTCACTGTCTCTCTCTGTCTCTTAAAAATAAGTAAAAAAAAAAAAAGAAAAACATTTAAAAGATTAAAAAAAAAGTATTTGGACTCTCTAAGGGAAAATATAAAGTTATGTGGATTAAATAAAAATGAAAACACAAAATACAAGCAAACCTTAACAAAATGTAGCTATCAAAAATAAAATCAATATTGGGGTGCCTGCGTGGCTCAGTTGGTTGAATGTCTGACTTCAGCTCAGGTCAGGATCTCACAGTTTTTGAGTCTGATCCTTATGTCAGGCTCTATACTGACAGCTCAGAGCCTGGAGCCTGCTTCTGATTCTGTATCCCTCTCTCTCTGCCTCTCCCTGACTTGTGCTTTGTATCTCTCTACCTTTCAACAATACATAAACATTAAAAAAAATAAAATCAATATTTTATCCACCACAAAGAATTTTTTTTAAATAATTAAAACTTTATTTTTATTTTTTTAAGGAGATTTCACACCCAGCATACAGCTCAATGCAGGACTTGATCTCATGACCCTGAGATTATACCTGAGCTGAGATCAAAAGTCTGACTCTTAACCAAATGAGCCATCCAGGCATCCCAAAGTTATGACTTTAAACAAATTAACAAATTAGCACACTGTTTAAAAGTAATGAGGAAAGTTAAGAGTTCATCCATAAAAGGATCAAAGTTAAGGATGTAAGGCACAAAGATAGTGGTGGTGGCAGAGAATTTGTTTTTACTAAAATGTGGCACTGGGAAAAATTCAATATCTGTCACATAGGAAAATCCCATAAAATATTTAACTATAAGAAACATATTGAAAACATTTCAACTCAAACTAAAGCACAATGGAAGATCAAGTAGGAAATTCCCTCATGGATTGCTACTAGTATATAATGTATTAATGACATCTTCAAGACCTTTTATTCATTCATATAACAAATAGATCCTGAATGACTATAATTCCTATTCAAATAAATATTATCAGATACAAGTAATAATTAAAAATGAACATTCAAATGGTATCATCATTCCTAAATGGGGGATATAACAAAATTGTTCCCTTTCCCCATCTACCAAGTAGGACAAAGCTGATTCGGGCCTGGAGTTAGTTTCCTTGGTTCTAAATTCAGGAATCCCAGATGCCTACTTTATGCTGTTTCAGAAGAGCTTCTCATAAGTTAAAAAGTTAAATGTTATGTGTGTTTTATTCATATAGTGTACATGGTCTTGGATTTTAGAATGTGAATTCCAGATAAAAATAGAATTTATTCTTTAGATTTGGGGCCATGAATTTTCAAAAACCAGTTTAAATGAGCAAAAGGAAGGAATGAAAAGATAAAACTGTGTTGGAAAAGCTTACTGAAACACTTGACAAAGTACTGACAATATGGAAAATCCCTCATTGAAAAACCCTGCGTTTCATTTATTGCCCTGTATTTAATGAAGAAATTAACATGTGGAATGCAAATTTTGTGTTCTGGGAGAAATACACATTTTATCAAACTAAACATGTACATCAGTGATCATTCTGAAACAAAAACAATATATACGCTTCTGTGGGTATATTTCTACTAATGATTATGACTTATAATGTATTATATAATGTGTTTTCATATGTATGTGTTTGTGTATATTCATATAAATTTTTTCCTTAATTTAAAAATGACTCATTTTATGTACCCATAGATTGTAACACAAAAAATATTCTCTTTAAGGTTTGCTAATATTGCCTTATTAGAAAACAATATCTCAAGATTATGTTCAGGTTTTCATCACACAAATTCCTATTTTCATTGTTTTAAGTAAGTTTACGATTTAGAAGAGTTAACTTATCAGGGCTGTAAACCATCAAGAAAAAGTAACTTGTAGCTTGTTTTTGTAGTCAAATCAATAATATGTTTCTTGCGCATTCGCTGAGAAGTTTGCATTGTATACTGACAATTATTGTAAAAATGTTTTTTATTATTTACTGTGTATAAGATATAACTTCTTTTGCTTTTGTAAAACTGTGAATATAGACTTAGTTGAACTTTTCCAATAAACATTAAAACTTATTTTCTACTTTGGCACATCAGAATTCGGTAAAGAGCCACCACCAATCTTCTGAACAATATTATTTGTGTTTAACAAATAGGATTATCTCAGTAATGTAAAGAATGGAATTGTTTGGCCAATGAAGCCATTGTACATATTTACATGTGTATACATATTTTATCAGTGAGGAAGGCCATATAATAAGCAATGTAGATTAAATCCATGATCTAGATAAATGCCACAACAAAACAGCCAGTGGGTATTTAGATAATTAAACTACCAAAATGGCAATAGTAACAATGCTATTACTGTTGGATACCTAACTTTAGTCAGCACAACGACATAGTGGGCTCTTTCAATTATTTTTAAAAAAATTTTAATGTTTATTTATTATTGAGACAGAGAGAAACAGAGCATGAGCAGGGGAGGGGCAGAGAGAGAGGGAGACACAGAATCCGAAGCAGGCTCCAGGCTCTGAGCTGTCAGCACAGGGTCCCCCGAGGGGCTCAAAGCCACAAACCGTGAGATCATGACCTGAGCCAAAGTTGGACACTTACCTAACTGAGCCACCCAGCGCCCCTTCAATTATTTTTTACTAACTGAAAGAATGACTTAACACTTGTGTTGGTTTGAGAGTGGGTATGCCTGTGTCTGCATTTACAAGTGTACAAGAGTGAGAAAGAGAAGGGGAGGAGGGGAGATGAAAAGTGAAGAACTGAATGGATGAGTGAGAACAGAGGACAGTAAATAACTGTTTGGTGGTAAGAGTTAAGTGCAGTTGCGGAATACAGACACCTTTCTTTGTGTGTTCACTTTTGGTATAGTCTCACCATGCAACACAATCAAGGTCTCAGTGAAAACTATTGACTTCTCTTCACACTCTTGTGTTTCCTTATAACATTATGTCTCCTCAATAAATAGTTTGTTTCTTCATAGTTCTCAAACAAGACACTCTATCCCACATTTTTCTTAAAATGTTACAATTTTGTGATATATGTGATAAGAGGTGGTATATATGTTACTACATACAAGACTTTCAAAAACTTTTTTTACGTTTTTTATTTATTTTTGAGAGACAGAGAGACAGCGCGAGCAGGGGAGGGTCAGAGAAGAGAGTAAGACACAGAATCCGAAGACAGGCTCCAGGCTCCAAGCTAGCTGTCAGCACAAAGCCCGATGTGGGGCTTGAACTGTGAGATCATGACCTGAACTGAAGCTGGACGCTTAACCGATTGGGCCACCCAAGCACCCCAATATACTAGACTTTTATTGGAGGAGGGTGCTACATGTGTGTTCTTGACAAACTTTGTCACCTGTTTCTCAATGCGCAAAAGGGGATGATAAAGGAAATTATCTTGTTGACACTATTTGCCATCTGCAGACTATATATTCAGACCTAATAGGGACTTGAAATCCCTTTCATTTTATAGACACAGGAACTGAAATCTCAAGAGGTAACTTTACATGTCCAAAGTACCATCCCTTGTAAAAGCTAAAATATCCTGCCAATTTCTGCACTTCTTGACCCTGAAACTGAATTTTGATAAGATACTTGCATTCACCCCTTCCTGTCACAATGGATTTAAGAGACATGTGATTTCTTCCAAAATTTGAACCTCAGTCTATCTCTTTGTTCTTACAGTCTGAATTTGTATGAGTCTGACTGATACTTTTTTGAAAGATTACTGTTTTGAACTTGTTTTCCCTTAAATGAAAACTGCCCGAATTTTTATATTTCTGAAAACTGTCCTTGTGCTAAAATTTTAGGTATAACCCAACCTCACCTTGAAAAAAGATTTCCCTCTCTAGTCATCCCTCTTATTCTTTGCCACCTCCTTGTCATGTCCTTTCCCACTCCCACAAGCATTCATACCCAGTGAACACCTTCCACAATAATTTTTACTTGTTTATCTTGTTTTCTTTACCGCAAATGGGTTTTTATGCCTTTTTCCTACTTATTCAAATTTTACCACCCTTCCAGAGTCATATGAATTCCCAAATGTTTCTAGAAGGCTTACTCTTTTACATCTAGTCAACAAAGACCCTTCCCTTTCTTGAGAGCATTTATCTTGTATCATGATTCTAAATAGCACTCTATAATGCATTGAATGGTGTCATTTTTCAATTGTTTTTTGTGTTTTGTGTTCTCTCCACAATCAGAGTTGTTAATTTCTTGAGACAAAGACTGAGGCTTATATAGATTCTGTAATCCTTGTCATTAATAAGTATGCTATAACTTCATATTGATTTTAACAGAGAGCAGGAAATAGTCTGACATAATATCCAACAGTCCTCAAATTCTATGCTTATTTAGAGACACATTAAATTGAAAATTAGTTCAATAAGTCTTTACTTTCTTTGGATATAATATGAAAGTACGTTAATTAATTCATTGATTTGTGTTAAATATTTTCAGTCTTATGTAGAACATTTCAGAGTGAAAGCATTAAATGAAGTCAAAGTTATTAATTAATCTTATTGGTGGTCATTGTACTTGTCTTCCCAACATTCATTTCATTAATTTCAACCTTCTCCTCATGTATAGCAATCATGTAATCTGAAAGGGATTGATTTCTTCTTTCTCCCTCCATTTCATGGATTGCTTTGACTTGTCTAAACAAATAAGCATTATTCTCTATTCCAGTAAATTCCAGTAATGCTGGCCTAAGCCAGTCAGCACGTGGCATTCCCCTGGCTACAAAGCTTGTTCTGTGTTGACCCATTCAGCACAACACTTAGCTAATTTTGCCAACAGAAATTATTTCCTTTATAGGTACATGAGCCAATAAGTCTTCTAAAAAGTTTAAGATAATTTATATTGGAATTTCCATTAAATATAACTCAAAGCATCCTAATGATTGCTCTTGTTTGTGATATTTTAAGAGAACAATTTGAGAAGCTATTAATAATTTTTAACTCACATATATATGTGTGCAAATGAAAGGAAAAAATTATTGTAAGTGGAATGATTGATAGATAACACAGATTTATAAAGGTGAGACAGGAACAAATGAGTGCAATGGGGAAAAGGTGATGAATTTAATATTAAAGATATTTTTAAAGGAACTTAAAATCTAGGCCTCATTTCTTTATCCCTACAAGAAATGCATTAGGTAATGTTATGCCTAAAAATATAACCCTATACAAATTCACACCTTTAGATATTCCAGTAGATTTTTCACAATAATCCATATTGTTTATATGCTAAGCCTACTTTGTAGATTTGTTAAAATCAGCAAATGTGTTTTCAAAGTTCTTTAAATAGATCATTGGATTTATCATATTACAAAATTGCAAGTTTTTAATTTGAAAATATTCATTTATTACATAAACAAACAGCACTGAGAAAAAGATTATGATTAAAACAAATAAAACAACCCTTGCCCCAATTCCTAGTACCTTGCCAGGATACTTTTGACCGGCATGCTTCTAAATGTGCACAATATGTCTAGGTATTATTTTGTATATTACATGTAGTAATTGGGCTAAATACCTATTGAAGAAGACCCAAGTGCATTGTGATGAGTGCTAAGAAGAAGAATAAGTCTAAGATAATGGAAATAATCCTGAGTGGGGTGTGACAAATTGTGACTTTTGATCTGTATTTTTGAAGTATGAATAGAATAAAGAGGCAGGGAAGGGAAACAGCAGAAGCAGAGTCATGAAGTAGAGAAGAGTTTTGAAAATTCTTGGACTGCCTGAAGGACGTAGGATGTGACAAAGTCCAGATTGTAGAAAACGCTAAAAATATTATATTTTATTATGTAAGCAATAAGGAACAAACAAATGTTTTCTGAGTAGGAGATAATATTAGACATTGCTTTGGAGAGGATATTCTGTCGGAGTTATGAAAGCTGGATTAGAAAGGAAAAAAGTAAAAAAAAAAAAGGAGAACCCTTTGCAAGGAATTAGAACACAGGGAACACAAATGACAGATGTTTCTGAAGTAATTGACAGAACTGATAGAAGCTGGTCCATTGTGAGGAAGAGGAAAAAATGAGTGTTACAGTGGCTGAGGTCCACAAATACATGAATATTTCTTGCAAAGATGGTGTATACTGAAGCAAGAGCAGGCATAAGAAGACAGATTGAGTTGTGGGTGTTCAAGAAATTATGTCCTGGAAATCATTGGTAAATCTGTGCTGGAACTTCAGAAAAGAGAGACCAGGACTGGAGAAATAATATCTGTTAAAGCTCTTCATTATACATGAAAATGAAGATGACTGAGGATGTTGCCATAGGAAACATAGCATCTAAAAGGGTGAAGGGAAAAAAGTTTGAGAAGAAACCAAGACAGGAATCTGATGGAGGAGGAGAATGAGGATAAAGTACAGGGAGCATCCTGCAAAAGAGGTGTTTGTAGGGGACGGAAGAGGTGTCCTCCAATGCTGCCAGGACATCGACTGAGATTAAAAAGTCAGAAAACACATGACTGGGTTTAGCAATAAGTAGCATTTTTGAGAGGACATTTTCAGTACCTTACTGAGAGAAAAGAACATTAGAGCAGGCTGCCTATGAAAGCTGAGAAAGCAGAAACCGCAAATATAGAAGAAATGAGTTCTGGGGGGTTAGGGAAAGAAATCAAAAGGGAAGGTGATTTAGGGAAGGTAGGATTAAGGGAGAGATTTTAATTGGATTGAAGGGACTCGGGCTTTTTGTGGGCTAAGGGAACAGAGAAATGGAGGATGCTGAACTATGAAAGGCACTTAGGGAAAAATCATAAGATGACGTGTAGACTAGAAAAAGCCACACGGGAGGGGCTCAAGTGCAGTGAGTTGTAAAAGGGAAAAGCTGATTTGTTTCTCTGTGAGAAGAGGTACCAAAAGTTCTGTATTTTTTCAGGAATGGCAATGTGAGCTTTATTCAAAAGCTTTTGCGCTATATAAGGATCAGAAAAGCACAAGGGATAAGGAGCGATAAGCATGTCGAGGTGATTGAATATACTTAGATATATTTTATGTGAGTTATGTGGAAACAAATGCCCCATAAACATAGATTTTTATTGTAAAAGTGAATATTTTATGTTTAAAAGCGCCTAGAAAATTATTACCTACTAATGGGAGAGTGCCTCTGAGAACCTAATTAATGAATGAATTGTCAAACATAGCTCATGCCTTTCAGTAATATACACCTTGTGCTCTACTCATTTTAGTGCACTAATAAGTTTTATTGTTTGTTTTCCTTCCACACTATACAATGAACATTAAGTTAATGCTAAGAATAAATTAAAAAAGAACTATACAATTATAAATACAATTGTACATTATATGTTATATGTAGATAATATACATTATTCTACATATAATTATATGCAGTTATATATGCAGTCAATATACTATTATATTTAAATATATAGTGTCTAAATGGAAGAATATATGAATTAAATATTATTAACTTAAATAATTTAATTAATTAGCAGAATTTATTAATACAATATCTATTATATGTTATGATTACAAAATATCAATGAATACACATAAAATAAAAACGGGAATCATTTGGGGTGCTCAGTCAGAGCTAAAGCATCCAACTTTAGCTCAGGTAATCATCTCATGGTTCGTGAGATTGAGTCCCCTGTTGGGCTATGTGCTGACAGCTCGGAAACCTGGGGCCTGCTTCAGATTCTGTCTTTCCCTCTCTTTCTAACTCTCCCCCACTCATGGTCTCTGTCTCTGTCTCTCTCTATCTCTCTCTCTCTCAAAAATAAATGTTAAAAAAAAAACAGGAATCATTTACTGAACACCCACCATGAGCTAGCAGTGTGCTAGCTAGGGACTTTATATATTATTTTATTTATTCCTCATAGTCACACAGTGAAGTAGAAATTGAGACTCAAGGAAAGGGTCACCAGTTTATTCAAAGGCAAAAAGCAAGGGCAAGACATGAACTCAGGTCTCTCAATACTGCATTCAGAATGTTACTTTAAATAAGTCTGTGACTATGATTAATCATAATTTTACCTTATTGTCTAGTTTAGATCTGTGGTGGGTATAGAGAACAGTTGATTCTTACCTCATATCTACAACTCTTTAAGAACTCGTCTCACAGTTTATTATTGTTTCTCCAATCAATAAGTCTAATTTCTTAATGGCCCTTAGTTTTTTTGTCTTCCTTTTTACTTGGTTGATACTGCCACTTTATTAATTTTTGAGACTCTGTGAGGTAGTCAAATCATAGCAGTTGTAATTTCAAAGCCTGAGGATAACAACATTTTACCCAAGCTTCCAATGTTATGAGTTAGGCAGTGAGTTTGTGAGTGACTCTAGGAGAATTAGGCAATATTAGGCAATAATGTAATAATGAATTTGGAGGAAGTACCTGAATGAGGTGCTCTGCAGTGTAAGTACACTGCCCTTACTCCGTAGAGTAGTACACCAGCTAGAGAGAATCCTTAAGCTGAATTGTGAAAATGATTTTATGATAAAAATACTGGATGGTGAGCCTGAACATCAAAAACTCATTTGTGACTGTGCCACTAAATGTGACCTTGGTCAAGTTTCTTTAACATTCTTGGCTGCTGTTTCTTAGAAGAAAGAATTTGTTAAACAATCTTTCCAATTCCACATAGTCAATAAAACTGTTGGATAAAGCTCTATTTATAAAGAACATCCTGGGAGCAGGGCTTACCTTAAACTAATGGGTTTTGGAGGAAAAACAGATGAATCACCTTTTTTTGGCCTTTATATATAGACCAACTTCTCAAATGGCAAGTGATCAGAAGCCAGAAGGAAAGAGCAAAGACTAGATGTATCCATTCATTCTCTTCCTGACATATAAAACTCTGCAATACCCCCCTGAACTCAGTTAACTGTGTTAAGTCCACAATGGCTTTGTTTTCCCAAGAGGAGTTAAAATAAAAATTACACTGTTTCAGGAGTTAATGCCACTGTTCAGATATTTTCATCCAAATCTCTTGTGATGCACTGTCACAAAGATTTCTGAACAATACCACAGGAACTCTACCTGACACACGAAAGAGAAGCCGTAACTTTACATTATCATGTGTGACACGTTAATGTGGAGCATTTTCTGGTGCTGCCCTCTCCAGAGGTTCCAACACACAGACATCGAGCTGAGTGTATTTAAACAAGCAGTGTTTGAATTCATTCCAACCTTTCCATTTACAGCAATTTAAGACTATTTGTATTCAGGAAACAAAATAACAAGGGACAGCTGTTTCTCCACTTTGCTCTTACTTCTAGGCTCTTTAAAAACACTTGACAAGTTAAAAATGTAAAGGAGCATCATTATAATTTAGGGAATGTGTAAGTCAGGTAAATTATGGAGACTAGCATAAAATGAATAGTTTCTTTTCTAAACCAATTTTACTAACAGAGAGCTAGCTTATATTTTGGAATACAGGCAGTGTGCTAGGTATTTATATGTCATATATCTTCAATCTTAAGAGATTCAAGAAGGAGCCCATATAAGAACAGAACCTTACCCATGGGTGGTCCTACATATATCTAGTCCTGTGAAGCTTCATATTGTTACGGGGCCAATCCACTCAAGCCCACCACTAGCTGAATACCACTCAGCTGATGTATATAGACATTAGCTCTGCATTCACCACCATTAGCATTTCATAGTAGAAACATGCTACACGATAGGTAATAAGTTAACTCTTCCACTGATTGGTGAAAGAAATTCTGGGCTGATACAGCGACCCAATCATCTCACTAAAGCAGTGGAAGGAATCACACACACAACCTTAAACTGTCTTCATTGTTATTCAACCAAACATTGAAAGGATGATGTATGAGGGCCTAGGGTGTGCCTTACATTATTCTTTCTACACGGCAGATTGTAATGACATGCTTGAAGAATTCACATTTCCAATACTGGCAGGGGGATACACAACCAGAAATTTTCAAAGATGAGCATAGTTTATTGGAAATCTACCTTTCACAACTCTGCATATGAAAAATTAGTTTGGAATCAAACTCTAAATTGCTACTTCAAAATGTGGCACTATTACAGCTACTTAAGAGAAAAAAACACAAACCCACTGATTGAATGTGCCCAAAAGAATGCTTTTGATTTAAAAAAAACTAATCAACAGATTTTTCCTGCTTCCTAGGACTTGTGAGTGTTGCTTCTTTTCCTGAGCTACCACATATGAATATTAACAAAAGAACAGTATGCACAGGAGAAATGCTTTTTTTGTAAACTCAGTGGAATGAATGTTAACAGTTTTAGGAATATGTTATGGTAAGGGGGGTGGGGCTTGTCCATATGAATGTGGTTATTTTTAGGTAAGTAAATTACCTTCCAAAGGAGCCAGATGGCTCTAGGAACACATCTGCAGCTTTGGTTTCCTTTTCTCACTACTCACACTGATAATGGCAGGGTCATTGAGGAGACAGTCACAAGTAACACTGTGAAACAACGCTGCCTTATGTAAAAATAGGGGGAAATATATAGTACAGATTTTTCTTCTTAATCTAAGCCTATAAGAAGATGAACTTCTATTATTGTTTAACTAATTGACAACATTTCCCTCCATGATTGCTGTACGGAGGGGTAAGGAACATTTTGAGGGCCATTATAACACTGGGGAGTGTTAGGAGGGGAATTTTTCAGATTGAAGATTATCCATGAATTAGAAGCTACCTTATTTGGGGGGAGTACTTTGTTTGTTTATATTGAAAAGAAAAACTATGTCATTGTTTTCATCTTATTCAGTTCTACAAAGAGGAACTTTGTTGTGATAAAAACAAGCACATTATGCAGTACTTTCATGGCATATCCACTGTGCCGGTCATCAATTTTGTGTCTTTCCACTTTCCACGTTTCTTTGCCCTGTTTCATGATACTGATGCTGGATCCTGGAAACATATCCTCCTTTTCAGATGGCAAGTTGTTAGGCCATTTTTGGTAGAAGGTGTTGGGAGTACACATTCTGAGAAGCGGTCCTCTGCTTGCCTCTGATACAACTTCTAATTAACTCTTTTAATTAATTTAATTAAAGACTCCAAGTTCTAATGGAGGACATCTAGTGATTCTCACATTCCAGTAAGCTTCCCCAGCTCCCCCAGGAAAGCTTATTCATAAGTTCTGTGAGCTTACAAGCAGGCATTTTTCCCAGGAAGTTTTTATGGGAACTGGTTTCAGGCTAGCTATGGTTGGTCTGTATCACCTCAACTAACTCTGCCATCCAGTGATCCATGCCATATTCTCTCCAACAAAACCCAACTCTCAACATTGGCAGATAGGGTAGGAGGTAGATAATGAGGCCTCTTCCAAGTTTGCTTCTCCTTTTGGTACTATGTCTGTCCCTAAAGGTAGTAGCTGCTCTCCATATTTGCTATATGAAGTCTTTGAAGTTCTCTTCATCGCTTCATTGGTTAACATCCTGCTACTAGTTAATCATATATTAAAGTTCCCATGTTCATATCACTCATGTGGCTTCTGTCTCTTGACTAAATCTTAACATACATTCAATTAAAATATTCAGGACAAGATGAATAATAAGACAGTTAAAGAAGTAAATGAGGAGCTGAAAGTAAGAATCTGGAAAAATATGAGAACACACAAACCAGGAAGGTATGAATGAGAATAGACTTGTGTGGCAGAGACTATAAGCTCTGCACTGAAATCTGCCTTTCTCCTCTTTAATACTCACAGAATCACAGCCAGGCACAGAATTGCCCAGTTGGTCTACATTTACTCCCTGCCTTGTGGTTACGTGTGGCCATAGGACCAAGTCCTCACCAATAGAGTACAAACATGGGTGATACATGTCATATCCTTCTCTGGGACTTGAGAGATCATGTATGTCCCCATTACATTCTCTTCCTCCTTTTTGGTTGGAACACAGAAAGAAGTAGAGTGGCTCGCTCTGACCATATAGTTGACAACAGTGCGCTAAAGGACAGCCAAGCAACCATTTAGAAGGAACCTAATTCCTGAATGACTGTGATGAACAGAGGTGCCGTATAAACCTGTCTCACAGAAGGAGGTACCTCAGACCTGTCTCACAGAAGGAGGTATGCTTACAGTCATTAAGTCACTAGAATGTGGAGTCTGTTGCAGCAGTTTAGTTTTGTTCCAACTAATATAACTGCCAGGGAAAATCATTGTTGTTCCTTTGTGTCAAGCCTCTATCTGACCTAGACATTATTATTTAGAGTTGTTCATATTTATTAAACTATTATCCCACTAGTTCCATATCCAAATGTGTTCAATTGAAAATATATTATACCCAATCTGTAGAACATGCTGTTAATCTTCTGTGGTATACAGATGCCTGAGTTTAGTGATTCGTCACTTAGGTTATAATACTCAGTGCTCATAACAACATTACCCATTTAGCTCATCCCTCCATCCACCCCTCCTGTTGCTGGTGTTATCAATTCCTATTTTGTATTCCACGTGTCAATAGCACATGAACTAAATCTGGGGCTCTGAAGTTCTCTCACCATTATATTATGAAAATGATAGTTTAAGACTATGTAGGACTACATAAAAATAATTTTTAAGCCTTCACTAGTAATTAGAGACATTAAAAAAATCTGACATTTAAAACAATTATTAAATATGTACCAGGAACCAGGATTTTGTTGAACATGGTAGGCCTTGTCTTTGCCCTCATAGATCTTACAGTTTAATGAGAAAGACAGATATTAAATAAGTAATTAGAAAGGTTGGGGTGCCTGGGTGGCTCAGTTGGTTAAGCCTCTGACTACACCTCAGGTCATGATATCACAGTTAGTGAGTTCAAGCCCCATCTCAGGCCCTATGCTGACAGCTTGGAGCCTGAGCCTGCTTCAGATTCTGTCTCCCTCTCTCGTCCTCTTCCCCACACCTCAAAATTAAATAAACATTAAAAAAATTTTAAAGGTTATTAGAAGGGTTATTTTGAAAAAGCACACTCAGTAAGAATCCAACAAATGCTGTGTTATTAACTCAAACTTATAAATAGCATTATGATGCAGGTCATGTAGAGTTCAAATATGTCCAGTAAATAATTTACCGGACAAATGCCACAAAGCATTGATTTTTAAATGCATTTGATGTTTAGTTTGGGAACTTAAAACTAGAGTTTTATCATCCCAGAATTCAAAAAGCATTTGCCTTCCTTTTATTATTTTCTGCAGTTGCATGCCAAAGGATGGTAGGGATGTGTGAGTGGTTGACCCTGCAGAGGGGAGCATTTTATCACAGAGATTGTTTGGAATTGTCAATACATATTATAGTTAAAAGTTGACTAACTTATGGTCCTTTTATTGTTGTTTAAGATTCACTACCGACAAAGAACACAACATGGAGGACACCGGGGGCAGAATATTCCCAGTGTCCTAACCTCTTGCAATGCCACTGATTTTCTGCAGTGTTCTTGGAATCACACAGGCAGGATAAAAATAATTTTAAAAAATAAAATTAAAAATTATTCACTTAGAGTCAGTGATTTTCTAGGAGCAAAACAACTGGTAAGATTTAAAAATTGTTTTGTGCTGTAGAATTGAGTTTTACTTTGTAGACTGAAATAACAGCTATTGTCTGGGAGGGAATTAATTTGACCTCTTTGAAATGCTAATTAAATTCTTATCTACAAACCCAATATTTGCACTGTTGAGCTATGTAAAGGAAATATAAAATCCATAGGCTTGATGAAATGATAAAAGACATTTGTTTAACTAAATCATTAAAAAGAAACAGTCACTTTTATTCTGGGCATACGTTCTGTCCAACATGTAAGAACAAAACAAAATAATACCAATACATAGAAAGCACTTACACTTACCTGTGTAGCATTGTTTGCTATTTAGGCTGTTCTGCCAATACACAGAGGAATATTTCCTGAATTTTAAAATTATCACAAACTACATTTTATACGATTATGCCTTCAAATAAACAATTGAATGATTTTAGTTTGATTTCTCTGAGCATAAGAACTTATAGTTTCGCCAGCTTCCAAGTGCTCACTCTTGTTAGTCAAATATCATTTACTTTTTAAGATATTTTTATCAATATATTCTAATTTTAATTAAAATATTCTTAGTAGGAAATTTTATGGCATAATTTCCCATAGATCTAATAGGTGGTAATGATAAGTAACAAACAGATACACACTAACCCACATTATACTACATATTTTAAATAATAAGTGAATATTGTCAGACTCATACTTCAATCCAATTCAAGAAATCTTACTTTCGAAGTACATCAGTTCAGGGAATTTGGTCCACTACATACCCACTGGAATTTCCTGTATATAAAAAAGTTCAGGACAAAAACTTACTGTCATTTTGTGTAATTCATTTGGCCATGGGTGAATTTTTCCATTTTTAGATTTTTATTTTATTTCATTTTTTAAATTTAATGGTCATTTAATTTTGAGAGAGTGTCAGGCATAATGAGAGCAGGGGAGAGTCAGAGAGAGAGGGAGGCACAGAATCTGAGGTAGGCTCTAGGCTCTGAGCTGTCAGCACAGAGCCCAATGCAGGACTTGAACTCACATACCATGAAATCATAACCTGGGTGGAAGTCAGACACTTAACCCAGCCATCCCTCCTTTTTTAGATTTTTGAAAGAAAATTGAATATATACCAATACTATTATTCCTCTTACTTATAGCCCTATCAGGATTGTCATAAATTAAATATGATCATAATAAAAGATCATAATAAAATAAGATTTTATGTTTTATTTTAATTATCTAATTCAAAGTGATAAAAGAAAAACAATAGGTTTATACTTCTCCATATGTAATGGACTATTGTGCACATAAAAGGACACTATTAATCATATTGATTCAGGTGTAGAAATTATTTCCTATTGACACTAATGTCGTGTCACAAGTTTTATAAATAAAATCTCCTCATATGAAGAGGAATGTGCATGTTCAGGTGTATGGATGATCGAGAACACTAGAGGTGTTGATTTAGATGAAATATAATCGTAGTTGAAAGTCTGATGCTTAAAATCACTATGAATCAGAATAAGGTATACATGGAACAAATCGACCAACAGGGCTTCTCGAATAACTGACATGTTAGTGGGGCTATATTGAACCAGGATTGAACTCAAGTCAGACTGTCACTCATGATTTACCTGGCAGAGCATTTTTTTTAGTGAAAGTGAGTTATGTCTTTGATTAGAACATACAGAAAAATAGAGTCATCTGATGGACAGTAGAGATTGACTTGTTTAAAAATTTCTATTGAACCAAAGCCAGTATTTATTCTCATTCTCCCAACATAGGTTTACATGACACAGACACAGGTCCTAGTTGAAGCTGCTGTATAAGGATAACGGCAGAGCTTTTGTTAGCGTTAGTGCTCTGAATATACCTTAAACTAAAAAAGGCTTATTGGACTATATCTTTTCTCTGCTTTTTTTACACTAGGTGGTTATTCATAAAATTAATGTTTAGTTAATTAATCTATCTATAGTACCATTTTTTCTACTGTAAATGTGATCTACTCCCTGAAATTCCAACATAAGTGGCTCTTTTAGTTTCCTAGAGATCATCCGCATGCTCTTTTTCTCTTCTTCCTGTTAATTTTTTTTTAGTGATGTTTCTGGGGCTTGGGATGAGGAAGGAGGTTTCCAGAGGGTTGGAGACGTTACAGGACAGCACTGATGTCAATAAACATAACTATCAGCTAAAGCCCAGTAGCTTAACAGAAGGCTCAGCTCAATAAGGGATCAGAGAGGAAATATTTGTCTAGAAGAAGGTGTCTGAAGAGACAACAGACTTCCTTATGGCCTAATCTACCTAACCCCGGGTCTCCATTTCCTTTTCCTAATTCTTACTCATCTTCAGATCTCAAGTTAAATGTCATTTGCACAGAGATGTCCTCCCTGACCCCCTGACTAGGTTAAGTGCCTTGTAATATTCTCATAGCATTCTCTACTTCTCGTTGGTATAATTCATTTGTAGCTTGTTTATCTATGAAGCTTTTATCTAATTTCACCGTATATCTCCAGTGCCTTGCTCATAAAAGGCACACAAAAATATTTGTTGAAAAAATGGATAGCTGAGATCAGCAATAGCAATTACATATTATGATGGGTTTCAAGAGAGAAAATCTAAGATGGAGTGTTTGAGGTTGAGGAGCTGATATTGGATCATTTTTCTGTAACATTTCTTAATAATTTCCTTCCTCTGGTTTGGAGTCACAGCTCTTTGTTTTAGCATAAAGAATACAATTATCCCAATGATGTTTTGACAGACACAAACATACTCATCTTTATAGTACACAGTGTATAACGCCTCAATTTGCACCAGGTTCATGAAGGGACCGTCAAGCAGCCATTTGAATCATCTACCCATTCTTTGTTTATGTACTTAGAGACTCCAAGTGTTGACAGTAGTTCTGAATTATTTTTAACAGGCTAATGGTTGACATTAAAATAAACCACATTTGAGCATGACAAAAATCATATTGAAAGTGTTATTAATATAACTATCTTGTGTATTACATTGACCTTGAACTTAAAAACAATAGCAAAGCAATTATGGTCACTACTTGATTCTTAAGCACTTTGACTCATTCCATGATTACTTTTATTCATGGAACATTTCCTGATGGTGATACTGCACTAATTCTACTAAATACTGCAGGGCACTAAAATTTATTATTGTAAATTCACTTTGAACATTAATTGTATGGGGAAAAAAACCCACATTTTTATAAACATCTTACATTCTTCTATAGAGTGCCACTGGTAACAAAATTCCCAATCCATATTTAGTCTTCAAGTATCAATGTCCTGCCACTGCAATATGGACTTTGTTTTCAATTACTCAGCACTTGCTGGCAGAAATCTTTTCCTTTTCCCTTTTCACCCCCTGTTTGAGTAGCAAAAAGGATAACACATATCAGGCAGTTTAAAATCCATAGGCAGTTAGTCAGAAAGATTTCTAAGGAAAAATCCTTCTCAACATAGAAAAATATACTTGAATATTTTGTACGGCACTTTGTAGAAATAGAAATAAATGGGGAAAGCTACAAGCTGTCGAATTCACTCCCCTAATGTGTCTTTGCTGTCAGAGGAGCAAGATTTAATTCAAAACTGAACACCGCTCTGGAAATTTACTTTCCTCAAGAAAAGTGCAGCCTTGAGGAGAAAGTAATTACTAAATATGAGTGAGGAAAGGGAACAATGAACCGAAGCCTAAACAGATCATTATAGTTGTTACCAGAGGGTTTCAGAGTCAGGAAGAGGAAGAAAATGGTATGTACATGTTTGACATTTTAATATTACACTCTCATTAGCTGCTTTCTAAACTCTGAAATGTTTGACATGTAATTTAACTACCCAGAAGATGGGCCATTTTCTCTAGCCCTTACCGAATGATTCTATTTAAAATAGAAAAAGAAGAAAAAGAGGGAAAAAGTAGAAGAAAAAGGTAGTGTGTGACTCCATTTTTAGAATTAAAGAGAAAATGGCTGAAAATGCAATATCCATCATTTGGGGCTAGCATGAATCATTGCCAGTATTTTTAATAGTTATATCCTACTCATTGATTGCATTAACAATTTTTCAATTTTAGTGGACATCATTTATTGCTATTGACTGGGAACAGGTTGAAAAGATTTAAATATTTTTCAAATTTAAGTTTAAAATAGTTCTATTTAATGAGCTCCATGAATCCATACCATAACTTACAAAAATATCACAAATAGAGTTGATGACTTCCAAAATCCCTACTAGAGCTGAGGTGATATTTGCTATCTTATTCTCTACTAGCTGTTAAGACATTTGGTGTAAACATTTTTCTCCTGGATGCTTTATAAAAACTAGATACTGAATTTCTGTAGTACAAAGAATAAACAATGAAAACTATTGTTAAGCAATGGGATCAGTAGTTTGGCTACCCTGTCAAATGGAATTTAATAAGAAGCTCATTTTTCTTCTCCTAATTTCAGAGCTACCAGACTAACAGTGCATGTTTGAAAATTCTAAGTGAAGAGAAAGTATGACTATCAACTACAGACATTTGTGTTTTCTTCTCTGGATGCTCTGCACTCGCAGATTCTCAGCAAATGAGGTATTTTGTTTATCAGTTTTGCATAGTGGTCTGGTTCAGAAAATAGTAAATTCTCTTATTATAAATTTCTTACATTGTTTCCAGAATTTTTTCCATGTTCATTTCAATTATCCCTTTTGGCACAATGTGAAATAAATCTATTATAAAGAGAGCTGCCAGGTGTAATATGTAAAGATCCTATTTTATTTCTTGAATTACATGGTTTCTGGACCCATCTTATAGGACTTTATTATAATATAGTAAGACATGCTCAGTGTGTATTTCATATAATATTTAATTGATCAATGGGAAAAATGAAGTTAGCTTTTTGATGTAGTCTATTGCTTCAACTAATTTAACTTAAAGAATATATTTATTTTGCCCAAACTAAATTTAGCTGCTTCCTTTTAATCAAATGGCTTAATTTTAACTCACAGAAATGCACGTTTCCAATGCAATGGATAAATGTACTGTATTTACTCTGAATGCTGACAGCTGCTGAAGTTTTTGTTTTTCTGGAGTGGTGGAGATGAAAAAGGAATGGAGAGGAGAAAAGGGACCGATCCTTCAGGCCTCTGGTTTTATTCAAGTCTTGTCTCTACCTCTACCACACTTTCTCTCCACCATCCCTGGATGCAAATACATTCATAATATTCTCCATTGTCACGGTCATCTAACCTTGCATTAATTTGTGTATTGCCCAGAGTGGGACACACAGTACCTTTTTATTTAAATGAATTTTTATTTATTTATTTATTTTTTTTACTTTATAAAGTTTCATATTTTTTTAACATATGCAATTATTTTCCATCATTTACAATACAGTAGTTGCAATGACACTCAAAACAGAAAAGCAAAGTAAAAAATCAAAACACCAACTTCTGTTTCATGTAATTAGACTTATACAGAAATTAGAAGGTTAAGTAACAGCTAGTTAATCACCTAACTTCACAGCTATCTGAAGTGGCAATCGTTATATAGCAGCTTATT
>NC_043704.1:30729752-30853154 GCF_006229205.1 Suricata suricatta | reverse complement strand
TTGTTCATAGGCTACAACACAGCCTGCTTAATACCTTTCCTTAAATTCCACCTCTATACTACAATATGCTTGAGGTCCATGCAAAAAAGTAGCTACCTTTTATGTAGGAAATGGATGATTAAGTCTTTGGTGTTGTAAAAGCAACTTCATTTAAACATAACCACCCCCACCACCAAAAAAAAAGAAGAGAAAAAAAAAAAGTAAAGAAAATAATAAGGGAAAAGCCCAAGACACACTTCCTATGGGGGGGGGGGAACCAGCATGTAATTTCTGTCCTTAATGTTTATATTCTTAACAGCACTGCTTGAGAGTGCTCATTTTCTCATATACTGACAAGACTGATGCTTTGTTTTTAATTTACCAATCTAGTTTGGAAATATATAATGCCATTTTTCTGTATTTTTCTGATTACTCATGAAATTAAATATTATGTTTGCTTACCAAGCATTTGCACTTATTTTGGGAATGACTTTCTTATATTTTGCCCACATTGCTGATAATGTGGTCATTTAAAAGTAATTTATTAATAGATTAACATAATTATCTAGTTTCTCACTTATCTATTAAACATTTTCATATTATATTTCACTTTTCTTAAGTTAGTACAAGTAGATTTTTTATCAATAACACAAGACATTCATTAAGTTTCATCTTCTATATATTTTATATAGAGTAGGTGAAAGTCAGGGACTTTGAGAAATACACTTAAATGAAATGATTGTGAAATTCTCCTGATAGCTACCTGAGCAGCCAAAGTGCATCTAGATATTAGGCTATTTTAGTATAGCACCGAGTAAGGAACTATGTAAAATATTTAATTTTTTTCATAAATATGGAAATGATATTTACAACATCACTTATCAAGTACAAACTAATTATAAACTAAGGCATCATTTGTCACTATCCAGAGTTTTTAAGTGTTCTTACAACAAAACTGTAACATTGTAACCTTGGAAACAGTTAATCTTGTTTGTATACAAAATTATTGTTAAACAGACTTTTAAAAATGTTTTGACCAAAAAGATGGACAGAACCAATCTAAACATGTCCTAAGTCTCAGGTTTGTGTTCTCTATACATTAGCAAATTTCTGTGGTACTTTAATTTCAGGTTTTTTGGCTAAAGATCAATCAGTGTTAAAGATTCAAAACAGTGATGTTATTTAAACCTGGGAAATCTCTGAAAATATAATTATTTGGGTCTTGCATATGTATACATACTTGGAGGAAGGGGCTGCAGGCACAATTTTCTTAATGAACTATGACAATACTTAAAAGAGTCTGTGTGCTATGCTAATTTGACTTTCCTGATAGGGAATTGTTTTAATAATCTTCCAAGTTCTAAAGTTTGCCCAGTAAGAGTGCCAGTACAAACAATGAGATGTGCTTATTTATTTTGCATTTTCAGGAGTCTCCTATCCTAGTTCATTTTGATTTGTATTATATATTATATGTTTGTATTATATTTTATATTTATAAATATGGATCCCAGCATAGGCATAATATAGATAATACTACATATATTTATACCTATATTATTTATATGCTAGGGTACTTTTATGATAGGGAGCATATCATATATTTAATTGGATTTATGATAATCATTCTGCCACTAATAACTCTTATGAGAAACTTGTTTCCCTTGGTAATTTTGTTTTCTATGTTTTATAGTTGCATCTCTTATGTTTAAAAAGTGTTGACTGGTACCTATTGATATTTTATGAATACATTTTAAAAAGCTCTATTATCTTATTTTTATAAATATCTTCATTTGATAACTAATATTTTGTTCTTATGGACAATTGATTGAATATTTTCTGAGAGAAATAAAAGGTTTCATCATGAATAATTTGTTCTATCTTACATAAAGGTAGAAAAAGGCCATAGATGGTTAGTTCATTTCTTCTATTCTTTTTTTCCCCATTCTTTAAAGTTTTCCTTTTTGAAATTCAGGATGAAGCCTTCTCATTTATTCCAATCTTCTCCAAATCCTTTTTTCAGATCTATAAATCCCTCTAATAACTAAAGGCCCTAATGTTCAAATACCTATGACCTTTGGGTATGGAATGATCTACTGAAAACATGGTTTTTCTTTGAAAGATCTTTTATCTTATAAATTCATATAGATTTTAAAATATATCTATTTGCTGTATACATATATTTCTTTCAGTATAACAAAAAGTTGTAGATTTGAAATCATAAAAATACTAGAAGAAAGCATAAATTGTAAGCTCCTTGACATTGGTCAAGACTTTTTGGAATTGATACCAAAAACACAGTCAAAAATGAACAAAATAAAAAAGTGGGACTGCATCAAACTAAAAAGCTTCTTCAGAGCAAAGGAAAACATCAATGAAATGTAAAGGCAACCTACTGAATGGGAGAAAATATCTGAAAATCACATATCTGATAAGGAGCTAGTATCCAAAATATATAAACTCATATCACTGAACACAGACACAAAACATACAATCTAATTAAAAAGCTATTAAAAAATCTGAAGAGACATTTTTCCAAAGAAGACATATAAATGGTCAATAAACCCAAGGAAAGATGCTCAACACCACTAATCATCAGGAAAATGCAAATCAAAACCCCAATAAGATATCATGTCATACTTATTAGAAGGTTATTATCAAAAAGACAAGAAATACAAGGGGACCCTGGTGCACTGGTAGTTGGGAATATAAATTGCTGTAGCCACTATGGAAAAGATTATGGAGGTTCCTCAAAAAATGAGAAATAGAACTACAATATGACCCAACAATTTCAATTTTTGGTATTTATTTGAAGAAAATAAAAATGCTAACTCAAAAAGATATATACAGGCCTGTGTTCACTGAAGAATTATTTACAATGCCAAGGTAAGAAAACAACTTAAGGGTCTATCAATGAATGAATTGATAAAGAAGATATGATGTACCTGTATGTATGTGCGTGGATAGAATACAATAGGATATTATTCAGCCACAAAAAAGAAAATCTTGTTATTTGCAATAACATGGATGGACCTCTCATACAGGGAGAGATAATTACCATATGATCTCACTTTTATATGGAATCTAAAAAAACAAACAGCAATAAAAAACAAGCTCATAGGGGGCACCTGGGTGGCTCAGTCAGTTAAGCGTCTGCCTTCAGCTCAGGTCATGATCTCATGGTTCATGGGTTCCAGCCCCATGTCAGGTTCTGTGCTGACAGCTAGCTCAGAGCCTGGAGCCTGCTTCAGATTCCGTGTATGTGTCTCTCTCTGACCCTCCCTGCTTGCTCTGTCTCTGTCTCTCAAAAAAAAAAAATGAGCTCATAGATACAGAGAATAGATTGGTGGCTACCAGAGGCAGAGACAATGGAGGGATGAAATGGGTGAAGGAGATTAAAAGGTACAAACTTCCAGTTATAAAATAGGTAAGTCATGTGATATGATGTGAGGTATAGCATGGCAACTATATTATATTGCATATTTGAATGTTGCTAAAGCAGTAGATTTTAAAATTTCTCAGCACAAGAAAATAATATTATGTATGATGGGTGTAGACTTAATGTGGTGATCATATTGCAATATACAAATATTGAATCATGTTGAACATCTGAAATTAATATGCCAATTATACCTCAATAAAAATTGTATAGGTAAAATATACAATAAAAAAGAAATAATGATGTAGATAATTTAAAATAAAATACATTTGTTTAGGGAAAAAGCCTTTGAATACTATACAGATTCCTGAAAAAACCAAAAACAAAACCAAAGCAAAACAAACAAACAAACTAAGTAAAAATAACCAGTAACTACAAAATTCCAGGGAAGCACTCTGGAGAACAGATATAGAGAGAAAATCTCTAAAATCTAGCACAATCGTCCTGTTAATTCTATCTGACAAAGATTGATATTTGGTTTTCCAGGGCAGAAAAACTAGGGTTTGAGTTGAAATTGTCTATACAGGATAACAATTCATCAAAACTGGTAGATGTAGGTGAGTTGAAGGCAAAGAATCTGAATGAGATACAACTCAACCAAAATTTATAACATGACACTCAAAACCAAATCCAATGTTCCAGATATGCTATAGCAAGCAAGGGGAATGGTTTCAGGATTACTTTTCAAGAGCTGTTTGATTTTATCTTAACATTCAAGAATGTCATCAGGTTTAAGATGTTGCATAAGCAATACTGTTTTGTTGGTTACAAAATGGAGCAAGAACCAGCACAAAAGAAAAATTTCTCAGTGACTATTCTGATTTATTCCAACCTTAAATAAACAATACCAACATTTTTTCCAGGTTCATATACTTGGCGAAGCTGCACACTTGCCACTGTCAATGTGCGTCTCAGAAACATCTGATCACAAATGCTACACTCCTCTTGTGAAGCTTCTGGATTTGACTAGCTTACCTATAGTCTTTTCTCAAACTATGAATATTGTAGACTTTAAGATAATGAAAATCTTTTTGAGAAAACTGATGTTTACTTATTAGGCATGCAACACTATGAGTTTGTCCACCTCATCACGAAGTCCTTATTTAGTAATGAAACGCTGATTAACACTGATTAACTGATAGATCACTGATTAAAATGGTTCATTAGGGAAGTAACATGCATCTTATTAATAAACAACCAAATTATCCTCATCTCACAAACTGTCATTAAACAGTTTAGTCTTAGAAGAAATTTCTCTGTCCTCCCCAAATAGTAATGCTTTATCTCTTAATACCTTTCTTAATCAGGGCATCGGGGTAGATCAGCCAGTTTAGTATCTGACTGTTGGTTTTGGCTCAGGTCACACTCTCACAGTTTGTGAATTCAAGCTCGTGTTGGGTTTTGCACTGAGAGTACAGAGCCTGCTTGGGATTCTCTCTCTCTCTCTCTCTCTCTCTCTCTCTCTCTCTGCCCCTCCCTGTGTTCTCTCTCTCTCTCTCAAAATAAACTTAAAAATACCTTTCTTAATTTCAGAATGCTAGTTTCTTAATATACTCACAAAAAGGAATTTTTAAAGTTATTAGACTATTTTTTGTTGGGTGAATTTTTCACCATTCCTGAGTAAAGTTGCAAAAAGTATGATACATAAATACTGCCTGCTGAATACTGAGCTAAAGGATAACATTCAATAGTCTTTAATCCCTGTAAACAGTGTCTGTGGTAGTTATTTAGTCTTCCTCCTTCTATTTCCAAGATATGATTGTGGCCTAAGGCTTATCTTACAGCTGGATATCTCTCTCTCTTTGTGCTTCTCTTGAAGATTATATGAAAAATGCTTTATTTCTATAGAGTAATATTCAATTATTTTCCTCTACTGCAGCTACCTCTCCCAAATGTCATCTGTGTGATTTTTATTTATTTCGTATTTGGTATGTCTGATACTCTTCTTTCACCCAAAATTCAATACTGGAAAGTAACTGTGGTCTGATAGAAACTCATTCTAAGACTATAAATAATCAAAAAAGTTAGTCTGGGGTCCTGAATGGATTCTGATTATGTAATATTTGTCAGAGTCATTGAGTACCTTTCTTATCTCAAAAACAGTATTACAGGGGCACCTGGGTGGCTCAGTTGGTTAAGCCTCCAGCTTCAGCTCAGGTCATGATCTCATGGTTCGTGGGTTCAAACCCTGCATTGAGCCTTGTATCGGGCTCTGTACTGACAGCTAGTTCAGAGCCTGGAGTCTACTAAAATTCTGTATCTCCCTGTCTCTGACCCTCCTCTGCTCATGCTGTCTCTCTCTGTCTCTCAAAAATAAATAAAAACATAAAAAAAATTTAAAACCCTAATATTAGAATAAAACTTGGTCTCTCCCTCTACTCTCCAAAGTTATTTGATGACTAAGACTAAATAGTCTTCTTTTCCTCTACTCTTTTCATTCTGTATGACTCTGCTGTTTTCATGACAGACACCTTTTTATTCTTACACTCACTTATGCTCTTGGAGTCATCTTAAAAATCTCCTTATATGTTGAACTCTAAATCCTGTCAGTTATAATATATTGATAATTCATTTTATTATGATTCTTGCATGATACTGTCCCTCAAATACATCCCTTTCTTCTTAATTCCAATGTATTCTCCATGATTCTAGATTTTATTACTTCTACTCTGAAATAATATCAAGAACCATCCTAACTGTTCATTGGTCTTTATTTCATATGTTTCCATTTCTTTCCTCTACTTTCCTTAATTGAATTGTTTCTTTTTTCTTATTTTTTTAAATTCTTCACCGTATCATTAAGTTATAAAAAAAAAGATATAAGACGATTTAAAAAGAATACCTCCTCTCTATTTTATATAAAGCAGAAACAATGATAAGCAAAATTGGGACAATAAAAAGGGGTCAAAAGTGGGGTTTGAGATAATAGAGGTCTAAATAAAATGTAGGTGATCATATAAACACCATGGGGAACTAATAAAGCATTTCATTCATTCATTTATTCATTCAGCAGATATTTTCCTTTCTCTAAACAAATTGCTCTTTAAAGAGGATAGTGTCTACTCTCACAATGAGAGCCAGGATCCCATCAAGAAAATGTGACAGAGATTAGTGGTCTTTTTCCAAAACACAGCTCCTTCCCTGTTCCATTACCTCCATATGAACTCCCCACTCTTTTCACTAAGTTATTCATTCCTTAATCACTGAAAATATAATGACCCATCTGGCCATTTTGGTTCTATTTTCTATACTCAGACTCGTTATTTATTCTTTGCAAATACAAATGATTGGAGCCTCATCATAATTTATCTGCTCAATTATTGAAATATTTTTTATAGATCAGATTGTTGTAAAATAGGAAAGACCTTTTCAGAATATATATAATGAGTGTTCATTCATTAAATTATCTTAAGCCATATCAGAGATTTTTTTTAATGTTTTATTTATTTTTTAGAGAAAGAGAGAGAGAACATGCCCACAGGTTGAGGGGGGGCAGAGAAAGAAGAGGGCAGAGGATCTGAAGTGGGCGCTGCACTGACAGCAGTGAGCGTGATGTGGAGCTCGAACTCAGAAACTATGAGATGATGACCTGAACTGAAGTTGGTCACGCAAATGACTGAGCCACTCAGGTGCCTCATACACCATATCAGAGATTTTTAAAAAAATATCATGAGTGCCTCTTTACAATAGAACTGAAGGTACACCACCTTTTTGTTATGAACATTTTTCATTGTGATGTTATTAAAAAATTTTTAATGTTTATTTTTTGAGAGAAAGAGAGAGAGCATGCAGGGGAAGGGCAGAGAGAGGGGGAGACACAGAATCTGAAGCAGGCTCCAGGCTGTGAGCTGTCAGCACAGAGCCCAATGTGGGGCTTGAACTCACAGACCACAAGATCATAACCTAAGCTGAAATCAGACACTCAACCAACTGACCCACCCAGGTGCCCCATCATCATAATGTTAAAGAGTATAAACACACACAGAACTCACTCTACTTCTGTACTAAGTTAGTACCACGGTTTCATAGATAGTTAGAAACCAAAGATGATGAGGGAACTTTCCATTTTTAATTAGTTATTAAGTCTCAGAATAGGTGGCAAAATCTATTAGTCGGTGTTTTTATCAATGAACCTATATGCAGGGAGTCTTTCACATCATGGCTTGTCAATAAATGAAGAAAGCTGAAATTGTTCATTAAATGGAAAATAGGAATTTTAAAAGTGATGTGTTTATAAGTTATTTTCATCTATGAACACAGAAGGAAATAAAAATACCGATGTTGAGAACCAATTTGTTTCAGAAGTCCCAACTGTAACTTCAATTACAAGCACGAATCTGAAAGTTAAGACTAATATAAAGGATCCCATTCTTGACATCCTAAGAAAAAATAGAATTTAATAAAAATTAATTTACAAGGAACTCAGATCTATCATTCTATAACAAAACTGAATGACAGCATACACAATTATTTCACATCCACCATATATTAGACTAACCCTTTAAAATTTGAATAAATAAAATAAATCAGTATAATTCCTTTGTAACCAGAAGTTTAACAAAAACATCTTGTCCATTTTTTAAAGATGGTTCATTAATTTTTATTTTCATTTTTATTTATTTATTTTATGATTTTTTTTTTAGAGATAGAGTGTGTGAGCAGGGGAGGGGCAGTAAGAGGGGGAGTGAGAGAAGAATCTTAAGCAGGCTCCAAACCCAGTGTGGAGTCCCAGGTGGGGCTCTATCTCAGGACTCAGGACTCTGAGATCATAATCTGAGATGAAATAGAGAGTCGGGACACTTAACCAACTGACCACCCAGGCTCCTCTCCAATTTTTATTTGAGTAAATCTGACACACAATGTTACCTTAGTTTCAAGCGTACCATATAGTGATTCATCAACTCTATGCATTATGCTGTGCTCACCTTAAGTGTAGCTGCCATCTGTAACAACAGCACCATTACAATACCATTGACCATATTCCCTATGTTGTACCTTTGATTCCCCTACTTTCTTCCCCAATTGTTAATGCACATAAATGTGGCTTCATTATAATGATTCTAATTTCTCACAAATCCAACAAAAAAAACTTCTCCACAGCAGTTACTATTCAATTCTAAGTGTGATTGTGCAGCTTATAATTTGGGCCAAAGTATAATACTGAGACAAAAGAGTTAATAATATGTTTTCTTAACATATGCACAAATTACAAATTTGCCACATAAAGTAGATAGAAAATCATATATATGTGTGTAATGTGAAATCAATCTCCTTCTTTGTATTGAAGCTTGTTTCTCTTGTACTAAGATTATATCTAGTCTTCTTCCTCTAGCTGTCTGTGTTCTTAATGCATTACATGGTTCTGTATATAATATAATATATATTTCATATATATAATAAATCATATATGTATGTATATGTCAGCACAGAGCCTGACTCAGGGCTCAGACTCACGAACCATGAGATCATGACCTGAGCTGAAGTTGGATGCTTACCGGACTGAGCCATCAAAGTGCCCCTCTACTGTGTAGTTTAAAATGGCAAATATGCCAATCATTTTGGCTGGCATCTCTGAGAATTTGAGGTGCTTTCTTCAGAAGATGCATTTACCTTTAAAGTCACTCTTTCTAAAATGTTTCATTTCTATTCATCTTTTCTGGCAAACCCCTGTTCAGTTTTTAAAGCAAAATCCAAGGAATTTTCTTTTCAAAAAGGGTTCAGCTAGGGTTTGCTAAAATATACTTTGTTTATTGGTTTCCATGCCACAGAATTTACCTTATTAATTGGAGAACATTTGTTTACTCATTGAGATATCTTGAGTCCTAGTGCAAGAACAGGGACGCATTTCTGCTCGACTGGGTATTCAAGAGGAAGGTGGAGAAGAATTTTAAAAGGAGAAAAATACATTCGTGTGTGTATGCATGTACCCACAATGCACATACGCATGCACACACACACACACACACACTGACAGAGAAAATAAGCAGACAAATGCCCCGATAACTAGAATTAAAATTCTAGAAGAAATAATAATATAGAAAATAATTAACATAGAGAGTGTGATAAGGAAAATTGCAGACAGTAAATAATCAAAAAGGAAAGGGAAGAGGATTTCAAAAGAAACTTCAAAGGACTAATTAAAATCACCCAGATATAGAAAAGCAGACCTTCAAGCAGAACCATGTAATGCATTAAGAACACAGACAGCTAGAGGAAGAAGACTAGATGTAATCTTAGTACAAGAGAAACAAGCTTCAATACAAAGAAGGAAATTGATTTCACATCAAGGGAGGGACAGGGGTTCTTTCTTTGGTCTGTAAATGAAAAAGAAATATAGAGGGGGACTTTAATTTAGGATACGAAGTCTATGTTTGGAGATGTGCAAGATCCAAGTTTGAAGATGTTCAACCGAGAAGTAAATTAAGAAAAGATCCAATTTGTAGATGTGTAACACTCCACCACCTCTAAAGAAATATGAAGGAGAAAAAAAATGAATCAACCTTCTTACATATTCTAGCATACCGAAAGATGTGTTTGTCAGGGCAGACTTTCTACTGTGTCTTAGAAAACAGACAGGACGGCAGAAAACAGGAAATGATCCGTAGGCCAAATATTTAGATTCAGTCTGTAAGACATGAAGGATCCTTATTTGGATATAAATGCCAACAGTTTGCAATACACTTCACACACACATACATCCATGCACACAAGCACATATACACACGCACACAAACACGAAAGTAGGTCAGTAGAATTAAGAAGCTTTATGAACAAGAAATAATAGATCTTTATATATTACTGTTTTTCTGACCCAGGTTACAGTAACGATTAAAAATTAATACCTCAAAAGCTATGAAATATCTATATGTATATGGACACAGATAAAGAAATCAGAGTAAAAGAAGTGGTCCAATGAAAAGATGCCTAGGTCTCTTTTCAAGATGTCTTGGTGGCAGGATATATTTTGAATGATATAAAGAAACCACTCAAGGGGAGGAGTAAAACCAAAGGCTTTAAAGAGAAAAGTAGATCTTCCCAGCTGTACAAGTGTTCAGTGGAACATGTAGTTGGAAAAAAATAATCAAAAGTGAAGTGGAGCAGAAACAGCAAAAATGAAAGTGCAAAGAAAAGACATTTATACTGACAGAGTCAAGAGAAGAACAGAAAAAAGAAGTCAAATAAAAATAAAGATTCACCTGCAGAAATTCTAAAGTCCGTTTACTTGTTCAACAATCACTTATTATGAGCCTACTATGTGTCAGATACTATGATATGGAAGCTTAAAAATGAATAGACCACAGCTGCAACTCTCAAAATGTTCAAAATATTTTGGGATCATCCTCCAAAAGGACTATAACCACAATGCAATATTTATTCTCATTGATCTTCACTGGTGTGCATCAGGTCTTAAAATGTTTTCATGGTTTTTTTTTTCCCTCTGTAGCATTTTGCTATTGAGCACATATAAAGAATTCATATAAATGCTTCAGAATCTGCTTGTTAAAAAGAACATTTGCTCTGATGTTAAATTAACGAGTTTCATTCTGTCATGGTTGAAAATGAATTCATATTAAGGCACAGACTCATGATAGTACTCAGGAAATGTTGGCTATTATTATGGTATTAATATTCAGAACAGCCGTTGGAGGTAAGTACTATTATTATTCCCATTCTAAAGAAAGGTAAGACAAGGTGAAGAGAGATTAGGATTTTAACAGTAATTGCAAAGCATTGACAGAACCAGGATTGAAATCCAAGGGTTGAATGCCCTCAAACCCTGAACTTTAAGATCCTACTATAGTTGTCTTTCAATGCAGTCTATGTCAAAAGTTTGACTTCAAAACATGAAGTCCCCAATAAATACTAGCTGTTACTATTATTAATATAAGGATGTTGTTAAGTTATTTATGACATCATTTCTCAGTCTCTATACTTATCATTGTTAGATAACAGACTGCAATAAATCACTGGGTTTCTTTCGTCACCATAAACACACCATGTTCAATGCTGTCTCAAGGCTTGTGCTTGCAGCTTGCTCTGCCCAGAATGCTTACTCCCTTCAGATCTTCACATGAGTGATTTTCTCCTGTGATTTGGTTCTAAGATCAAATTGGCCCCTCCTACGAGCTTCCCTTGATCATCCTGTTGAACTCTTCTAGGGCCTCCCTCCACGTTAGCCAGTGCCACTGTTGGCACTCATCACTCTCTCATTTGTTTACTTTTTACGGTCTCCCCAGAGAATGTGACCACCGTGCTCCTTCGCCTATGTATCCACACAAGATAGGAGATCAGTAAATATTTGCTATAAGAGTAATGTAACTAGGACATTTCCTTCTGTGTGGATTTCACCCTATAAATATCATTTCATCACGCCATTGCCCACCCATAAACTTGAGCAGAAAATCTGCACATCAAGCGAACGCATAATTTCCCTATAGCTTCATGTTTTAGCTCCCTTAAACTTGTCATTTGTCAATATCAAGAGTCATGCTTGTCTAGGACTTAGCCAAAAGTGACTCCAACTTCTCTGCTCACCATAGTCCTCCTACTCATTGTAAGTTTTCTTGCAAGTTGTGAAAAGCATTGATAAAATTTGTTTTAGTGTCCAGGTTGGAGTCCAGCCTGTTAAATAAGTTTGAAAAAATTAAACTACAATATATGATTCTGCACAAATATGTAATTTATTATACACAGAAAAATTAACAAGGAGAAACCTAGAACACTAAGCAAAACTGGTATAACAATTTAAGAAAAGCACAGAAAGCTAAGGGTTTTTTTCGGTTGTTTTGAATGTATGTCTTCTTTTCCCCCACCTTCTCCCCTTTCTTCTCCTACTCCTTTTTGTTTGTTTGTTTGTTTGTTTTGTTAGGTAGAAAGAAAGGAATATTTTACTATCTAGGGGAATCTCTTTTGTCCCAGGAAGTATGTTCAAGTTAATCAGATGAAAGCTAATGGCCTTATCTGAATGCCTCAAAAATAAACAGAAAAGTGAACAACCCAATTATTACTCCAATATTTCTTTTATCAAGTGGGTGACAAATTATACAAATATCATGAATAATTATGACCTCATTAGTTGTATCTTTCAAGGTCTTATCAAAATTATCTTTGGTAGAATACTTTATGCCCTTATTTCTGTTCTACCTATGCAAATGAGCCCAAAAGAAGATCTCTAAATTTAAGTATTTACCCATGGTCTTAAAGTTTATTCTCTAGAGACACCAGAGATAACTGTTCTTCATGTAACTTTCCAAAAGGCATAGAGCCCAAGTTCTGCTTCTCTAGGAGGTCACATACCCCTCGTCCTTATCCTTCACCTTATCCTTGCTGTGGCATACAGCTAAATATTTAGTAAGCTAAGGTTCATAGGCTCCACATCACTATTAAAGATATTTATTTTATCATCCACACTCATCATTCCAAGAAACAATTTTTTAATTTTTTAGGTGAAAAGAAATGATTTTGAAGGTAGTATCTTATAGTGATTTTAAAGCCCCTCCTCCCAGGGCCCTCAAATAACCTGAAAGGTGAGGTACTAAGAATGGTAGATTTAGTAAGTAGATTTGCAAGACAACTAAAATAGTATATACCCAGAAAAATAATTTCCCATATGTTTGTATTGGATTATTAGAAAAATGCTCACAAATAATCCTGTTTAAGTAGTCATTTCTATTTTACAGATAAAGGAATTGTGTTGAAACACAAAACTGATTAGTGATCCAGAAAAAATATCCTAGTGAAAATATTTTAGTAAGTTAGTATAAGGGTGTTACTTTTATTTTAAATAGATTGGCACAGGAAATGCCGCAAGTGATTTAGTCTGGATATATTTTATATTGCTACCCATATTTAATAAAGCTGTAATAAATTTTAATGAAACCCATTTGCTCTAGGGTCAAAAAATGGCTTAAAACACAATCAGGACATGATATATAGAAATGAATAATATAGATTGTTCAGATATAGAAAACCTTTTTAATGATAATAACCCATCTACAGCTTTATCCCAAATTTCAAAGCTCTTGATATATTACTTTCACATATAGTATATTTATAGGATTTTTCTTTAAAGTTAGGAATCCTATAAAAGCTCAACAGCTTTTATTATTCCCCTTCACAAATCAATATAACAATGAGAAGAAGTTAACAATAATATGCAAAACATGGATGAATCTCACATATACTACACTGAATGAGAGAAACCAAATATTAAAGACTACAGAATACATGATTCCATTATATAAAATACAGAAGAATGCGAAACTAATTTGTAGTTTAGAAGTCATGATACTGTGGACCTTTGGGGGTATGCAGTGACTGAAGAGACCATAAAGAGTGCTTCAGAGATACACATTCAATGATTACATTTTAGTTTACATATAGGAGATAACTGGATTCTCTAGAGAAAGGTTGAAGAAGGAGCTCTTTGTAGATATACAAAATATACAACAAGCCAGTTTACCAAGGCTCTAACTCTTTTTTTAATTTTTTTTTTAATGAGAGAGTGAGAGAATGAGCTAAGGAGGGGCAGAGAGAGAGGGAGACACAAAATCTGAAGCAGGCTCCAGGCTCTGAGATGTCAGCACAGAGCCCGATGTGGGGCTTGAATACTTGAGCCATGAGATCATGACCCGAGCCGAAGTCAGATGCTTAACCAACTGAGCCACCCAGGCACCCCAGGCTCCAACTCTTTTAACTCATGTTCTGGCCAAAGACGGTACCATCAAAACTGGTAACCTCCAGTTACCACTACACTCAAATGTAGTGAGGGCAAAGAGATTCAGATTAGGAACAAGTAAGTGAGGAGGAATTTGCTGAGAATTGATTTTATGACTGCTTTTAGAGACACTTCAGTCAAATATTAAAAATGAATGTGGCTAAATTAGCACCACTAGATAGGCAATGTCACGGCAGTAGTAGGGTTTGGAGCTACATGCACATCATTGAGATTTCTGAAAATGTACTTGACAGTTTTCCACATCAATCTCTTTGTTTTAGTGGCAAATTCCTGTAATCATCCTAAAGGTTCAAGTTTGGATACGATTTCTCATCTCAAATGGAAATCCTAGTTACAAAGAACAGACCCAGGATACTTTGGAGGTTAGGAGCAACTATCGCTTCAGGAGCATCTTCATCTTTGATGGAACAAATGATACTAATCTTCAGAATCTGTGGATATTTTGATTGATCAGTGAGGCCAACCCCAAGTTCTATATGACTATGTATAGCGATGATTTTTAAAGTTGTATATAATAACCAGTTGCTAAAATAAAGATTCAATATTAGTTTGAACTTCGTTATAATCACATAAGATGTAGAGATATCAATGGTTTATATGTGACCAAATGAGGAAATATTTACTATTAGAACTTCTTAAAATTCTTTTCAATTTGTGCAGCTGGGAGTATGTCTAACATGCAGAGTGATGGTAGCATTAAAGATTCCTTGTGGACTTGCTATATATATGTTTTTTTCTGAACTCTTGATTTAATACATGACATTCCTTTTTCTTGACATTCTATTTCTTAAATCAAATTTGCTGTCTCCTAAATTGGATGGAAAAATCAAGTTTCATTTTGTGTTATGCTCTTTGTCCTTTTTCACTTATAAACTCTACATTGATTTTAGTGAGGCACTCACCACCGCTTATGAACTTGGGCAGCTTCTTTGAAAAAAAGAAAATGAGTTCGCTTGTGAACCCGTTTTCCCCAAGCCCTTCGCAAACTAATTACTGCGTCTGCAGTACAATGGCAAGGGGAACAGAACCACACAGAAGGTTAGGGAAGGCAATCAGCCAGCATGCTTCTGTCTGCACAACATCCTGTGGGCCAGGATGCTGCCTTATCTTGTGATGATTACCCTCGTATACAGCAAGTAGCCACCAGTCATTAACTCCTTGAAGAACTTCAAGTGTAATTTAGAGTTGCCAGTGCAGTCTGCTTCTTTATATAATGGCATCCTAGGCCATTAAACAGTAATTTGTATTGTTCTGCTTGGGAAAACAAAGGCATTGGACTTTTTTTTTTTTTAAGAGAAAAAAGACAAGAGTAATTTATAGACATACAGACAATAGAGGACCTATAGGCTACGGGAAAATACTGGCAAGCTCAGTGCACAGGGAAATAGCCGCCCTGCATCTAAGGGTTCAGGATTCTTTGTGTCTTTGACGCTAAGCAAACTCTAGCCATGCTCTAATGAGGTGCTTTCCTCCTAACCTATGTGAAGCCACTGACATTTGGCATTTTGGGAAGATAGATCAAAAGTGGCCTACAAGCCTGTATAAATGTTTAACACCCAGGTGCTCGACTTGACATTTTCTTGCTATCTAGCAGCTGCCTGATTATTTAAGGATTACCAACAGTCATTGAACATGGAGAAAGGTCCACCTGTACTAATCATTTGCTATAATAGGATCAGTGTTCAACTCTCAGGTTCTTTTGATTATCACTGTTAAACTTTCTCTTAGGTCCCCTAGCTTGCTAGAGGAAAAAGACTTACTGAACTGTGCTATATCAAAGGGCCTACTATTGAAATATTAGTGGACATTTTTTTGTGTCTCCAACAATAGCTGTTTTCTCTTTCAGCTCAGATAAAGAATACTAAAAAATATTTCATTTTATAAATGTGCTATGTCATTTCTGTGGTTATTATAAAATCATATAAAAAGTGAATATAACACAAAAATTTTTTCATGTCAGACTGGTATTAAGTAATTTTGTAGTCTAATTTCTTATCCTAAAATGAATACTAAATTGGCAACCTGTATGTTAGGAGACATTGGTTCTAGCCCAAGTCCTGTCTCTGACTCTTTATTAGATACATGAACTTAAACAAGTTAATTTCCCTGAGCTTCAGTTTTTCCAGAATAAATAATTATAGTAGGTTTGTTAAGAGAGATAAGAACTTGAAACAACATGCTTGGTAGAGTAAGGGCTAAGAAGGACACACTAAGCTGGTACTCCGCACCATTTCGGGTGGGAGGGATGGAATTTACAAGAGTATGTCTTGTGTCCAGTGAAGGCAACATTATCCCTTCTTTTTCTCCCGGATATTTTGCCCCAAGGCTATATTTATTATTAATATTATTATGTGCTTGGCATAATCTAGGCACTCAATAGATAGGAATTCTTTCTTTTTACTAATCCTTCCCTTTGTCATTCCTTCCCTTCTGTTTTACTGATAATAGAATTGGAATATTTTAGAAATAAGGATGGTGAGTAGATGAGATAAAAGGAAATTCCTTTAATTTTGTCCTCTATCTGGACCAATTTAAAATAGAAGACTGATAATTTGTAAACATTAGATTTCTTTTTATTGCAGGTCAGGATTGCTATCTGGGTGCTCACTGATATGATAGGTTGCTGTAGAAAGCAAATGAGATATGGCTTGTGAAAATACTTTGCTAGTAGCATACACAAGAAAACATATGTTAATTGTTTTGTTATCTGAAGCTTGCTATAGACTTAAATACTTTGAGGGTTTGTTTTTTTGTTTTTTTTTACATTTTTGGACTTTTAAAATTATTTATTTCATATGCGAGCCAAGTCTCTGCCTTAGTCTCCACTGGTTGCTAAGTGGGTCATCAGTTTTGTCACTTTTGAGACAGTGACAATGTATATCCCACTTACCATTGTGGAATATATACTGAATGTAATGCATGGAAAATATTTGTGGATATCGAAAGAATTTTGCAATTACATTGCAGAAGTCATATGCACTTTATCATGTGGGGGTTGAGTGCTATCTCTTTGTACATGAGGTTTTGGTAGCTCATGAAACAAATTTAAACATTATCCTCTGGAGAAAATAACTGAGAAAGCTACAGTGTCAGGGGTTGGCCAGCTATGGTCCATATACCAAATCCAGCCAGCCATTTGCTTTTGCATGGCCCACAAGCAAAAAAATGCTTTTTGTTTTGACTTTTTTTCTTTTTCACATTTAAAATGTAAAAAATCCAAACAAGAATGCTATTTTGTAACATGTGAAATTTATATATAAAATTCAAAGTTTAGTGTCCATATGTAAAATTGTATTAGGATGCTGCTACATCAATTAATTTACTTAGATGTGGTCTGTGTCTGCTTTCATGCTGCAATGCTACCGTTGAATAATTGTGACAGAGACCATATGGCCCAAGAAGCCTAAATAATTACAATCTGTCCCTTTAGACCAAAAAAAAAAGTTTTTCTGTCACTGTCTAGGGTATTGTTTAAAGCTTTAAAACAATTTAATATTCTCCTAAATCAAATGAAGGTAGAATATATCTCTGTCATTATGTACACATTGATCAGAAAGACAAACTGGAAAAATTTATATTAGATTTGAGAATACAGGAGACTAAAATACTGAAAGCTTAATTTCCTGAAAATTTATAAATAAATAAATGGAGAAAATTAAGTTCTACCTATCAGACATATGGGTTTTCCAGCTCTGATATAGGTTGCTACATACTTACGTATGTATACACACAGTTTACATATATATAAAGTTTATTTTATTTTTTTATTTTTATTTTTAAAATTTTCTTAACATTTATATATTTTTGAGAGATAGAGACAGAATAGAGCATGGGAGGAGCACAGAGAGAGGGAGACACAGAATTTGAAGCAAGTTCCAGGCTCTGAGTTGTTAGCACAGAACCTGACACAGGGCTCGAACTCACGAACCACAAGATCATGACCTGAGCTGAAGTCAACCACTTAACTGACTGAGCCACCCAGGCGCCCCATATATACAAAGTTTAAAAAGTAAATTTTGGAGCAGAAGTTTGATTGGGACTCAGTGATTGAAATTTAATGAGATAGTTCCCTCCTTCTCCATACCCTCTCTAAACCTGACCTTAATTAAAATAAAAACTGAGGACAAAAATTAAGTATGAAGATATTTATAACAGATCCATATTAATTTGGATATTAAGATCAAAAACTTCTTAAGATAAGGCATAATGCCTCCAGATCTAATTTCCAGTATGTAACACTAGTCTATATGTACTCACTTACAAACTAGTCTATATGCAGTTACTTACAAACAAGTCTATATGTAGTCACTTTCGGTGAATATCACCGAAAGATTCTGTTCAAGTAAGCTTCTGTCCTGACATACATCAGATGCCCAGGTTTTATCCTTTTGAAATATTTACTTTGAAACAACCATCTTGGCAACATGCTTCCATCAAAACCAATTGTTCAGAGTAACGAAACCAATTGTTCAGAGCACAATGTCTCTAGACATGGGAGAAGGTATAGTACTAGTGGGAAAAATACAAAGGAGAAAACAATACTAGCATCATCTTAATAAACAACTAATGCTAACGTTTACTGGGCACTCCTCTGGTCTTTAGACTGTATGCTAAGCTCTTAAAGATATCTCCATTAATTGTTGCAATAGTCCTATGAGGTAGGTACTAATACTATGACCATTGCGGCAGAAAAAGAAGGTAAGGAAGAGTGACACAGTTTGTTAATTTCAGATCAGTATCTGAAGTCCAGGAATTTTGTATGTGTAAGGGGCAGGGGAGAATTTTTCATGGGATATTCTACTCTAGGTTTTAATCACTGGGCAACTGAGGTTGGCTCAGTTGTCACTCTGGAAGTTCCGGGTGGGGATGGAGGGGAGTGCAGTTTATAAGAGTATGTGTTATGTCATGTGTACAAAGACATAGACAAAATGTAGTTCTTCCTTCTCTCTTAAGTAGTTGCCTCTCAGTGTAAGTAATTATAATTTCTAGGAAAATATGTAATATGAAATAAATACTTATTTAAAGCTAATTTAGGGGCACCTGGATGGCTCAGTCCGTTGAGCGTCCGACTTCATCTCAGGTCATGATCTTATGGTTCGTGGGCTTGAGCATCAGGCTCTGTACTGACTGCTCAGAGCCTGGAGCCTGCTTCAGATTCTGTGTCTCCCTCTCTTTCTGCCCCTCCCCCACTCATGCTGTGTTTCTCTCTCTCTCAATAATAAAGAAACATTAAAATTTTTTTTAAAAGCTAAAAATTTTTATTTTCATTTCTTCTTATAAAGAAGTACATCTAACTGTCAGTGCTATGCCAATTATAAGAAAAACGTGAGAAATGTATAATTTAACAAAGAAACAAAATCTATTTTACCCTTGGTATATGTATTATTATTAGATAAGCTTTTAGCATAAGACTTCGTATTAGGAGGACATGCTCACAGATGAACTTGAGCCAAGCATTCTTCACAACTTAACAAGATAGTCCTACTTCAGTGAAGCCTTTAGTTGATTGATTTTCAGATCCTGAGAATTTCCAAGATCTAAACAATTAAAATGCAGTGTATTTTTATACAGTGCCCTGCCAAACTTGAGCCTCAGTTTTAATTTCCTGTTCAGACTGAAATAGTAATGGAAGACAAAAGGAAGAGATGGGAGCTTTAAAAGGGATTGAAACTAAAAACCAACCAAGAATAAAGAGGATGAAGAAAAGAATATGTGCTAATGAAGAAAAATCCTCCATGGTGCATTGGCTGGGCTCTCTAGGGTCTTTTCTTTAGGACTCAGCCTAGAATGTTGGAAGAGCTGGAATATGGAGCAGAAAAGACCTGGGTCCAAATCCTTTATAAGGCAACTATAAGTCCTATAGCTTTGCACAAATTAAACTCTCTAAGTGCCACTTTCTACAAAAGTTCATTGGAAAAAATACCTACCTACAAGGATAAATGTTAAAAAGAAATGTGTAGGGGCACCTGGGTGGCTCAGTCAGTTAAGCGTCCGACTTCAGTTCAGGTCATGATCTTATGGCTCATGAGTCCGAGCCCCACGCCAGGCTCTGTGCTGACAGCTCAGAGCCTGGAGCCTGCTTCACATTCTGTGTCTCCCTTCTTTCTGCCCCTCCCCTGCTCATGCTCTGTCTGTCTCTGTTTCTCAATAATAAATACATTTTTAAAAATTAAAAAAAATAGAAATATATGAAGTTTCAAATGTAGTTCTTGAAAATTAGGAGAAATAAATACTCATCTCTTGCCTTTCTATGTGCAATCCATTTTAATGTGTGTACTCTCTGAACTTTTGTCTAATCTCCTCTCTTCTCTTACTAATATTTCTATTGTCCCTACACTTAATTACCTAAATCCAGCTATTACAAGAACTAATAAAAATATATTGAATAGTAACAAATACTCCTCAGTCATGACCAAAAGAATAATGACCAATTTTGGGGGTATAAATAAGTCTTGTGTAATGTGGACATGTGTACTGTGTAACTCATAAGGTTCCCTTTTGAACTAAAAATGCCTCTTAGACTTATTAGTTGCTTAGGATAAAAAAGAGAAGGATTTTGGAGGGAAGACAACATTACCTCCATATTCATTTTTTAAAGTTTATTTATTTATTTTGAGAAGTGGGGAGGGGCAGAGAGGGACAGAGAGAGAATCCCAAGTAGGCTCCATACTGTCAGCACAGGGCCCAATGCAGGGCTTGAACTCACAAATACTTAGTGAGAACCTAACTCTGCACATCAGACATGAAATCTGTTATGAAGGAATTCGTGTCTAAGACAGGCATCAGTGAAATAATTATTTTCCTAAACGTAAAATTTTATCTATAGTAACTGTTGTAAGTGAAAGTATAAATAACAATTCTATGTGAGGCTGTAAAAGAGAAGAAGTTAATGTAGACTCGTCCAGAAGCCTTCACTGAAGAGACCTCAGCTGACATTTGAAAGTGAGGAGGAGTAAGCAGAAGGAGAGGTCTGAGAAACAAAAGCACAAGCAAGGAAATGTGGTGAAAGAGACACGGTGACTGGGAGGAGATGAAGGAGGACATTGTGACAGGAGCAGAGAAATAAGATGAAAGCAGCAAATGGAAACTTCGTTTATCTTTTACAGCATGTTAGCCAGGACTTGAAGTAGGTGGCTGACAGTAACATGATTTGAGAAGTATTTAGAGATGCTACCAGTAGAATTTTCTCCCAGGGGCACCTGGCTGGCTCAGTGGGTTAAGCCTCCGACTCTTGGTTTTGGTTCAGGTTATAATCTCATGGTGGTGAGATCGAGCCCTTCTGTTGGGCTCTTCCCTGGCAGTGTGGAGCCTGCTTGGGATTCTCTCTTTTCCTCTCCCTCTGTCCCTACCCTGCTCTCTCTCTCTCTCAAAATAATATATATATCAAAATAAAATATATATCAAAATAAATATATATATCAAAATAAAATATATATCAAAACAAAATAAAAATTAAAAAATAATCTCCCAGATATTTTACCATTCATTCCTCCGTTTAGTTAATGGACTATTTCTAACCAGACCCAAGCAGGCTTCACTTTGCACAGTAATGCAGGACTATAAAAATGACTGTGCAAGCCCAAACCATGCAAACCAATTATGATATCAACGGGAAAACTGCATTTCTTTGACTTCCAAATTATACTTCAAACATCAAATATTTTCTTATTCTCAATTATTAATGTAGAGGGAAATAAAAATAGTAATAGTAATACTTAATTAAAACACTGATTTAAAATATTGGAAACTATTTCTTTGTTAAAAAATGTATCAAATGTGGTTTGAACAGTGACTGCCTTCTTACCATATAATTCATGATCTGGAATGTGCATCCTTGCTCTGCCCTAGCAAATCGTCACACTTCTTGCTAAGTTCGGGTCAGATTCCGACATGGTACCTCCCACACTTCCAATGTTGTGAAAATTTCTCTGAGAATTCCTCTAATGTCACAAAGGTTTTCAGAGCACTTCCTCTAGGAGAGCCTTAGGTTTTTTTGTCACTATCTTTCCCCTAATTTATGGATAAGTACCCCTTATCAGTTTTCATTTCTCTGCTATAGTAGTTTCATCATTGTCAGTCAATTCTTTCTTTCAGTTATGCTTTTTCACAAACACCACAGGTTATCACTGGGAGATAAGAAGTCAACACAAATGCTTCTGTTGCAGTTGTTATCTGTGTGCATACTGATTCATAGGTATGTGATAACTAACCACTGTCAGGCTTTCAGAGAAGTAGTTGATCTGTCACTGATTCTGATGCACATCTGTATCTTACAAGGAGATTTCCAGATAGTCCCAATAATCAGGCAAGGTGGAGGCACACTGCTACAGAAAATCACAATAGTGGGAAAGAAACACTATAGGAAATCACAAAAGGACCTTTTAGAGTCTTATGCTTACATGGATATAATTGATCTTTGTCTCCAGACCAACTAAATTGTCATCAATTATCAATAAGTATGATTGATCTTTATATAAGAACCAGAGGCACAAGTGTTTCCTACACCCTATTAGTAACACCCAGGATAAAGCATATACATTCATTTTTTTTCAGATCAGAAATAAAATATACAAAACATCACTAACAATTTAGGATATATAACTACTAAAGGTGTGCATAGAGGTTTTGTTTTATGCTTCATTTTCAGTGCCCATTACATTTCAAAAACAGCTTTGATAATTGTGTTCAATTCAGCAGAAATCTCATATACACTAACTAGTATTTTAAAATTAAAGCCATTTATTCAGCAGATGAGAAATTAGAGTTATTACTTATCTCATACATAATTCTACCAGTCATCCTGGTAGCAATCATTTCTCTCCATAATATCTCCTTAAAAAAAGTCAATAATCTTTTCACAGTGGATAATAACTTACACAGTGAATGTAAAAAGAGTGTTCAACCGGTTTGTGCAATCAACCCAATGTCTTTTGTTAAGTATGTATGACTTCAAATCAGTGTAAAATGGCAGTCTAGCAGTTAAACAGTGTGCATTGCTGGATCTAATTAATTCCACTATTTTATGCCAAAAATTCCATTAGTTTCCATTAAAGGTCTTGATGTAGTGCAGGCTCCTTTATGTTTTGTAGTTAAAACAATCAAACTCCATTTCAAATTAAGGATTATACTGTAGGAATGAAGGAATGCTAGTGTGGCTTTCTAGCATTGAGTTAAGTTACTCACTTTTAACAGGGTATTCAGAACATGAGTTAACTGTAAAAAGGTTACCGTGTAATAAATACATCAACAGAATACTTAAACTCACAGGGAAAAAAGCAGCTGGGAAATGGCAGTTAGGAGTCTGCCCTATGTGTTATAGTTTTATGGTAATATTATAATAAGCCATTGAAAACAAAAGTTTCACTAGGATTACTAGAAATGTTGGTAGCAGCAGTGCAGCCAAATTTAATATTATTTTCCTCCTTGAGATTTATACCTCTGCTATATATGCTTGTTTAAAGATGCCATTCATTCATAATTCATTATATAGTTTTATAAGCCTTCTTTTAGCTGGTAAATAGTAGTTATTGTGTACCCACTGTATGTAAGGAATCGTCATCACTGTGTGGTAACAAGTATATGACTGAGTCACATGGGAAATGAAACATGAAAAAGGGAAATGGCAGATCTTCACAAGCTCCCAAAGGATGGAAGCACCCAGGACTCTTTCTAGTAAATACCAAGAATGTATCCTTTGTTCAGTTTACTTTTTTCTGATTGATACCAATGTCCTTTTTACTTGGACAATACTGTTTATGTAAAATAATCACAATTATAATCTATAATAGATACATTTTAGTTCTCATTAAGGACTTTTAAATATAAACATTGATATGAGTGCTTCTCATGCGTGTGTGTTTTTTTTTACTGCCATAGGTTTATTTTTTTTATTAATCAATCACTCATCATCAAGCATTACCTGAAAAATCACTATAAAGCAAGACTTTATATTAGTAGTTGTGGCTAACACTAATATAAAATTAATTATTATGTTTCAGTCACGAGGTGTTTATTCAAGATAGTTATTGCTGTAGAGATTCCAAAATTTTGAACATTTTTGATAACACTCATGTATGCTTTTCTTTTGGGGAAGTATTTAGAGCTCTGAATCTTGAAATGTATGCTCTGTTAAAGCTGAGATGTTCTGGATAGAGGGAAAAGCTATGAATAAGAAGAGTTCACACTAAGTATTACATTGGATGACATGAATTACACAGAGATGGGGGGCAAAAGTTCAGAAAAGGCAACAATGCTGTGAGTTGGGATCATAGAGAAGAGCTGCATGTAAAATATACTTAAATGCACAAACACATTCTACATTCTTGTTTTCTAGGTGTTTTGGAGATAAATATATTTTACCATTTAATACACTATAGTGATAACTAAAAGTCCCATTCCAATTTTATATTTCACCTAGACTTAAACTCTTAAGCTACATAAAATAATTTGAAGGCCTATTTAATATGACTGAACAATTAAACAGCATCAATATACTCCATGACATGGGTTTTGTCAAGAGATCAATATTTTCATCAATATTCTTTTCTGAAAAGATGTTAATGCTATGGATAAAATTAGGTTCAACTGATTCTAAAGGGAAGAAATCTAGGATATTAATAAGTTCTATATTTAGTATTTTAGAAATACTGTCTTTTGAGATTATAGGACATTTCTTTCAAATCAAAATAATTGCACCCTCTCTTCATAACAAAAATAAAGCCTACTTCATACCTGTCATGGCCTTGACATTCCTTCTCCTTTCCTTTACTTCTATTAACTGAAGATATCTAGCAATGTTATACCCAGTCTGCTAGAGGAACTGCAAACCCCAATTAAAAAATTAATACAAATCATGGTTTATATCAAGTTTCTGTTTTAAAAATGTGATTTTTCAGAAGATAGAAAGATTCAAACTAAGATATACTATGAATTAAAACAAGAAATATAGTTACGTATATATAGGCTGATCATTCAAAAAAATAAAAGGTGATGTATTAAATGAATTATTTCTACCACTAATATTTTATGATTCTAAAATTATTTTTGCAGTTAAAAACAGAAGAGACAATAATTTGCTTGTTATCCCAGGATTAAGAAATCGTTTCTTGTGAATTAGAGCATTAGGGTAAACAGTATTTTTAACTGATTGTTCATAACTGCACTTGAAATAGTTGATTCATGATTTTCAAAATTATATCATAACCTATGTGACATAGTTCGTAGATGAAGTTTCATTCATTTCAAAGAAGATACCACAGTCTAAATTATACTTATGTTTTAGTGTTTGAATATGTTTATAGCTTTCTCAATTATTCACTTCCTCGAAGACTCACTGAAAGAACAACTACATCAGCTACTTGTTTCTAAAAAGGAGCACATTTGTTCCAGACTAGAAAAAGTAATCAATATTTGTCTATACTTACTGTATAAAATATCTAGTGGAACAAATTTCACAGTTTCAATGACTCAGTTGGTAATTCACTACTCATGTTATTATGCTCCCTCATCTTTCACTTGTCTAAGACAAAATAAACTCAGTATGTTTCTATTCTCCCCATGATTATTTTGTAAGATTACCTTCCCACCAATTTCTTTTTAATGTGTTTTTTTGTATTAATTATTGAGAGACAGAGAGAGACAGCGTGAGCAGGGGAGGGTCAGAGAGGGAGATACAGAATCCAAATCAGGCTCCAGGCTCTGAGCTAGCTGTCAGCACAGGGCCCCACGCAGGGCTCGAACCCACAAAACATGAGATCACGATCTGAGCTGAAGCCCAACGCTCAACAGACTGAGCCACCCAGGCGCCCCGCCAATACTTTTTTGATTGTTTTTAAAATATTGATATTTAAACAGAGGGTCTAAATCTCATCTCAGTATTCAAAAAATATTCAACTAAGACTATATGTGACATACATGTAAAGAATACTATTCCATAGTATCCATATCCACTACTGTATTTGTGTACACTGTGCTATAAGATTTTTTTAACAACTCATCTTGAAAGAGAAAAACTTCAAATTTGAATCCCATTACAGATGATAACACCAAATAATGACTCAAGAGTCTTTGCTGATGGAAAAAGTAGTAAAGATCAAGACAGAAAGGTAAGGCATATATATATACAATATATATACCTTATATGTATATGTATATTTATATGTGTATACATATAAGGCATATATAGACATATATATACATGTAAATTTCATCATTAGTACAGAAAAAATCTAATGTATGTGAAGGAAAAATAAAATTTATCTAATAGGGTTGATTGACTTAATCTTTGAAGTTTTCAAGAATAAGTTATTGATGAAATCACAATTTTATTTCTTCCTCCAACAAAAAAAAGCAGAATAAATTTAAAAACCTAATCAGACTTAACAATTTTTTAAAAAATGAATAAAACTTGCATCACAATAACAGAAACCTTCAAGGCAGATATAATCATGATATGAATAATGTTGCATTTTATTATTGATTAAAAGGGTTTGACCATGACATTTCATTCATCAGATTCCACTTCTCATTACATGAAGACAATGCTAATTTATCAAGTATATGTGTGGCTTCTCATATTTATGTTTTCTTTGAATTCTCTTTTTGCCTTAACTTTGATGGTTATAGTATTTGTATGATTTTATCAAAATTTCAGGTCCTCCTCATTACAGTCCTTCAGAATATCATCCTATTCCAAAGCTCTTAAAAACCAACTGTGAAAGAGAGAATATACAAATAGAGAAGCTTCAGCTTCATCTGATTACTGTATTAGTTCAAAATTTTCTTATCAGTTGTTGACATAAATATAAATCATTGACTGTTAAGGACATAGACTCCCACTAATGAAAATGGAAACCAATTGAAATCTCTGGAACTGGTACAAATCATTCACATGATTCAGTAATAGTCCACTCTGGCAAATCACCATGACATGATAATTGCAGTACCCCTTAAACGTAGTAAATTATAATGCATGGGCCACTCTGTTCTATCTTCACTTCTCTGGTAACTCAATAAGTCCACTCATAACAAAGTCAACTTAAGATAAATCTCTTAAAAATTAGAGTGAATAGAAAAATCAAGTTCTACTTCTTTAACATGGATCCCCAAAAATAACTTAAAGAAAAATGAGGTGCAATGTGGGGCAAATGGACTACACTAATTATGGAAAAATTTACCTAGTAGGTGTTATTAATATGTGTGTATATGCACACATACATATATATTCAATATGTGTTTGTTTGCTTTTTTACTGTTCGTGATTGTTTAGTGATTAATAAAAAATAATCTTGAGAAAGCACTTTGCCTTAGCCCTTCCTTAGATATGGTTATTATAGATCTTGGAAATAAATATTTTGAATTAACTCCAAAGAACTCATAAAAATGTAATCTGCAATCATGGAATGAGGTTACCTCATAAACAAAGCCCACCTTATATTAGGTAGTTTTGTTGTATAAAACACCAATACCCTTGGAAAAAACCCAGAACAGACTTTCTGTTGTTTACTAAATCATGCTAGATAGGCTCTTCACTCTACTATGATTAAGGGCATGTATTAAAATGCTAGTGGCAATATGCAATGTTTGTGCATTTCTTCAACCTTTCCAGACTGTAATTTTTAAATCAGTGTTAAAGTATTTTTTCAAAGTAAGAGAGTAAGAATTAGTGTTATACCAAGCATTTTATGAGTAAAATGATGCTGAGCTCTAAAATAAGTAGGAAAATGCCTTAAGTTTCTGTCCTTAGTATTTTTTATTTTCTCTATTATATTTCTCTCTGCATTTTATACTTATTTTCAAACAAATTTTTAAAAATTTATAGAAGGCATATAGTCATTTTACATAATGTTGATTACTGTTTAAGGCCAGGAATGAAAAAAAAATATTTCTCTAAATTTGTGCACTTTGTGATACTTAATAGTTTTAAAAAATGTTAACTTTGAGTTTGACTCAAATATATAGCCTGTAAAAAATAACTATTATTATTATGAGATTTTTTTTTAAGTTTCCATGTTTGAGGAGTTACTTTAGCATTCAGTTTAATTGGGAATGATTATTTCAAAAGGAAAAAACAATATTGTACATTACAGAATAAAAACATAGGGGGGAAAACACCTTATTGCCATGCTGTATAAAAGAAATATCGTGAGTCCCATATGTAGTTTTAAATTTTCTGGTTGCCATATTTAAAAGAACTAAAACAAATGGGTGATTTTAACAATTTTACCAACACATTTTACTTAACCCAATATATTAAAAATATTATTATTTCCAATATAATCAACCAAACAAATTACCTATGGCATACTTTCCACTCTTTTTTTATATCTTAAATATTTAAAACCTTGCTATGTTTTATATTAGCAGCACATCTCCATTTGGACATGTGGGTAGTAGCCACTGTACTGAACACAAAGCCTTGGAGGACAGATTAATAATCCTCATGAACCTTCCCCTTTACAAGACATCTACATTTATGAAAGTGAGGTAAAAATGCACAGGAGATCTTAAAAAGTAGAAGATATCACAGTCTAATAAATTTAATATTTTCCCCCTTGAATGTGAAAACATACCAGTAGAATTTTCCATAGAAGTGTAGTCAAGGGCAAGAAAGTAGGTCTGGAAGAACAGCTGAAGAAAGTATCGAAGCATGCTTCTTTTATCAATGCCTTGTATCCAACACCGATTGTCGCCATTAATTTGTAAGACAAAATCACCTCAGTTGCAGGTACTGAGCTGTATGTCTCTAACCCATGTAGCTTCTATTTTTATTTTCTTTGGTTTAGATTTATGGTTATTTAAAAGTATATATATACATATATTTTTAGAAGGACGGCTTTTAAATACCCATGTTTTAAAGTTAATCTTTCCTCTCTCTTCCTTGCATTTCTTTGTTCCTCTGTGGCCTTTGCAACATGTGCCTGCTAAGTAAATAAATAAATAAATACATGTATGTTGGGTGTAAGGGTGCATATTTATGAGAAACAGGCATGTGGGAAGTCAAACTGTGAAGAGAGCTTTGCTCACAGAGCCCCCTGACCCTTTGAAATACCCTCAGCTGTTCTTAAAACCACAGGAAACCTATTTGTTTATGGAAGTGTGCCAGGTGTTTCTTTTTCATAAATTTGTAATTGATTAATCATCATCATCTAGGAAAAAGGGCAACACCATGATGAAAGACTGTATTTTCATCCATACATTAAATAAATAGAGCATTTAGAATGAGAAATGATGAAAAGATAAGGAGGGAAAGAGGAGGAGGAAAAATAGGAGCTCAAAGTTAGACCCGTGGCTTTATAAGTTGACCATAAGATAAGCCATTCAAATGTTACACCTTCCTAGTAAAACTCTGCAAATTTAAACCCTGTGAAATTTTATTTTAGAGTTATATCTAAGTTATACCTAACTTAGTAATGAAGTAAAATGTTGTATGATCGTCATTTTAAAAACTGCTATATTTATTTAATATCAGATAATGTTTTATTAAAATTAGTTATGAATAAAAGAGAGTGCTGACACTGAGTGAAACATATATATTTGGATGTGGCAATATTTTTTTTGGAAGCTTCCAAAATGTGTTTTGAAAATGGAAAATGGTCATTTAAGAGATATAGTAGGAATGGAGAGAAAAATGATCAGTGCAAGGACACTAAACTAAACCATGGAAGAGGTGAACAAACATGGTAAGTTATAAAGCAGATCTTTTCTAAAGCCAGATGACTTGAAATAAAGAACATGTGCCTGCAGTTCTGGCAGTAGGGGAGATTAATTTGCTGACCTGGCTGTACAGAAACATTAGGGATGAATTTTAGCTGGGTCTAGGCTCTGTGGCAAGAGGCAACAAAGGAATTACAGATGGAGAGATCATTGGAAAGACCACATTGTGAAGAATACAAAGTAAATATAAAGGTAGATATGAAATTAACTGTAAATGATTGCTAGCTAGCAAGGAATGACCATTGTCTTTTTGTCTTACACTCTAGTTTTATTTTGGTCTTTGTTACGATTATGATTTACAGGTAAACAAGCTGTACCATACTTATAGAACATATAGGCAGGTACATCAATCCATGTAGATCATAGATAGAGCTATAAGTTGTGTAACTAACCAGAAAGATCAACCAAAATAGTGGTATGTTGGTAGAGCTCAAATTATGGTCCATGGAATATCATCATCACCACCTAAGGATTAGTTAGATATGTGTACTCACAGGCCCCACTCTAGACCTACTGAATCATGATCTGAATTTCAATAAAATTTGCAAATTATTTTAAAGTGTATTAAATGCTAAGAAGTGATGTTCTAGAGTAGTATCCTCCTCTATCTTATCATTAAATGCTAGATTTTTTCACAGCTCAGTTTAAAAGCCCTCTTCTCAATCCCAGAGGCTGGGAAGATAAGAGAGTAAGAAGACCCTAAGCTCACCTTGTCTTCTGAATATGACTAGATCAAACTCACTTTATTATATATGATTCAGAATATAATCTGGAGACTGGCAGAACAAACTCTGCAACTAAAGGTAGAGAAGAGGCCACATCAACAAGGGTAGGAAGGGTGGAGATGCATTGGGTATTGAAAATGGAGCATGGCCTTTTATGGAGGGGGTGGAGGCAGGGAGCCACAGGCAAAGAAAAGTGGAAAAACAGACTTTCACACTGGGGAGCCTGCATAGGGAAGACAATTCCCCTTAGCATTTGGCTTTGAAAGGGAGAGGTCCCTAACTTTGTTGAGTTCTTACTACCAAAGAGACTTAAATCCTGGGATTTTAAAAATTGGCAGGCTATGTTCTGGGGGAGCCCAGAGGGCATTAGGAAGCTGAGTCCCCAACCTTAAAAAGAGGACACTACCACTATGCCCATGGAGATACAGCATAGAAGTAGCAGTTGGGAAAAAAAAAATGTCTGGTGCATATTGGATAAAAAAGCTATTTACTCATCTCAAAGCATATCCCAGAGGGAGATTCCTCCAGGAACAAAGTAGCTGGCAGGTAACATTTCTCTGCCTTGCCCCTCAACATAAACACACAACCACCTACAGGATCCAGCACAATATCAACACTACCCAACCTGCTTATACCAATGCCCACCCTACCCCCACTACACTTTGGCAGATCCACCCTTTTCAGTCACATTTGCCTCAGTTTAGGCTCTGTGTGCATGCTCTCCTAGATGGTCAGCAAAACCCTTGTCAACAGTTCATATCCTGACCAGTGTGCTTTGCAGGGCCTTGGTCTCAGTGGCAGCAGCAGTGGGAGATCCTGTGGAGCCTGAGGTGTACCTTGTTAAAGGTGTGTACCCCACCCATGCAGCCCCAGTCTCTGCAGCAGCAACTGCAGGTCTTATTTTGCAAGCAGACTTGCCCACACCTTGTTAAAATTGTGTGCCCCATCCTAGCCAGGGACCAAAAATTGATCACAATAGGCAAAGAGAGCCTCTGCAGACAACTGGGCTGAAAGAAATAGTTGCCAGGACACAACAGCAGGGAGACAACCACAGCAATACTGTTTCAGGGGAACAAGAGACACTGCATGGCAGGACACTACAGGACCTCTTCTTCATAAGACCATTATCTTCAGGAGCAGGACAAGTAACGGACTGTCCTGAAATACAGAAACAGACATAGAATTAGACACAAAAAAGGAGACAGAAGAATAAGGTCCCAGTCAAAGAACAGAACCAAACCATAGCAAGAGACCTAAGTGAAACAGATGTAAGTAATATGCCAGATAGCATATTTGAAGTAATGATCATAAAGATATGCACTGAACTTGAGAAAATAGTGGAGGACATTGGTGAGACTATTAACAAAGAAATAAAAAAAGAACCAATCAGATATGAAAATGCAAAAATTAAATGAAAAATACACTAGATATAGCAGGCTGGAAGAAGTAGAGGAATAAATTACTTGCCTGGAAGACAGACCTGTGGAAAGTAATCAAGCTGAGCAAATGAGAAGGGATAAAACTGAGAATGACTTAGGGAACTCAGTGACTCCATCAAGTATAATAACATTCACATTCTAGGAAAGAGAGAGAAGAAGAGAGAGAAAAAAGGGAGAAAAAATTATTAGAAGAAATAATAGCTAAAAACTTACCTAATCTGGGAAGGAAACAGATATCCAGATCCAGGAGGCACAGAAATCCCCCAACAAAATCAACCCAAGGAAGTCCACACTAAGACACATTGTAATTAAAATGACAAAAAATACTTGTGTGGAAGGAATTTTAAAAGCAACAAGAGAAAAGAAGATAGTTACATGCAAGGACAAACCTGCAAGTCTATCAGCAGATTTTTCAGCAGAAACTTTGCAGGCCAGAAGGGACTGGCATGACATGTTCAAAGTGCTGAAGGTGAGGGGTGGGGACAAAGCCCTGCAGTCAAGAATCCAAGGGTCCTCTCTTCAGCAGGGTGTCATTCAGAATAGAAAGAGAGATGGTGAGTTTCTCAGATAAACAAAAGTTAAAGGGGCTCATGACCACTAAGTCACCCCTCTAAGAAATATTAATGGGGACTCTGAGGGGAAAGGAAAGACCATAAGCAAGACTATGGTAAGTACAAAACACAAAAGCATTAAAATAAGTATATCTATAAAAGTTAGTCAAGGGATTCACAGAATAAGTACATAAAATATGATATCATATGCTTAAAATGTGAAGAAATAGAGGAGTAAGAATGGACTCAAACAGACGCTGACATCTAATTAATATAGACTGCTCTATGCAAAAGATGTTATATGCAAACTCACTGGTAGCCACAAATCAAAAATCAATTATAGGCATGCAAAGAATAAAGAGAAAAGAATCCAAGCATATCACCAAAGAAATTCAGCAAACCATGAGATGGAGCAAGAGAAGAAAGGATCAGAGAAAAACTACAAAAACCAATCACAAATGAGTAACGAAATGGCAATAAATATATATCTGTCAATAATTACTTTGAATGTAAATGAACCAATGCTCCAATTAAAAACAGAAGGTGAAAGTGATGGAATGGATTTAAGAAAAAGAAAAAAAGACCTATCTCTATGCTGCCTACAAGAGACTTATTTCATCTCTGAAAAGACGTGTGGGGGGCACCTGGGTGGCTCAGTCGGTTGAGCATTCGGCTTTGGCTCAGGTCATGGTCTCACGGTTTGTGGGTTCGAGCCTCGTGTTGGGTTCTGTGCTGACAGCTAGCTCAGAGCCTGGAGCCTGTTTCAGATTCTGTGTCTCCCTCTCTCTCCGACCCTTCCCTGATCACACTGTCTCTGTCTGTCTCTCAAAAATAAATAAAAAACATTAAAAACTTTTTTAAAAAGACATGTGAATTGAAAGCGAGGGGATGGAGAAACATTTATCATGCTAATGAATGTCGAAAGAAAGCCAGGGTAGTAATACTTATATCAGACAGATAGACTTAACAACAAAGACTGTAATAAAAGACAATGGACACCATATAATAATAAGGTGGGCAATCCAACAAGAAGATATAACAATTGTAAATATGTATGCACACAACATGAAAGCACCCAAATATAAGTTAATTATAGACAGAAAAGAACTAAGTGATACTACTATAATTATAGAAGGGGACTTTAACTCCCCACTTACATCAATGGAGTTCGATCATCCAGACAGAAAATCAACAGGAAACAGTGGACTTGAATGACACACTGTATCAGATGGATTTAACAGACATATTCAGAACATACCATCCCAAAACAGAAGAATACACATTTTTTCAAGTGCACATAGAACATTCTCCAGAAGAGATCACATATTAGTGCATAAAACAAACCTCAATAGATTTAAAAAGATTAAAATCATACCACATATCTTTTCTGACCACAAAACTATGAAACTAGAAATCACCTACAAGAAAAAATCTGGAAAGAACACAAATAGAGCTTAAATAACATGCTACTAAACAATAAATGGGTCAGCCACAAAATACAAAAATAAATAAATAACTAAATGGAAAGAAATGAAAGTGAAAACGCAACGGTCCCCAAACTGGGATTCAGCAAAAAGCGTTAGAAGAAGGAAGTTTTAGCAATACAGGTCTACCCCAAGAAGCAATAAAAATCTCAAAAAACGTTCTAATCTTATACTTAAAGGAGCTAGTAAAAGAACAAATAAAACACTAAACTAGAGAAGAAAGGAAATAATAAAGATTAGATCAGAAATAAATGATATAGAAACTGAAACAAACAAACAAACAAACAAACAAACAAACAAAAAACAGATCAATGACCAGGAGGTGCTTCTTTGAAAAGATCAACAAAATTCATAAACCTCTGACCAGACTTGTCAAAACAACAACAGCTACACCACCACCATCAACAACAACAACAACAAGAATACAAAAAAAAAAAAAAAGATACAGACAGAAAGGACTAAAAAAAAAATATCAGAAATAAAGGAGGAGAAATAACAACTGGTATCACAGAAATACAAATCACTGAATATTATAAAAAATTATATGTCAACAAATTGGAAAATATAAAAGAAATGGATAAATTCCTAGACACATAACTTACCAAAACTGAAGCAGGTAGAAATAGAAAATTTGAACAATTTTATTATCAGTAGTTAAATCGAATCAGTAATCAAAATACTTCCAACAAAGAAGAGGGGGAACGGACTATTTCACAGGTGAATTCTACCAAACATTTAAATAATAGCTATTATCTTTTCTTCTCAAACTATTTCAAAAAATAGGAGAAGGAAAACATCCAATTTCATTATATGAGGCCGGCATTACCTTGATACCAAAACCAAATGAAGACACTGTTTCCACCTACCAAAACAAACAAACAAAAAAGAACTACAATATCTTTGATGCATATAGATGAAAAAAATATCAGCAAAATACTAGCAAACAGAATCCAAATATACATTAAAAAATCATTCACCACAATCCAATGGGATTTATTCCTGAGATGCAAGTGTGGTTCTATATTCACAAATCAAAGTGATATATCACATTAGCAAGAGAAAAAATAAGAACTATATGATAATTTCAATAGATGCAGAAAAAGCATTTGACAAAGTAAATCATTCATTCATAATAACAATCCCCAACTAAGTAGGGAACATACCTCTAAATAATAAAGGCCTTTCACGAAAACCCCACAGCCAAAACCATACTCAATAGAGAAAGCCTGAGAGCTATTTCCCTAATGTCAGAAACAAGACAAAGATGTCCACTCTCACCACTTCTATTCAACATAGGACTAGAAGTCATAGCCACAGCAATCAGGCAAGACAAAAGGGAAAAAGTCATCCACATTGTCAAAGAAGAAGTAAATTTTCACTATTTGCAGGTGATATGATACTATATATAGAAAATCCTAAGGATTTTACCAAAAAAATATACTTCTAAAACTAATGGATTTAATAAGGTTGTAGGATACAAAATCAATGTACAAAAATATGTTGCATTTCCATACACTAATATTGAAGCAGCATAAGGAAAAATTAAGAAAATAGTCCCATTTACAATTACACCAAAAACAATATGACATCTAGGTATAAACTTAACCAAAGTGGTGAAAAACTACTCTAAAAACTATAAAACACTGAAGACAGAAATTGAAAATGACATAAAGAAACTTAAAGACATTCCATGCTCATGGATCAGAAAAACAAATATTGTTAAAAGGTCCCTACTACTTAAAGCAATCTACAGATTTACTGCAATCCCTATGAAAATGCCAACAACATTTTTCACAGAACTAAAACATTTTTTTCTTTTTTTTAAATAGTTTTTTGTCAAATTGGTTTCCATACAACACCCAGTGCTCTTCCCCACAAGTACCCTCCTCCATCACCACCACCTCTTTTCCCCACTCCCCCTTCCCCTTCAACTCTCAGTTCATTTTCAGCATTCAGTAGTCTCTCAAGTTTTGCATCCTTCTCTCTCCCCAACTCTCTTTACCTCTTCCTCTTCCTCTGGTCCTCCATTAGGTTTCTCCTGTTTTCCTGTTAGACCTATGAGTGCAAACATATGGTATCTGTCCTTCTCTGCCTGACTTATTTCGTTTAGCATGACACCCTCAAGGTTCATCCACTTTCCTACAAATGAAATCCTAAAATTTGTATGGAACCACAAAGACCCTGAATAGATAAAGCAGTCTTGAAAAAGAAAAACAAAACTGGAGGTATCACAATTTCAGACTTCAAGTTATATTATGAAGTTCAAGTAATCAAAAACAATATGGTACATGCACAAAAATAGATTAAAAATCAGTGGATCAGAATAGAAAGCACAGAAATTAACCCACAATTATATGGCCAATAACGGAGGCAAGAATATGCAATGGAAAAAAAGAATCTCTTCAACAAATAGTATTGGGAAAACTGGACAGTTATATGCAATGAAAGAAACTGGACCCCTTTCTTCCTCATTAAACAAAAGTAAACTCAAAATGGATTAAGGACCTATATCTGAGACGTGAAACCATAAAAATCCTAGAAGAGAGCACAGGCAGTAATTTCCCTGTCATTGCTTGTAGCAACATCTGTCTAGATAAATCTCCTCAGGTGAGGGAACAAAAGGAAAAATAAACTATTGGGACTGAATCAAAATAGAAAGTTTCTGTATAGTAAAGGAAACAATCAACAAAATTAAAGGACAGCATACTGAATAGGACAAGATACTTGTAAATGACATTTGTTATTATTTATAATATATGAAGAACTTATTAACTCAACACAAAAAATCCCCAAATAATTCTATTAAAAATGGACAAAAGACATGAACAAATATTTCTCTAAAGAAGATGTACAGATGGACAATAGACAAATGAAAAGATGCTCAACATCACTCATCATCAAGTAAATGCAAATCAAAACCACAATAAGATATCACCTCATCCTTGCAGAATAGCTAAAATGAAAACTCAAGATATAAGAAATAAGTGTTTGTGAGAATGTGACAAAAAATGTTACCAATGTGTACTGCATCAGTTCTATTGAGACAAAAGAAAATTTAATAGTACGTTAATATGTCAATTTAAACAGGTATGTCTTTACTTGCTTCCAAAATATATCATCCTTTTTGCCTATCTCCAGTGAAAATCCATAAAAGTATATTCCATATTCATCAAAAGCTAATGTGCACAAAATAATGATTGAGAACTACAAATGTAATTAATGTTATTTGATAATGTGAATAATCCAGTGGCACTCTGTTTGTTTGAATGGGCTTATGTACATATCGAATTGGAGGTTAAAATATCTATGTGATTGCTTTTCCTGTGTTGATAATACATACATCTTGGTACGATGCATTGCTTTAAAAGTAGAACAAATAAAAGTTTAATTCAGAAAAAATAAAAAAAAAGTCTCCTACTGCTTTATACCCTAAAAAATGTTTTTAAATCAACTTTGTATGCACTTTTCTTTGTGGAGATTGCTCTGAACTAAAATGGTTCAAATTAGTACATGGAAGAGAAATAGTTATAGGATATATTTTTTCTTTGTGTCACTTGAAGCAAAATTTTATTGTCATTTCTATATCCTTAATTATAATGCTTAATACTTTGTGAATCTATGTCACTTATGTATTGTAAAGTATAATGTCATCATGCCTACTTTAACTCATTCTTGGAAAAAGAAGATGTATGATTAAATCAGCTAATTCCCAAGTAATTATTTTATGGATCCTGACTAGCTAACCACACTAATCTACAAACTTTAATAAAAATTTATGTAGAAGTTATTTTATTTTTTGAAATAACAAAGGCAATAAAGCATAACAAAATAATCCATTCTTGGAAGATAATTGAAAAAATCGTCTTTAATGCATGAATATTCTGAACATCAATCACTTACTAAAAGGTTTTTGTCATACTTGTTGATTGATAAGAGTTCATACAAAGACAACAAACTGAAAGCAGAAGTCTAATAATGTCAACTACTTTAGGTGTCTTTAGGCATTGTTTTGAGGTTAGGTTAATATAATTTATTGTCCTTTATCATTTATAGGTAACTCATCTTTTTTTTTCTATGCATTGATTCATCTCCTTATAAATTCTGTAAACAATGTAAATTTTGAATAATTTCACCTTGTAGAAATCCTTTCATTTCTCAAGCCATGTATGCTCAGTTGCTCTCCTATTGTCATTCCATAAGTCAATATTAGAGGCAAGATACATAGTCTATAGTTCCCTAGTCCTATATATGTCTTCAGCATTCAATTACCCTCTAGAGAGCAATGGCAATATTAACAGTGATTTATTGTAAATCGTTAGCTATTGTTCCATTATCCATTTATCCCAATGAGAGCTTGCCTATTTAGAAATTACTGCACCTCCACCCCCACTTTGTTTTTAAGGAAAAGATCTATTGAAGATTTTAGTAAAATCATGACAATTCAGGGGTTTGGGCAAGCACATTGTCCAAAGTAGAGGAATGTGTAAGTGTCATATTTCCCATTACAAAAATTACAACTGGAGAAAACAGTACTGCTTTGCTTTGCTTATGTTTTTAATGGGTGTTCCCATCTGAATCATTGCTTATCTTTTCATTTCTCAAGCAAATCATCGTTTATATTTCCTTTATGCTATTTTCTTCCCGATGCTTTATAGAAACACTCCACTTTAAAAAGCTGCTAACCTCATTGCTCACACTGTTACTTTCTCTGAGTTCATAGGTTAAAATGAAAAAAAAAAAGATTATTATTTAGAATATTTTAGAATCTTGGAAAAATAAGGCCAGATCTGACTTTAGAGGCTATTCATTGAAATAGTAATTCTTATTTATAGGAGAAGTGGGGCAGAGGTAGGGGTGTATGCAAATGTGTAGGTCACAGTTTCCTTGGCTGACAAAGAACTTGGAGTAAGGCTTGGTTTGAAGTTCTTATGTGGCAAAAGTCTACTCTCAAGACTTCAGGCCACAGCTGTAGAGGTAATAATAATAGCCATTCTATGTGTGAATTCAGACATAAGATAATGTAGATAAAAGTATTTTAAAAATACAAATTATTACTGTTGATAGCTACAAAGAGATTAAATGAGAACTAAAGAAAAAGAATGACTTTCCAGAAAGCCTAGAGATAGATTTCGGATGAGGGTCCCGGTTGTGACTAGGATTGGCTCCAGTTACCACTGCTGTGTAACTAATTACCCCCAAACTGAGTGGCTTAAAATAATTTTCTTTTTCTCCCTATTCTGTGATTCAGGAATTAAGAGTTCTATTGGGTGGTTTGCCCTTGGAGCCTCTCCTGCAGTTGTAATCAGATGCAGCTGGGGCAGGCTTAGTCATCAGAAAAAATGACCTAAACTGGACAGCTGAGATGGCCCACCAATGGATGGCAGTGATGCTGGCTCTTGGCTTAGATTTCATCTGAGTCTGTCGACTGGAGTACCTATCAATGGCCCCTCCAATGTGAGGGTCTCAGGCTAGTTCTTACACGGAGTAAGTGTGTCAAGAAAACCAGGTGGAAGTTACACAGCTTCTTATGAACTAGTCTTAGAAGCATCCAGCACCATTGCTACCATACTTTAGTGGTCAAAGCATTCAGAAACCCACTCATATTGAAAGGGAGGTGACATAAACCTCAGATCACAAAGGTAGGAGTGACAAAGAATTTGTGACCATTTTTAAAACGTACCATATTTAGTTTGAGTCTGGTGTGTATTTTCATATCCTGTTACTCCTACTGAGAAACTGTGTGAAAAGTTATGTCCCACTTCTTTATGAACGGCCACATATTTAGTTCTCGTGGTAGAACTACAGTTGACTTGAAAATTTAAAAAAAGTGGTCATGTATTCAATATTTATAACTTATATGCATATCGTTCAATAGAAAATCAACAAAATAGAACTGAGTACAGCTGTATGAGAGCTCCATACAGCTCTCTCAGGTACTAGGAATAAACTATTAAAAACAAAAAGTGCCGTCATGTCTCTAAGAAAGGTAGAAAAGTAAACATAAGTTAAGAATAATGTTGCTAAGTTGCTACAACAGATATATACATTGGGTGGGCTCTGGAATGGCTTTACTGCACAGGAGGTTAAAGAAATGGTTGCAGAAGATTGGGATTAGAGGGGGCATCAAGAAGAACCCTTGACCACCAAAATGGTCAGCCCTCTCCCTGTCCGAAGACATGGCATTGCAAATGCACTTAAATTTGAGAAGTCAAAAAGTATAAACAAAAATTCAAGTTAAAGTTGATATGGCTATGGTGTAACACAAAAAAGTGATAGTTAAAGAAGATGAGTCTGGGAAATTAAGATAGAGCCAGGAATTGAAGTCTCTTCTATCATGGTCAGAAGTTTGTGTACAAAGATATGGTCATTTAATGTTAATAATGTAACTAAAACTATTGAAAAGCAGAAGTTAGTATTATAAGATTTCTTTGGGGGTACTTTCAAACAATGGAAACAGTATAATTAAAATATTTCCAAGTAGTTAAACCTGAATATAGTTACAATCGAATTCAGAACAGAGAGGAAGTCCATTTAAACAAACTATAGATGTTTAATACAAAGCCTTTATGAAACACAAATGAAACTGGATTGAAATCAGGTGTTGACTTAATGTAATTTTGCCACGGTATGTGTTGGGTTATGTTTGAATCATCTAGTATTTGCATTTACATACAGTAATCAAGATGGAGCAAGCAACAAGGAGAACAGATTCTACGTTAAAATCTCCATGGACAAACACATGGTGCTCACATCGTTGGCTCCTGTGATTTTACTGCATGTGAACTGGCTAATTGAATTGAGAGAGAGTTTCCTCGATCAAGTACAAAACAAAGATCCTTTGTGGTTAAAATTTTCCGCACATGGAATGTGTTAAAGTAAGGATAAATGTGCAGGACACTGTTTACAGCTCAAAGATTTAATTATTTGTAAGAAGAATGTCTGTTGAAAATAAGTGGGATGCAGGAAAATAATTTAACAGGAGGAAGTGGGGCTTCAGTGCACAGGTTCAATGCAATAGAACTTCCCCCCGCAAGTTGTGTAGTGCAGAGCAGCAGCATGGGCATCAGTTGGCAGCTTGTTAGAAATGCTGTCTCAGGTCCCACCAAATAGAATCCACCTTTTAACCAGATTCCCAGGTTATTCCTAAGGGCATTAAAATCTGGAGAATACAGATAATGGGTGCAGGACACTGTAGGTGCAGGATAACCTTGAAGGATGAAGTGTAGACCTTTGCATTTGTTTTCATGAGTTGGCTGAAAGAAAATGAGTTAGATCTTGAAGAGGAAGAACACACAAGAAAGAACGGATAAAGAACGAATTTCAAAAGCAGTGGAAATTGAACACATTGTAAGAAAGGACAGAATTCATATGTATAATTGTATGGAATTTTAATAGACAGATGTAGTCTATTATTAAAATAGTTGGCTATCAAGTCTTTAAGACATTGGTTGGCACACGGTAATATCAATATTAATTGAATGAATAAGCTTTATATACATCACTGTATCACAAAAGTGATTTTGCATACATTATTTCACTTTGAGCCTTACAACATCCCCATCAAGTAGGGAGAATGGGTGGTTGGCATCATTAGACAAATGCTTTCAACTTGTCTGCTTTGTAATAACTTAAAATCAACAGGTATGACAAAACCTTTTAGTGCATGATTGATGTTAAGAATATTCATGCATTAATGATAACATTTTCAATTGTCTTCAAAGGAGGATAATTTTTACATGTTACTGCCTTTGTTTAAGACAGACTAAGAGAGTTAACTGCTCTATAAATGCTAACTTTGAATAGTGAATTTACTAAGTTTAATTAATTTTCTAATTTATATCCTACTTTGCTACATCAAAGATTTAAAGGAGGCATCATGAACAATGTAATTTAAAATATATGAGGGATATAGGTTAGGGCCACACATACTTTGTCATTATTGAAAGGGAATTGGAAATGGCATGATTTCATAGGTTAGTTCTGGGAACCAGTGTCCACCTTTGTCAGCTCCTTCACCTCAGTGTGGAACATTTGGCCAGTTAGGCCTAGCATGCCCTCCATAAAGAAGGGTACCCCTTAGCATGAGAAGCACAGAAAACAATATTGAGAATAATGAAGTACAGAGAGGTAGCAACTGTTTAAAATTTCAGATGGGACTAGGATTTGAAGTCATGCTTTCTGATTAAAATTTGATAAAATATAGAAAGTTTTCATTTCAAATTTGAGACATATTGCTTCATACAATGTGTATGTGACCAAAGATGGTTGTTCGTAGTAATTATGGACCATCCATGTAAGTCTGGAACACATTTTCAACATAATTTGCTCCCTAAAACAGTCTTCTTATGTTCAAGGAACAAGTAAAAGCTGGAATTCTCATTTTAGAGAAAGGACAAAAGTAATTAAAGACCATACGATGACTCTATTTTGTTGGATAAATATTTGACTCATACAAAGGTATACTGAATCATGTGTTTTACTAAGTGAATATTTTTTCTTAGATATTGAGACATTTTTATGTTGTTGAAGGGAGACATTTGTTATGTGACAAACCAAAGAACCTTTAAAAACTTCATTGCACAATCTTATTCTTTTAATGTATTGTTCATTCTAAATTTGCACAAATTCATCATAAGCAAAAGCAATTAAATAAAATCACTTTAAAGGATAATGAGGTTTTGTGTTCCATCTTAGTTTTAATTGTCTAAAGGCTTAAAAGTTCATACTTTTTAAACATTTGAAGTAGATACTAATCTCTGGAATCAAATACAGTCAACCACATTATGAAATTCAACTTGTGTTGAACCCTACCAACCTATTAGTTTGAGATTTCTCTGAGGATGAAAATAAAACTGTTTTACTCCATTGTGTCCCACTTATTTACCCATAAGTGTCCACTGATGTTATATGATAACAAGTTATAATTATAATTTTAATTGCTACCATATTTTCTACACTGGCTCTGCACCAGGCACTTTCTTGGGCACCTGATACACAATGTTCCAATTCTTACAACCATCATTCCAAAAAGTGTTATTAGATTCAAATTACAAAAAAGGAAATGGAAACTTAAAGAAATTAAATTTGCCAAAGGTCACAACTCAGGCTATCTTCTAAATACTGCTTTCTTCCTCCTATGCCCTGCTGATTGCTTATTACAACTTTAACTAAATAGCGTTTGCATTTTCAGGAGATCATGGGGCTTAACATATCTGTAAATGTCTTAAGTTAGAAGATTCCTGTAGGTAAAGATCCAGTAATAACATTATTATACAATAATTATAAAATTATACAATACCATAACAAAGTTTAATTCTGAGAAAAAAGACAGCTTATAATATTTAATTTTGAAAAAAAAGGGTAGACACATTCCTCATTTTATGTTAGCTAGGGCACCCAATTTGTAGAATGGTTTTATGGCATAGGCACAGTGGTAGAGACACTATATATTTGGTTTTCTAAAGCAGGACCCCTATGAGACTGAAAAGGAGTAATAACCAGACAGGTAGCTGGACTGTGTGCTTCACGTGGGGTTGTCCTGGGCTAACTGGAACGTGTGGTCTTCCTATACACAGGAAGTTATACATGCTCATGAAAGTGAATTGGCAAATGACAGAGACAGAACTGAGGCCAGCCCAAACTCTCACTCAGAAGTCCATTTTTCTCTAAGACTTGAATTAAGTAATGGTATATACCTTATAGACTTTTTTTCTAAAAGAGGCATGCTGGGAAAGCATTTGGAAGTTTTGTCCAATGCTATTTATGCTTAAATTGCTCCCTAGTTAGAGTGTTCTGATGTAATTAACTTTGAAAAAGGATGTTTTCAAAAAGATTAGAGAGTATTCTAGGGTAGAGAGAAAAGATGGGAGACAAAATGCAGGACTGAGTCAGCCCTTTATGTCTTTCTGATTCAGAAGCTTTATAATTTCCTTCTTAATCAAACTGCACTGTTTTTAAATCAGATATTTAAAACATTCCATTAAATGTTCCCCAAAAGTTGTAAGAACAACAAACATTTGGCATAAAAATAAATCTGCTAATACTAAATATTTTTGCATTGCGTTAAAAATAATTTATATAATTCTAAAACTAATAACATTAAATTGGCTATTCAATAAATGGAATTTTATATCATGTTTGTTATCACCTAAATAATTCATTATTCCATTTAATATACACACTGTTTAATTAACTTACTGACTCAGCGGTAAGATGCTGCTAATCCATTCATTTCCCCAAGCCGACAAGAAAAAAAAAAAAAAAGAAAGAAAGAAGGAAAAAGAAAAAAAAGTACAAAACATGTGTGAGTATAAGAGCAAAAGGTTAGGATTTTAATATGAAGGAATTTTTAATCAGAGGAGAAAGCAGCTGGTTGAGGTTCTCTCTACCTCCAACTGGAGACCCCAGATTGCACGGTGATTAGTGACACCTGTTTTCTACTAGCCTTTTCCTGAAGCAGGCAAAGCATGCAGCTGGCTATAGAAGTGTTCTTGGCATTTTGTTGTACTTTCTTTTAACGACCACATTTTCTTTTAAAGCCAGATATTTATTTTTAGCCGTGGTGTGTGTATTTAAAAAAAATCAGAGGTTAAATTTGCCTGCAGGTAACAGGAAACTATTTTACAAGGGGAAAAAGAGAGGATAATGTTTTCAGTAATTTGGAAAGGGTCTATTTTAGTATACTCATAAATGTTTTAAAGTTTTTAGAAGATTCACCTGAAACTTACAGTTTTCAGTTTATTTTATTATTAAATCCTTTTATCTACACTGAATCATTGAGGGAACTAATATCCACAAGTTAGAGTCACTCTTTATTCTTTTGCGGTTTTACTATTCCTTTGTTTCATCTACCACTACCTTGGAATCTGTATTATTTTCCTCTTTCCACATGTCACAGTTGGAATAGATTTAAAAGAAAATCTGGTTCAGCTTGGTCATTGTATAGATGAGAATTCTGATGCCCAAAAAACGGAAGTTACTCATTCAAATTATACATGTTGAAGGGGGCAGAACTGAAACAAAGATGTGGTCCTTTGTTATGGCAAACTAATACAAGGGGCTAGGTAAATAGAATCCTGGATCAGTGGATCCATGGGATTAAGCATAGGATCAGTGATCCCATTGATTTCAAATTCTTTATGAAGTTCATGAAATTATAGTCCAAGAAAGAGAGGTGCCCTCTCTAGGTAGTTCCAAGAAAGAGACTGGAACCCAAGTTTCCAAACACTCAGGTCACCTAGTGACCAATTTCCAATGCCTCATGCTGTTTCATATATATAAATACCGCCACAAAAACACCCTCTGGAAATCCTGGGTCCCAAAAGATAGGCATTTCAGAAATTACATTTACTGTTTATGGTTTGGGCAATACATGATTGCTTTTTATGTTTTCTTATCTATGTAATGAATACATTTATTTAATGGCTTTTACAGAGCTACAACTATGTGCTAGGTGCTGTGTCGTACTTTAATGTTTTGTAGATAAGCTCACAGCTGCATCTACCACTCTGACTACCTGTTGAGCTACCAGCCTCAAATATGTTTTAATATATACTTAAGTCTAGCATGCCTACATTTTAATAACACATTCCAAGAAACAAAACAACACATTATAGTAGGAACTCATGATGAAAGAGAAGCAGTAGTATAAGGGGAAAAGCATTAAAAGTGTTGAAAATAATTTGGTCCTTTGTTGTTTAAATTCTGACATTTAGTAGAATTATGTCAGAAACATAAGAACGAAACACTTGATTAGATTCAAGGGACAAAGTAATATTTAGGATAGATTAAAGGGGAAAAAATCATTAACAAAACAAAACTAAAAAGTAGAAGACGACTTCCAGTTTTAACTCTTCTGTTTACTAGCTTTGACTATGGCAAAACATTTAGTCTATCTGAGCTTCACTTTCTTTATCTGTAAATAAGAAGATTTGGCTCATCATTTAAGATTCCTTCTGGCTCTATCATGATTGATATTTGAAAGAGTAAATAAAATTTCAAACTATGATCTGTTCAATCAGGAATTGCCATGGGGCACATGGGTAGATCTGTCAGTTCAGTGTAGGACTCTTGATTTCACTTCAGGTCATGATTTCACAGTTCGTGAGTTTGAGCCCCGCATTGGGGTCTACACTAACAGTGGAATTCTCTTTTAGTTTCTCTCTGCCCCTGCTGTGTGCTCTCTCTCAAAATAAATAAAATAAACTTTAAAAATTATGTAAGAAAAGAACTGCCTTAAACAAAGGATAGCTCAAGAGATACAGAATTGTTTGGACATCCATTTTATTTTTTTTTAGTCTTTTTTTAATTTTTAAAATGTTTATTTATTTTTGATAGAAATAGAGAGTGAGTAGGGGAGTGGCAGAGAGAGACAGAAACACAGAATCAGAAGCAGGGTCCAGGCTCTGAGCTGTCAGCACAGAGTCCGATGTGGGGCTCAAACTCACAGACCATGAGATCATGACCTGACTGATGTTGGATGCTTAACTGACTTAAGCACCCATTTTAAAATAGTATGTGTGCTCTGTCCTTAATACATGAAACAGAATGCAGGAGCCAAAGTCTTAAGTATGTGTGTGCGCATGTGTGCGCGCGTGTGTGTGTGTGTGTGTGTGTGTGTGTGTGTGTCTAAGGGAGCCAGTTATGTATATACACTATGCCATTTCCTTTTAATAGAAACAAAGAACATGTGTTCATATAGTCAAAGTTTTCCACTATAAAATTTTAGTGTGTGATCTTCATTATTTTTTGTTTATTTATTTATTTGAGAGAGAGAGAGAGAGAGAGAGAGCACGTGCACATGTGAGTGAGGGAGAGGAGAAGAGGGGGAAAGAGAGAATCTTAAGTAGGTTCCATGCTCAGCACAGAGCCCAACCCAGGGCTCCATCCCACAATAATGGTATCATGACCTGAGCGAAAATCAAGAGTTGGGATCTCAATTGACTGAGCCACCTAGGGACCCCAACTTTCATTAAAAAGAAAGGGAAGTCAATGTATAATAATGTCTGCTGCCAGCCAACACGGTGGTTAATATATTATGTTAAGGCCTACATCAGCTTTTACCATGAATGTCTCATTTTCTCCACAGAAAGGTAGGGTAACCATTGCAACTAATGAAAAGGTGGTTGATTGGTGCAATACTCAGGAACTACGTAGTAAAGTTTCAACTACTTAGGGACTGTCTGGAGGCTCAAGGAAGTTGTTTGATCTCTCAAAGTATTAGATCTGGGCAAGGTACTTACTTGAAGAGAGTTGGAAAGATGAACAAGAGACATGATGGTCAAGGGCAACACCTAAGAATGTATATTTGTAGGCCTCACACCATGTCTTTGAAGCTAAGTGGAGCTATAGCCCTCACCTTCCCAGCAAGCTTCCTTAGCCCTGTCAAAGCACAGGCAAGTCCTGTTCATCTAGACCTGCAGGTCTCTTCCCAACATCTTTGTTCAATAGAAGACATTCCTGACAATGACTTTCAAACAGAGGTATTAAAGGTTAAAGTACTTCAGAAATGGATATTCTTTTTCCCACCTTTAAAACAAAATTATACAATTTTCTTTGTCAATGTCAATTTTAGGTGCTTTCACCACAGCTGATTTCAAAAGCTATGCACATGCTTTTGTATCAAGTTATGTTTTACATTTCCTTTTCTTTTCTTCCTTTAGTGAAATTTTACAGTATATCTTTATCTGTTATTTTAACTTTCATCTTTTGAAGAATTAATCTTGGCCAGGCAGTATTCAAAATGCTGGGCACACAATGCCCTTTAGAAAGCTTACAAGAGGCAAACAGAGAAGTAAATAGAAGACAATAAAATTTGGTTTGACAGAAACTGCTTAATCAGCCATCTGAACAGGCATTGGTGGTGGTGTTGGATGAGTCTTTCTGGTGGTTGGGACTAGATGATACTGAAAAAAGGGAGGAGTGAGATAAATTAGGTGAGAAAAGTAGGTGAGAAATGGGGAGGAATGGGCAAAGAATAAAAGTGCACCTTCATTAGAATTTCTGTAATTCTTTCTGCTTTTATAATTCTGGTTCTCTCTTAGAGGCATCTTATGGTTATCCTTTCACAAACCGTGTCTTCCACAGGAATTTTTGTTCCTGAAATCTTAGTAGGGGAAAAGCTGACAACTCCTCCAGAGTCGGATGCTGGTGACTCAAATCATAGCCCTTACCCTCACTCCTCACCCCTGCTGAGTGAACTCTCTCCATGGTTTAGATTTCATCACCTTTCCCATAGGATGACTATGACAAACTCATTTGTGTAAGTACATGTCATCATCATTTATTATGTTTCTTTCTTCTCTCTCCCAACAATTAAAGCTCTCTTTTTATTTACTGTTTTAGGAAAAACAAAACAGTAATATTATATGTTAACAAACCAACTTGCTACCTGGTTTAAAATAGTATTAACTATTTTTCTTTTTAAATTTATTTATTTTGAGAGACAGAGAGCAAGAGCAAGAGAGAGCACACAAAAGGAGCAGAGAGAAAGAATGCTACAAAAGCTCTGCACCATCAGTGTGAAGCATGAGAAGGGGCTCAAACTCATGAACCATGAGATCATGACCTGAGTGGAAGTAGGATGCTTAACCAACTGAGCCACCCAGGTGCTCCAAAACTATTTTTCTATAAGTGAACCACTCTTTATTTATTAGAGGTGCTGTAGCTTTAAGGTCAAGATGAATGATTCTCATAACTTTGTGACATTTACCAGAAGTTAAAGTCAGGCTAGGATCACCAAACCTACCTCTAGGCTGGTGGTAGAGATACCAACCCAATCCCTTTTTTTCCTTGGCTACTAAAACATGGAAGAGAACCAGTATGATTAAGGATCTAAAGTTGCATACACTTTTCTTCCCATCTAAGTTGGTCCTATCTTAATTTCTAGTGAACAGCTTGAGTTCTATGCCTTTGGGTCTCATAATTATGAACTTGGAGGGTATGAACATAGGATTACAATTCTAAGACCTAAAATGAAATCCCATTTCATTTACTTCTTATATGAAGCTGCATTAAATGTACCCTCTTTATCTCCATTTTCTTATCTAGAAATATGGAAAATCACCCTACCTCCATTATGAGGCTGCTGTGTGCATAGCACAGAAAAAAGTATGGCCTTAAACATGTCACAAAACCCAAGGCACTCCAAAAATGTCAGTATTTGAAATTACTTGAGGGTTTAACGACCATAATCTCCAAGGTCTCTGGATATCATTGTGATTAGCCTCATATTATGTATCAAAAGCTCGTATCTATTCCTAACTAATAATTTCTTCACTTTTCTTATTTTCCACTTGGATGTCTTCAATGTATATATCTGCCACATTCCTGTTCTAAATTAGAAAATTTATAAAAACCATCTATGACTCATTCAACAAGACCACATGGTCTTGGAAGACAGGACCTTATCCTCCTGTGGACAGAACTACTTGGGAGCAAAGCAGATTGTAAAGCTCCTTGGGAACAACTTGGCATCACCTTTGGTGATAGATCGAGATCTCTTGGCCACTATCCAGTAAGAAAACAGATTTTAAAAAGTAGGTAATTAAAAGTAAAAAATTATGTTAAACTCTAATGGATCATCTGACTTTGTGAAATTATCATGGAAATTACAGTACTCTATAAACTTCATTTTTTTTCCTTTGATGATACAAACATTTTGAAATGACACAAATACATGACTAGGGAAAAGTAAACTGCATTTTCAAGGGCCTTCTGAAAAAAATGTATTATCTTTTCACTCCAAATTCATTCTTACTGCAATGGAATGTCTGGAGCTAAAACTTTCCAAATCCAGGAATGGAACAAAACACAAAATAACTCATCACTGCAAATATTTTTAAAATATTCTCTTATGGATAATTATTTGTATGATTATTTTCCTATGATTTAAATTATTTCTCATATTGGTAACTGAGATCTTTTATAATTTAGAGGCAGAAGTATTTCAAAGACTAAAAATAACCCAGTAATGTATTTCATTCAAATTTTTTCTTGAGCTGGGCCTGTAGAACATGAAGAATCACCTTATATTTTCAGAGTATAAAGCCAACAACCACTACTAGGGGCACCTGGGTGGCTGAGTCAGCTAAGCATCCAACTTCAGCTCAGGTCATAATCTCATGGTTTGTGAGTTCAAGCCCCACACTGGGCTCTCTGCTGTCAGTGCCAAGTCCACTTTAGATCTTTGTCCCCCTTTCTCTCTGCTCCTCTCCTGCTCACATTCTCTCTCAAAAATAAATAAACATTTTAAAAAGCCTACCACTACTAAATACACTTTATATTATTACTAGAACTAAAATTTCACATATTACTCATTAAAATTGATACTGTGTATAGGTTATTTTATTTTTTTAATTAATTAATTAATTTTTTAATGTCTATTTTTGAGAAAGAGAAAGACAGAGCATGAGCTGGGGAGGGAGAGAGAGAGAGGGAGACACAGAATCTGAAACAGTCTTTGAGCTGTCAGCACAGAGCCTCATGAGTAGCTCAGACCGTTAGATCATGACCTGAGCTGAAGTTGGACGCTTAATTGACTGAGCCACCCAGGCACTCTGTATAGGATATTTTAAAAGAAAGACATTTTCAATAACTTTACCATAGATTGCATACTGTCCCTAACACTGGGTAGGTGGATAGGAAGCTCATGTAACCAGAGGAAGGGCTACAGTTGTTGGATCAGGAAGTTTTTATATTCCACAAGCTTTGTGATTTTCAGATCTAATCTAAGGCAAATTCAAAGAGAAAAAATGATTTTCCCACAAATGAAATAGTTGTTTTTTTAAAGGCATAGTCCATTGCAAAGAAGTTATTGTGCAGTGGAGGTAGAGTCATAAAAAAGCAGATCTCTGGACTTAGGGAAGATAAGATGAAGGTATAATCAGGGCCAGAACAGGTACAAGGTAGGATTGCTAATTTTCTAACATAATTTTACTGATGTACCTATTCTTTCTCTTAATCTGAATATTGTTAGCATTCTTTATACATGCCTTTTACTCAGGATCAAATTTCAAAATAAACTTATATCTCCCCAAATGCCCATGATTACTGACTCACTCTGAGGTAGTTGTCCCTTAACTAGTCTCTTATAACATTGTGGATACTTCCATTACCTTCTGGTTCCAGAATAAGACAAGGACTGATAAACTCCTCCAAGGTAAAGACTGACTCTTATTTGAATCAGTACTTCTAGAACTGTCCCATGGAAACTCTTTAATAAATATTCAGTAAATGAATGAATAAACACTAGGCAGAAAAATAAATAGATTTTTATTTCTTAGAATTTATTTTATGAAGGGTTCATTTAATCAATAATCTGAATATAAAATGAAAAGGCCAATTATCAAAAAATTTCCAAGAAAAGGAAAATTAAATTAACTAATCATAGAATTTACATAATTACCTCCTGGGTGGATTTAATAAGTGTATAGAAAGTTTATAATGTACAGTGATAGTGGTGAAAGATTGTATGTAATGTGAATACTTGAATGACATTTGCTTTTTTTTCATTTAAAGATGATTAGTTGTATAGAATTCAGACTGGATACACACATGCTTGATATTTTCTCCATTAGCTTTTAAGATTTTTGAACATCCTTTGTAATTCCTCCCCTCTCTCCCCACCTATCACACAAGAGCGCCACCAGCTGTTACCCAAATGCACATATGTAATGACAAAGTACCAAACTCCCTAATTAGTGCACAGTCTCAAATTTGATGATCTCAAACATGCTATTAGCAATAACCTTGAGATGTCTATGAGTGAGTTATTAAAAGGGAGGTCTTATCCAAAGATGTGATTTGGGTACCTGGCAGGTCTTAATAACATCTGATCAGCGGTATTTCTTAATTGGAAATAATAAAAGAAGCGGCATTATCAAAGTAATCAGACTTTCTTAGTTCTGATACTTAAACGTCATAAGACAAGTGATTTATTCAACTATTTGGAGCTTTCCCAGCAAAGCTGGAACATAAATAAAACACAGAACATCCACAGGACTGGGAAAGTCACAGTGTCGTTTAGGAATTGTGAGTAAGTTATAGACCGCCAGCACCCTGCCATACACACACACACACACAAACACACACACACACACACACACACACACACACACACACACCTGCCCCTTCACTGTAACAGCTTTAATGCATATAGTGCAGTTGACCTTGGACAAATAACACCAATTCTGTGCAGACGCTACTATGCAGGTTATTTCTACAACTTGCCAACATGCAGTATAATAGCCTCAAATGCCATTTAAAGGAACTTGTCTTATATTCTAGTTTTTCCAGTGACATGGAAAGAAGAACCTTGCTTAAAAAAATAAACAAAACAAAACCCCCAGAAAACAAAACATAACTAAACTAAATCGCTTTGTGTATTACTGTGAATTGTCTTAAGGAAAGTCAGCTCCTATTTGAAATTGCAACTATTGTTGAAAGTACATTTTTTCTTTCTCCTTCCTGATATTTCTATTAAAGCTGAAGTTTACCTTCTGAACATATATTTCTTAATTTGCCTTTCCTTTATTGTATCTATTCCAAAAAAAATGTACAAAGATTTGTAAGAAGTAGTGCTATTTGCATTAATGCACATGGGCATTGGAAGCTTAAAGACAAAGTGAAAAGGCAAAAAAATGTTTGGAAAAACAAAAGACAAGTAGTTTTACTGCAAAATGTTCATGAAGCTAAATGTGTTTCAGTTAAATTCAAAACAAGAACTGAAATAATTCAGCTACAGAGAAAATTAGTTTGCCTGTAATGCTAAGAGCAGCCCCTGCTGGTGCTGTCGTATCATTGAGATGAGAAATTTTAATGAAAGAGGAAGTTGAAATAATAGAACAGAAGATGTTGAAGAGTTTTCTTTCTTTCTGTCTTCCTTCCTTCCTTCCTTCCATCCTTCCTTCCTTCCTTCCTTCCTTCCTTCCTTCCTTCCTTCCTTCCTCCCTCCATCCCTCCCTCCCTCCCTGTCTTCCTTCCTCCCTTCCTCCCTCCCTGTCTTCCTCCCTTCCTTCCTTCTTTCCTTCCTTCCTTCCTTCTTTCCTTCCTTCCTTCCTTCTTTCCTTCCTCCCTTCCTTCCTTCCTTCCTTCCTTCCTTCCTTCCTTCCTTCCTTCCTTCCTTCCTTCCTTCCTTCTTTCCTTTCATTCTTTCCAGGTTACTTTTATTTAGAGTGGGGAAGGGCAGAGAAAAAGGGAGAGAGAGAGAGTCCCAAGTAGGCTTTGCAAACTGTGAGATCATGCATGACCTGAGCCAAGTCAAGAGTGTATCACTTAACCACCTGAGCCATCCAAGTGCCTCAAGAGTTCTTTCTTTTTCAATGACACAAGATCTTTCCTTTGACACTTTTCCAACATGTAATCTGCAGTCTTTGCCACAAACCATAAATAAATTATCAAATACCTAACTCTCAAATTTCTTTTTCTTTTAAAGCAATCATTTAAAAAATAGCTCAACCAACCACCCATTTGACAGAGTTTGCCCAAATCACACACACACACACACACACACACACACACACACACACACACACAGCTTATTCGTTATAAGAGGAAAATTAAGGTGTATTATTGTGGGTATATATTTATAGTCTGAACTGAAAGTATAACCTTATTGGAGTCACACTTTATTAGATTGTTACTTTTTAAATGCAGAGCAGAGTCATATTAAAAATAATAAAACAAGCTTATAAGCTTATAATTATGGCTCTATAAATATAACAGCATAAAAGTTGAGTTACAATATTTACTAATTTTTTATGTTTATTTATTTTTGAGAGACAGAGAGAGTGAGTGGGGGAAGGACAGGGAGAGAGGGAGACAGAGAATTGCAAGCAGCCTCCATACTGACAGCACAGAGCCTGATGTGGAGCTTGAACTCATGACTGACACACCCAGGTGCCCCTTCATAGTATATTTTCTTAAATATTCAGAATGCAAATTGGCATATTAAGTTCTTTGATACATCCTTTAGTAGAGAAACTTCTAATTAAGCTTTCATAAAAATTTTTTGGTGACACAGAACTTGTTTTCACTGCAATTCTATCAGATCTTGTAGAAATGCATCTCTGAGGGGACCACCTTTTTGTAACATAATTTTAATTCTTTTACACTGAGTATTAAGTGTGTTTTAATGTCAGTCTTTACCTAATACTTCCTTATCCTTAAGCATATCTAGACACATACATTTGATCCAGGGGGAAAAGGTATCAAACATAACAGGCCTCGCCACACCTCCACAGCTGTCTTCTTGAACCTGTCTCCCCAAATCCTTATGTATGAATTGTGAAGTCACCTGGGCGCCCTGATGGCTCTGTCGGTTGAGCATCTGACTTCAGCTCAGGTCATGATCTTGTGGTTTGTGGGTTTGAGTCCCGCGTCAGGCTCTGTGCTGACAGCTCAGAGCCTGGAGCCTGCTTCTGATTCTGGGTCTCCCTCTCAGCTCCTCTCCCACTCCTGCTCTGTCACTCTCTCTCAAAATTAAATAATAAAATAGTAAAAAATTTTTTTAAAGAATTGCCAGTCATCCATGCTTCAACTGATGTTTCAGTATTGTCTATTGGATAAAGTCCAACCATCTTCCCATGCACATGAGTTAGCCTATCCCCTCAATATTTGTACCCCCAACGATATATATTTTTTTATTTCAATCTCCATGTCTTTGCTTATGATGGTTCTTCTGCCTGGGATATTCACTCTCTATTTCTTTAGGTGACCAATTCTACTCAGGTCAGAATTTGTGGTAGTATGTGTACCTGATCCCCTATGAACAACTGAGGGCAAGAACAGGAAGAAAAGCACGCTGTTTTCTATTTGTTCTCTTATTCTATCCAAATTTAATTTTAAAGGAATTTATTTTGTGATCCATTAGTAGTATGCAAGCTGTTAAATCATATTGAATTTAATAATAATCATATGGGGTCCCAACTATTTAAACTATAATAAGTTGGGTTGACTCTACAGTATAATTGTACCATACCTATATATAAACAAATGGGAAAAATGAATATTTCTATTTCTTTCTTTCTTTTAAAATAGATTATTTATGAGAGCAGTTCTAGATTCACAGCAAAATTGAGCAGGAGGTACAGAGTTTTCCCATATACCGCCTTCCCCACACATGCACAGCCTTCTGATTATCAACATCCCCGCCCAGAGTGGTACATCTGTTACAAAGTATAAACCTGCATTGGCACATCACTATCACAGCGAATAGTTACATTAGGGTCATGCTGGTATGTCTATGAGTTTGGACACATTTATGCTGACATGTATCCCCCCGTATAGCATCATACTGAATAGGTTCACTTTTTTCTTGTAAAGAATTATTATTTCAAATAATACATAATGATTGCTGAATATTTAGAAAAAAACTATATAATCACACATAACCTAAACATCTAAACATCTAAAGATTACATCTATTAACATAGCTTATATTTTTTCAGTCTCTGAATCTCTCCAAATGTTAATGTAATTTTTACAAAAAAAGTTTCATACTATACATTTTGTATATTGTTATTTGTCTATTTAACAATACAGTACAATACTATTGATTATATTCCCTATGTTGCACATTGCTTCTCCATAAATTATTTATTTTTTAGCTGGAGTTTGTCACTCTTAATCTCCTTCACCTACAGTCATTATTTGGTTTGGTGAACAGATGGTAACTGGACTTAAGGTGGGAATCATTTCACAATGTACAGTAATATGTAATCTCTACGATGTACACCTGAAACGAATATGATATTATATGTCAGTTATACTCCAATAAGTAAATAAAAAATAATACAGTATAATGTATATTTTATTAAATATCCTACTATAATTATATTATTTTTAAAAGTACATAGATTTTTGTGTGTGTGTGAGAAATAGAAGTCAAAATGTATTTAACTGGCATTATGTAGTTGAATTTTAGATTTATTTTTTTCCCAGTGTTACAAATCACAATATGATGGACATCTCAAAAGATTTATATATGTATATCTATGATTATCTCCTCAACAAACTCCTAAAATTAGAATTGCTGAGTTAAAAGATATGCACATTTTATTTTATTAAGTGTGCATTTATTTTGAGAGGGGGGCAGGGACAAAGAGACAGGGAGAAAGAATCCCAAGCCCATGCTGCTGTCAGATACAGAGCTGGATAATGGGCTTTATTTCATGAATGGTGAGATCATGACCTGAGGAGAAATCAAAAGTCAGATCCTAACTGATTGAGCCACCCTCGCACCCCAGATATGTGTATCTAAAATTATCCTTTATGGGAGCCCGGGTTTCTCAGTTGGTTAAGCTTTGGATTTCAGCTCAGGTTATAATCTCACAGCTCTTGAATTCAAGCCCTGCATCAGGCTCTGGGCTGACAGCTCAGAGCCAGGAGCCTGCTTCAGATTCTGTGTCTCCCTCTCTCTCTGCCCCTGCCCTGCTCATGTTCTGTCTTTCTCTCTTTCAAAATAAATAAATATTAAAATTTTTTTAAAAGTTAAAGCAAATATGCTGCCATGTTAAATTTCTATGGGTTGAAAGGTATTGCCTGGATTCAGAAAAAATAATTTGGGGTAAGTAGCAAAACAAAATGCTATTTGACAGCCCCTCAGTAGTCTGTGTAGATAGAGAGTAGGACTTATTCTTGTGACCATTAATTCCCTCCTGTTAGAATACAGAATGGAGTTTACAAAACAAATCCTCAAATCTATAGAATTCCTTTCATTCTTCCCTCCAAAAACCAAATATTAAATTAAACTAACACCTGGGTTGAACTGGAATCCATAAATCATTTCAATGGGAGAAATACATTTAATTTATTCAAACTAGATCTAAAGATATTTCAGGATTCCAGTTGTTTGAATTCAACTACTTTTTTTGTTAATTTTTTAATGTTTTTTTTTCTTAGAGAGAGAGAGAGAGAGACCGTGATTGGGGGAGGGCAGAGAGAGAGAAGGAGACACAGAATTCAAAGCAGGGTCCAGGCTCCAGGCTCCAAACTGTTAGCAGAGCCTGATGCAGGGCTTGAATTCACAAACTGTGAGATGATGACCTGAGCCGAAGTTGAACACTTAACCTACTGAACTACCCAGGTTGTCTGTATTCAACTATTTTTTTAATGCACATTTACAAGCTCTTTGTACAGGATATTGACAAGGACTGAAATTACATTTTTCTAGCATGCTTAAAAATTTGCTATATTTTATTCATGTTTTAGAAAAGCTCCTTGATAGTAAAATTATAATAGCAAAGATCAGCTATAAAGCACAGTATTCAAAGAAATAAAGTCTGTGATTCTTTTTATTTAAAATTAACTATATTTTAATTTTCGAATGTAATCAACCCTGATTCAAATGCAGTTTTATTTACCTATTCATGTCAAGGTGTAAAAGTAGATTTCTCTAAGTTATTTTCACAAATTCCCTCCATTTTCCTTGGCCAAACCCAAGCCTTAGTACATTATGATTAAAAACACATTTTTAAAATTCTACAAAAGAAAGATAGAGATGCCAGTAAGTCATAGATAGATAGATAGATAGATAGATAGGTAGGTAGATAACATTCTACAAAAGATGTAAATGTCAGTTGGTTAAGTGTTCAGCTCTTGATTTATGTTTAGGTCATGATCTCATGGTTCATGAGTTCAAGCATCGTGTGGGGCTCTGTGCTGGCAGTGCAGTTCCTACTTTGGATTCTCTTTCTTTCTCTCTCTCTCTCTCTCTTTCCCCTCCCCCACTCATGCTTTCTCTGTCTCTCTCAAAATAAGTATATAAACTTTAAAATAATTGATATAAATTCCCTTAGAGTTACTGATGGCTATGATACGGAATTATTGCTTACATTGTTCTGTAGAGTCATTTTGTTGTTCAGATAAACTGAGCAGGTGCTGTTTGTTTTTACATATATTCCTAGATAAAAACAAACAGACATAGTTTAAGAAGAACCTGACATAGATTTGAGTGTATTTTGAGGACAGTTCCTCAGAGACGGTGGGGAAGTTTGCAGAAAATGTGGAGAAGACACTCAATGCAGGTAATAGCTGTCCTCATATAAAAAAGAACCAACATGGAGATGTAAAGTGATACACTCAATGTGGTTGTTCTAGCACACAAAGAAAAATTATAATCAAGAATAGAAATAAGAAATACTCTAACTTAAAATGGGCCACTTTGATTTTTATTGCCATGTAATATTTTTAACAGCTCAGAAGAAACACCCGCCACACACACATGCATTGTTTTCCCACCTTCCACTAATAAAGAAAAACATGAAATGATCCAAAACAATTTAATTCTAGGAGGCTATAGAATACAAAGTTGTCCTTGAATCTTATTATAATATTTTTTAGCAGTTCATATATAGTAAATAAATGAAAGGCTGTTGTGCTGTAAAGCATACGTCGAAATTGAAGAACCTGGGATAAAATTAGTCACTGTACCTAAAGTACAGTACTCTAAGGAGGTAGAGATACAGACAGATACAAATACAGATTCAGATACGGACAGAAATATAAGCATAACAAAAACTAGAATATCCAGTGACTTATTTTATATTATACCTACCTATATCTGTTTATTGACCAGTCTATATATATATACATATATATATGTATATATATATGTATATATATACACATATATCCATATAGTAAAATCTATGTTTGTATAGATTTAGAGAGAAAGAGAGAAATTATTGTCAAAAAGAGATTGGAATGGTAGATACATATTTCTCCTCAAAACACAGCTCACCTTTACCTTATTAGAACCCAAATAAGACTAATAGCAAAAAGATTATTCCTCAGATATGTTTAAGAAAAGATAAATCTTTTCAAAGTCATGTGCACTTTTGATTTCTAATATAATTTGAAAGGCAGGGGGCCTTTTCAGAGAACATTCATAGAAATAGAAAATGTCATTGATCTGAATCCCTTGTCTTCTGGCAGGGAAAGCTAAAAGTAAGTACACAATAAATCATGTATGCAGCTGAATACTTTCAAGGGGTAAAAATAGCACCCTTTGATTAGGCCAGAATGAACATATGCATTGTTTTCACAGCAAAATTCCATGCAAACTAAATAATTACGCTTCTTTTAGAAAAAAAGTAGGACAACCAATTATTTCCATCTCCAATTTCCATTTAATTTTAAAAGATTCCATTAAAACCCAACTTGTACAGTGTAAACTTTCTCCAATAATTTGTACTTAATAAGTCAGAATGTATTGAGCTTCTTTTATGTGTCAAATAGTACAGGTACTAGAACTTCACAGCATAAGACAAACAATGGGTCATAAAAGAGAATAAAAATCTCAGAAAGGATGTAATATTTCTTGAAAAATATAATCTAATTCTTCTCTGTTCACCACTTCATTCTTTTATTTATTTCATGTTTACCTGATTTCTCAGAAGGTATAATGTAGTTTCATTTGTCATGGGAAAACTAAAAAGAACAATAACAAAAACAAACAAAAGTATCCAGAGCAGTTCAGATACCACAGGCAAAATTTACTTGATATGCTTAGTTGACCTGATCTATTCTCTCCTCTGTGAATTACAGGTACTCAATTTTTATTCCATTATTCTCCCTAGGACACTATTGCCTTAAGGTGCCATTGTGTTCCAGAGTTAGGTTTAGCAGAGCTTAGGCCTAAAGTAATTAGCAAAATTCTTGGCCCAAGACAAAGTGATTGGTCCAAGACTTGCGTTTTAAATTTGAGGTGAAAAATTGCTTGGCCTTATACATGACCTAGGTTCTGTTTCCCTACTTGCTCCTGGAAGCCACTTAGTGACATCAAAGAGTGCCCTTCAGATAGTACCTGATGCAGGATTTCCTATAGTAGAGTGCAAATAAAAGTAGTTTATCATTTGCTAATATTCACCGCTCAGTGCCCTTAAAAAGAATGAAACTTGAATATTCAGAAAAAGAATGTAAAACATGATGTCATTCCAACCTGGAGCCTTAAGTCCCCTACCCCTTCCTCCAGAAATCACTTTTTCTAAGATAAAAACAGAGAGGGAGGCAAACCATAAGAGACTCTTAAGTACAGAGAACAAACTGAGGGTTGCTGGGGGTGGTGTTGGACAGGTGGATGGGCTACATGGGTGAGGAGCAGTAAGAGGGCACTTGTTGGGATGAGCTCTTGGATTTATATGTAAATGATGAATCATTAAATTCTACTCCTGAAGCCATTATTTCACTGTGCATTAACCTACTTGGATTTAAATAAAATTTAAAAATTAAAAAAATAAAGTAATTTAATCTTGATGACTGAGCAGTCATGCTATAAATTAAAATTAAGTTAAAAAACTTGGAATAAAAGGTTATACTCTTATTTAAAAAACAAACTTTTTTATTTAAAAAATTTAATGTTTTTTTAATTTATTTTTGATTGAGAGAGAGAGAGAGAGAAAGACAGTGCGGGCAGGGGAGTCAGCACAGAGCCCGACATGGGGCTCAAACCCACGAACCGTGAGATCATGACTTGAGCCGAAGCCAGAGCTTAACGACTGAGCCACCCAGGCGTCCCTAAAAAAAACCAAACTTTTAAAAATGTTTATTTATTTTTGAGACAGAGAGAGACAAAGGGAGACTTGGGGGAGGGGCAGAGAGAGGAGACAGAATCTGAAACAGGCTCCAGGCTCTGAGCTGTCAGCACAGAGCCCAACACAGTGCTTGCACTAACAAACCTTGAGATCATGACCTGAGCTGAAGTCAGACATCTAACTGACTGAGTGACACAGGCATCCCTAAAAAGTTATACTCTTATAAATAAATACAAATATGATTCCTGCTCAGTTCTATTATAGTAAATATCAGCCACATTTACTGGCAAAGGAGTCTTTACTTATGATCAAAGACATGTAGAGTTCATCTGGACGCTTTAATAAAATAAATATTAGACACATAAATATTTAAAATCTGAGCACATAAAATTAAAAAGTTTAGAAGTTCCATTTTCTGCTTTCATCAAGATGAATATGCTTAATTTATTTTTCCTTCTCTTTTTAACTAAAAAAAAAATCCCTGGATTGAAATAAACACATTTGGAAAACGTAGATAAACAAGGTATTTGTGGCAGAGACCAAAGTGCATTCAGATATATCCTTAAATGTTTCAGCCTATAAACTGAGTCTCCACCAAAGTAAAGAGATTAGGAATATCCTACAGACAGATCAGTCTAAGAGGCTAAGAACCAGCTAGAGAGGATTATAATAAACACTAGAGCATTTATAAAATACTATCAGAAGGAAGTCACTGGTTTTTCAACAGTTCAAAGGATGACCAGGATAAGATAAGGCAAGAATATTGATACAATAAAGATGCCATAAAATATACAAAACAGAGTAATCCTTTCTGTTCATGTAGATACTAATTACCTTTCTTTAAAATTCAAATTATTAAAGTAAAATATATTTCAAGGAAATTTTTAAAACACAGTATTATAATTGCATGTGATTTATATTAAGCTTTATGTTAGCAATAATTTGATAGTTTTCAAAAGCGCTATATTTTAGTTTTTCTAAAAGCCCTGGTAATTTAGTCCTCAAAGATTTTCCTATAAAAGATAACCTAGAAATATGGGTAAGATACAAAATGTCATTGTCATAGCAATTAACATCCATTAGTCATGAAAGTCAAAGCTTTTTATAAATGTAAGTATGTTTTACTCTTTCAGGTCAGAAAATAAACCAACTAAAGATGAAATCAGGGTAAGAAAATTCAAAACATTGGTCAAGCTTTTAAAATAAAGGTCAAAGTGAACATTTCCTCAATTTATGTTTAGTTTTCTCAGGTATGAGTCACTACTTTCCACTGGCACATTTCTCACAGAGAAATATGTAGGTCAGAGAAGTGGGTAAGATAACATGGCAGACAGACTACAGATTTCTTCCAAGTTTGTGATAGAAAAGGAAATAATTTACGTTGTTTGCAAATTCCTGCATTCATCAAAACACTGAATTTGAGGTTTTTCTCATTGAAGACATTTTCTCCTTTTTGTGTTATTGAACTTGTACAAATGTATCCTCTTTTATATCTTTTATGATTCAAATCAATAAGGCCATATAAAACTCTAAGCAAATTGACTTCATGTCAAAGAATATATTGATTTAATGATAAAGTTGTTCCTTACCAATAATTTTCCTTATACTATTGCTATTATTTGGAATACAGTGTTGTATAGGCTACCAGTATATAAGTTATAAAAATATTTTGGTATAAAAAAATTAAAAATACGAATTGTACTTAGTTTTACATAAAGTATATCATTCTAGCAATACAACTTACAATTAAGAGTGTGTTTTATTTAAGGCATTATTTCAAGATCAATGTCAGAGGGCTTGGCATAGAATATCTGGACCCTATCCATTTTTGATGCAGTGAACACAAAGTCATCTGAAGCCGAACTCTGTTTTTACTACCTGCAATGGCTACCTTTGTCTTTTTCAGTAGATGACCTTGCTACTTACTTGAATAACAAAATACATCACTAATGCTCCTGGTTCTTGAATCTTAGTGCAAAATTTCTCTTTGCTTTTCTATAATTTAAGAAGAGTCTTACTCTTCAGCTCCTTCACTAACAGGTGGAATCCTCTCCTAGCTACCACTTTAGGGACTGGTACTTCATTTATGTCCCTATTCTGCCCAGGCTTTCCTCACATCATATTTCACTCAACAGGTTACAAACATGGTAGCATCTCCTGCTATCTATCTATCTATCTATCTATCTATCTATCTATCTATCTATTGAGAGAGCATCCTCTAGCAGGGGAGGGGCAAAGGAAGAGAGAATATTAAGCAGACTCCATGCTCAATGTGTAGCTCAACTTGGGACTGGATCCCACAACCCAAGGATCATGACCTGAGCCAAAATCAAGAGGCAGACATTCAACTAACTGAGCCACTCAGAAGACACACATCTGTTTTTAATTTTTTTTAAGGTTTATGGGGCACCTGGATGGCTCAGTCAGTTAAGCCTCTGACTTCAGCTCAGGTCATGATCTCACATTTGTGGGTTCGAGCCCCGTATTGGACTCTGTGCTGACAGCTCAGAGGCTGGAGCCTGTTTCCGATTCTGTGTCTTCCTCTCTCTCTGCCCCTGCCCGCTCATGCTCTGTCTCTCTCTGTCTCAAAAAAATTTAAACATTAAAAAAAAATTTTTAAATAATTTTTTAAGGTTTAATTTACTTTTGAGAGACAGAAAGAGACAGAGCATGAGTGGGCAGGGGCAGAGAGAGAGGAAGACACAGAGTCTGAAGCAGGCTCCAGGCTCTGAGCTGTCAGCACAGAACCAGGAACTGTGAGATCATGACCTGAGCCAAAGTCATATGCTTTACCAGCTGAGCCACCAAGGTGCCCCTCTCCTGTTTTTAAAGGTAGAAAACAATCAAGAAATAAAAATAACCAAACAGTCTAATTTGATGCCACCTCCACCTCCAGCTTTTGCACTATTTATTTTGTCCCTTTCAAAGAAAATGCTTCCTGGAGAGCTGTCTCCATTCATATCATTCTAATACTCATTTACAGCTCTCCAGTTCAAATTCTGTTTATCAAGGACATCAATGACCTCTAGCTAATTATATAAAAGATCAGTTTTTCTCTCTTCATCTAGCCCAGTTGCTTTTATTGGGGACAATTTTGCCCCTCCCCTACCATCCTCCAGGGGATAATTGACAAAGTGTGGTGGCATTTTTAGTTGTCAAAACCGAAGGATGTGCTCCTATTTGCGTCTCGTAAGCGGATATCAAGGATGTTCTAGATATCCTGTAGTGTGTAGAATAGTCCCTCACCCCAACACATCTTTGGGGGCCCAAAAAGTCAATAGTGTTGAGGTTAAGAAGCCTGAACATCTCAACCTTCAACATTCCACAGTTGTAAACATTTGTTTATCACACGTATGTCCCACAGAGAACATAGGCCTAAGGAGGATCAGGCTTACCCATTTTGTTTTTTATTGTATTCATTTGTGTAGAAAAGTAATTTTTCCCAGACTGGGCAGGCAATTTCCATATTTCATAAGTAATATTTCTTTCAAATGATTTTCACTTTATTTAGCAATTTGCTTAAATTCTGTACTAATGGTAAGACAGACTGGTTTCATCCTTGTGGAAGAGATGACCTAATATCAACACTTCATCTTCACCATTTTTTGACAGTTTGAATTCTTTGTTTTTTTAGGATTCAAGTTTTTATGTAACTTCTAGTTAGTGTACAGTGCAATATTGGTTTTAGGAGTAAAACTCAGAGATTCATCATTTACATATAATACCCATGGCTCATCACAAGTGGCCCCCTTAACACCCAACAGCCATTTTTAAAATATTTTATTTATTTATTTATTAATAGAGTGTTAGTGGGGTAGGGACAGGGAGATAGGGAAAGAGAGAATCTTTAGCTGACTCTATGCCCAGCAAAGAGCCCAACTCCAGAGTTTGATTTCACAACCATGAGATCATGACCTGAGCTGAAATCAAGAGTTGAATGCCTAACAAATTAAGCCACTCGGGTGTCCCATACCCATTAACCTGTCCACATTTCTTCCTGTAACCCTCAGTTTGTTCTCTATAGTTAAGACTGACATTTTGAATTCTGTTGATTGTTTCCTATGCGGAAATGGATTCTAAATCTCAGAAAATAACTGCAAAGTAAAACTGAGAAAACAAGTCTTTTGAGATATTGAGAAAGTGGTAGAGTAGAAATTACAACAGACATTACCAGAAAAATAAATCAGTGAATAATGAAAAGATCAACATTGATAAATTCTGTTCTGGATGATAAAAATAATGTGAATTACCTCATTACAAAATAATATAAATATAAATAATACCTGATAAAACTATTCATACATAAATTTTATCTAGAGGAAGCAAATTATTTCTATTTCAAAGAGAAAGAAGCCACCATATTAGTTTTTAACATGTAAGATATGGTTATAATTATCATAAGCAATAATATTCAATTCTTGCATCAAATTTTTGAAGCTATATTAAGGCTCAATCTCCATCATTCTCACAAGCCATTCAGAACCTGCTCCTTAGGAAGAGTTCATACATGCACATCTTAAGAAGGCACATAAAAGAAGAATGGAGTATGCTATAACAAAGAAATACTACCATTGCTTTCTGCCTCACATATTTTAGATTACCATTTATTGTCAACAATAAAGGTACTTTGTTTAAACAGTAAATTTTAAATTCTTACTGAGAATGGTAGTAAACAGTAATGATTTTACCTTAGACATTAAGATTTTTTTTTCATGGATTCTGTATATAGATTATATACTTCAAGTTCAAAATAAAATAGATTAAATCACATTTTTAGATAATGAGGCTAAAGAGAATGTCCACAAATGAGCTTTCAAAGCCCAGTTTACATTAAAAGATGATCAGATTTCATTTGGATCTGTATTTCTGTTTGTGAGAGTAATTAATTACTGCAGCTTTCTCTCAGCAGTTATAAAGTTCTCTCCACCTGTGTCCACATTTAATGGTGAAAAAGGGAATATTTTGCATAGTGGTATATTCAGTTGTGTATATGATTTTGCCTCTGTGTTAGAGCACTTAATAACATTAAACAACCTTCCTAAACACTGAATGCATTTTACATTTTCAATATAAAAATGCCCAACACCACACAATCTAAGAAAACAATTTTACCCTCTGAATATTTAGTGTCTCTTGAAATGTTTGCAGAGAATTTTTGATTTGTGTTGTTACTCGTGCCAAATAGCATCAACCAAAAAATTGCTTTGGCTTTTTGAGATTCATCTAATTAATGAGGAGAGATGAAGTACAGGAATTCAATCCAGGGTTTATTTTACATCTTATTTTTATACTTTCACAGTATTTGGAGGTTGATCTCTGTTTATGTGATTCTTGAAGAGGCAAAGTCATGATGTCTTTTGGACAGCCAAATCCTAGTTTCATTAGATGGGAATTTTATTTACTGAAGTGTAATGGAAGTGTCTAGACCAGCCCTATGCACTTGATTTGAGCCCTTGAAGAGAAGAAAATCAATTTGCTCAAAAGAGTTTGGCCAAATTATTAGTTTTCCAAAGGAATATTACCAAACTTTAAACATTCTGTTGGTGACAGGCACCTTAGTGTCTCAGTTGGTTAGGCATCCAATGACTCTTGATTTCAGCTCAGGTCATGATCTCATGGTCGTGAGATCAAGCCCTGTGTCCAGCTCCATGCTGTGTGTGGAACCTCCTTGGAATTCTCTCTGTCTCCCTCTTTGCCCTTCATCCATTCATGTTTTTTCTCTTTCTCTCAAAATAAGTAAACATTAAAAAATTCTGTTGATGATAGGTAAGAGCCTTAGTTAAAAAGTCTACCAAAAAAAAAGTTTACAAAAAAAATAATAATAATTAATAAAAGCAATAAAAAGTTTAAACAGTTTAATAACATGGGGACCAAACACCCCAGTTACACTGGTAGGGTCCAAGTTCAAATTTGTTTTATTTGGGGAATTACTAATAGTGTCCCTTTTTACTTTCAAAAGTGTTCTCAGCTTGAAAGATAAGTTATATAGCCATCCTATTTAATAGAAATATTCAACTTCTGGTACTGATTTAAAAAAAATAGTTTTCTTCCAAATGTTAACATACTATTTGAGAAATTAGCAATAATCCCCTAAAAATTCTAAAATATAAGCAAACAGATTAGTATTAATGCAAAAATTGCTGAATAAAACATTATTTTTTCATTTACTTACGTGAATAATTATTAAACAGTCTTGTTAGAGGCTAGATACAGCATAGCTGAGTGTCTTGAACCCATTACTTAAGCTCTTCATCTGTGCAAAGGTACTACAAATAGTGTGAAGATAAAATGAGTTAGTTTATGTAAATTGCTTCTTTTTTAATGTTTATTTAATCTGAGAGAGCAAGAGAGTGAGAGAGAGTGTGGGGAGGCATAGAGATAGAAAGAGAGAGAAAATCCAAACAGGCTTTGCACTGCCAGCACAGAGCCCAAGGCAGAGTTCAATCTTACCACCATGAGATCATGACCTGAGATGAAATCAGGAGTTGATGCTCAACTGACTGAGCCAACCAGGCTCTCTATGTAAACTCTACCTCACACATAGTGCTATATAAGATTTAGATATAATTGTTAATCATAAACTGGTAAATTTGACAACATGGTGAATTAAACTTTAAGTGAAATGGCTTTAGGAAAAATGTCTTCTGGCAGCTTTATTTTCTAATACTTGACCTATGGCATGTGCAATGTATCCCTAGGGATTCATATAAATAACCCCGACAAAGGTCAAAGAAAACGGTAACTGTATGAACCGGCACGTTTAAGTTTGTATAGTTAATACAACTTCATTTGTTTGTATCCACAGACCCTTGAGATCTAGGAAAATTTGTATTGCTCTATTGTCCTTCACTCTGAGCAGGCACAGAAGTCTGGGTAACCAGTATTCACAGAATATTCTTCCATGTTAAAATGGGTATATTGTATTTGATCACCCCCAAACTAGTAAGTACCTCTCTTTCCCTTATGGGAATAAGATTACTGGGCATTTCTTCATAGATATTAAATCAGAAAATAGAGTCAAAATATGCTTCTAGGCCCTTAGGAATCTTTTCCTTTTCACTCAACTATAACATCATCAGTATGCTAGGAAGTGAGCAGTTCAGGACCATAAGGAAGAATACACAACAACTATTATGATCAGCTATGCAAAATCAGCTTTGTACATTAGACTCATCATAAACCTCAGAGATCATGTGCCAGGGCCTTTTAGGAAAATAAGTAAAAGATATTCATTGGCCATATGTACATAAATGAAATCTGTTGCTAAATTATGGTGCCAATCCATATCCAATCTGTCTTTTCTGGCCATACTACAGCTGATATGTCATTTCAGTCCTCACCATTACTCACTCAAACATCTTTATCACTTACTAAAGCTTTCTTCCTTTTTTTCTTTCTGCCCTTCTTCCCCCATCAACCATCAAAGAATAAGTACCTTTATATAGCAAGCATTATTCAGGGACTTAAAAAAAGTCAATAAAATTGGGTTCTTTCCCTAAGGAATATTAAAAATCTATTGGAAGAAATCAGGAATGTCAAGAATTGATCATTTCCTAGCTGGTTGGTCAACTCCAGTCCCTATCTCCTGTGCACTGTCCCATTAAAAGCTGTTATTTTTCTAAAAACTCAACCCTGTTCTCCCCTACTTATAAACCTCCAATGATTCCCCCAGAAACTTCAGGATAAAATCCAGAGTCCTCATCATAGTATGAGAAGACTTTACAATCTGCTTCAATTTATCTTTCCAGTATCAGCTTCAGCCACATCAAACTATGTGCCAATCTCCACTCTTCATGCATGTGCTCTTTCTTTTTTCTGCCAAATAGTTCCTCAACTATTTGTAAAATTATTACTCATTCTCTAAAAATCACCTTTGGTAACTTTCTCATTGTAGCTTTCTCTGGATCTCCCAGTCACAATATACCACTTTTTCTTCCCAGTTTCCACTGACAGCACATACTCTCATTTACAATACTTAAAATAACATTATTTCTGGGTGATTTAGTCTCTGAAAAGAGCTCTGAAAAACCAGGAATCATGTCTTGCTTTGGGGAAAGGTGGCATTTCCTCATTTCTGTTACAATATTGGCAGATTGTAGATGATCAGTAAATATTTGTCAAATAAATTAATTAATTCTCCTCAAGTTTTAAGTATCAACCATGTTGTATTTTCCATGAAATCTTTACCTAGCTCCATCTGTTTTTCTTCATATAGATCCCCATGAACTTAGGAGACATCACTCATTCTTCTCTCCTAGCCATTGTTCACAAAGTATTAGAAATAATTGTATGAATGCCAGAAAATGGTATATTGTTCAAGGTCCTTTTACGAGTGAGACTAGATTTTAGAGCTCTTCTGCTGGGCTTATAAAAGCCCCATAGAAGTAAGACTCAAACAGAGTACACCTTTCTCTCTGGTAGGAAAATTCCCTCAAACTGATCATTCAATACCAAACAATGGAAAAGTTATACCAACTAACATTGTATTCCTCTGAGTTTCCATTAAGAAATAGCTTGAAAAAAAATTATGCAGTAGCCCAGGATTGAGGGTTTTAAGTTGAAAAGCAGAATAAGATCACAATTATTTACTCATCATTATTTTCAGGAGAAAAGCATAATAGTCTTTCAATGATGTTTAGATACTGCACCAATGAAAAGGAGTTCCCTGGCACCCTATACTTTCCCTGAGCAATCATGAATTAAGAAAAAACTTCCAGTAAACTGGACACTGAACCCAAAACATATAGTAACAGGACACCTGTTACTCATTGTATAGGAATCTTATGGCCTCCAGGACAGATGCTGATCTCTCTCTACTTGCCAGATTATTCTCTTTCAGCATCTTCTCCTATTTTTTGTTCTCTTTCAGTGTCTTACCTCTCATTTTAACTCTCCTCCCATCTACATCTGCATGCCCAGAAAACACACACTACATTGTTTACCTATAGGCTCCCTTAACTTTCATTGGAATCGCAAAGGAAATCCACTAAGAGCATTCAGATGGTTTCATTAAATCATATGTATAAATATGTTAACCAAATTAACAATATTTCCATATATGCTTAGATTTTTCCACATTTAATCATTTTTTTAAATGTTTACTGAAGACAAACTTTGAGGGTTTTCAAATATTTGTTTTATACACACAGGCTATGGATATAAGTAAAATACCAGGTTATAAAACTCCTAAGATTATACTAATGGAAGTGTTTAGAAATACATATATTCTTCAAAAAAATTAACACATTTATAATGTTTAAACATAAATATGAACACTCAAAATAAGACTCAAAATACATCAAATATCTTTGTTCTTTTCATTGTTTTATTGTTTCATGCCTTAATCTCACGATAGTCATAAAACTAGGGGTATATAAACTTAAGCCGCCATAGATATGCAGAATGATTTTGTTTTAATAAACTACAACTATTAGAACAGAGAGTTATCACAAAAGGAGAGAGAGGACTCCCATATTGCTTTCAGACTCGGTTTCTAGAGTAATTGTTATTACTACCTCCTAGAATTCAGCTTTATTGAGAGCAATCAGGAAGCCTGGTAATTGTTTTGCTTATTTGTGTTCAAAAAGACAGTTACTCTGGTGTTATAGTCAGGATCCATTTGCAGAGTCCAATCTGTTTATTAGGAACTGAAAACACCTCAACATAATGAACAAGGTAATAAGCAAATTTCTGATAGGGAATGTTATGATCTTAGTAGAGCAGGGTCAAGACTGAAGAGCAAGACAGAAATCATCACTGAATCACAAGCAGAGTCAAAAGTACTGAGAGTTGTAAGAAAATTCTCTAAGTCCCCCAAAGAAAAAAATATATTGGTGGGGGAGAGAGGAAGAAAGAGGCAAAAATAAATAAAAGAAAAAGAAAACATATTTTCTTATAGTGAAAAGAATACTTTTAACAATGCTTACTCTATAAACCAAAATCTTTTTTAAGTGAAAAGGAAAATGTTTTTAGCAAAATGCCTTCTGGCGCATTTTTATAAGTAAATAATGGATTTCCGATAAGTGTATTTTATTGTGGAGTTACCATTTCTACTTTGCATTCACAGTTTAGAGGTAGGGTGAAAGATTGTGGGTTGTAGTGATGAACTTCTAGACAAAGGTTGACCATAAAACCAGTTAACTGTTTTTCCAATAATTACTGGCCTCTAGGGGGACATAATTGAAATATATGAATTTCTAGCATTGTGGTTTCCAGCAAAAGCTATGCTTTATAGTGCTGACAGGACTAAATATAAAGATACATTTGCAGCAAAAGAATACTTCAATTTTATGATTTAGTAAGGTTTTAAAACAAATAAATAAACAAGGCTTGACAAGATATTATTTGCAATCTCATTCAATATTGTAAGAATTAACTTTAGGAAAAGATATAGATCAATGTTCAGGAAATTTAATACACATTTCGCAGATTTCAAATTAACTATAAAACAAAATCTTGCTTACTTTCTAAAACATAAAATGTATCAATCCTTGGAAACTCCAATTTTAGTGCAGGTAATAGAATATAGTTATTATGATAGTAGGGGGAAATAAAGTTAATATATAAATGATCTATAAGACCAATTATGTTTTATAATACATCTTATGTATGTATTAAAGGCATACACCTACAGTTAGGCAGATTTCTTTTAGCATCTGTCTCCAGCAGTAGACCATGTGTTCTCATTTTTTATACTTAGCACATTAGATTTAAGTACATAGTAGGGCTCAATAAATATTTGTTGAATGAATGAAAAATGAAAGCAAGCACACCACTTAAGAGAAATCTACCAAATAAAGATGAATAAAAGGAAACAGCTCAGAAAACAATAATGTTGAATATTTCCATTCAATGCTTTTGTCTTTCTTTCTTCCAACCCTTCTGCGTCTCTTGTATTTTCTTATTATGGTCATTTTAGCATTAAGCAATGATCTCAGGATGACCCAGAGCAGAACCCAGATCTTCTGATTTAAATAACTTTATTCTTAAAGCCTAGCAGCTTAACATCATGGATGGGGAAATATATAGGACATATATATTTGTAGAAATATATAGTATAGCTTTCTCTACATTAAAAATACTAACATTTTATATTCCTTGAAACTACGAAAATGTGGTATATGCAATATTCAAAAAAGTTGATATCCAATTCTGCCATTATTTCAGTTTTTAAATGTAACAAGAACAAAGATATGCTTAAAGAATTAAATAACTCAATCATTGCGAATATCTGTTCTAGTTTACACAGGCCGCTCATACATTATTCATTTTATAAAAACACACATCTAAACATATTTTTATACTTTCAAAAATAAAAGTCCTAAAAATTACATAAGCCTCTTATTAGAGTTGCAAAATATATTTTTTGCTTATGAAATAAAGAATATTCTTTGGCTCTGGATTTCATTCATTCATTCATGTATTCATTCTTTCATTTATTTGCCAGATATTTATAGACATGCACTGTGATAGAAATGAGTCTCCCACATATGAAACAGACATGGTAGCAGCTCTCAGGAAGCTTACTGACTTGTTGGGATTGCAGAGGACCCAAACAAATATCTAAAATGCAGTTGCAGTAAAAATACAAGATGTCAAGAGTCAAGCTAAGCTATGCCATGGTACAGCTGCTTCAGCATCCATTTTATGCAGCCAAGCAGCCTGTGGGGACCTTAAACTGACAGAATCCCATCATGCAAGTGCACATCCTGGATGGCAGCCACAGTACCACAGGACAATGCAGGTTCCTGCTGTGACTCCCCAACAGCCTTGTGATCAACAGTCTCTCCTGTCTCCCAGGACCTCTTGTGCCTTCTGCAGTCCTTGGATAAAACCCCTGTGGGACTTACCAAAACTCTGCTCTTTTGGTATGAGGTGACCAATTTGGACCTAGCCTGGGAACCACAGAGCACTCTATACACAGACCCTAATAAAGGAAGTACCCCGAGTCCTGTCACTCTCTGTCTGCACCTTGCCTTGACCTCTTCACAAGGCATCATGTGGTACTCCCTCTACCTTCTCCCTCTCCTTCTCTAAGGCCTGTGAGTAATGGACTTCTCTTTTTCAATTTCTCTTGTGGTCTTTTGTTGAAGGATGCTTCACCATCCAGTATCTTGTACTCCAATTATCACATGTTAATTTAACAATGTCATAGCATAAGGTCATAAACTCAGAAAAGTGAAGGCTGAGGAAAGAGGAAGCTAAGATACAGAGAAAAATACTGTAGCTCCACAGAGAATCTATCTTTTAAGTACAAATCTGAAGAGTGAGAAAAAAATATATTGTAGTAAGCAAGTTGGAGAGGCAAAGAGATAGCTGCATACCTTGAAAGATTATAGCTTGGCTTTTTTTTAATGTTCTGTTTTTGAGGACTATTATTAATTAAACATTTCTAAAATAACAATGGCATGGTGAATGAAAAAGTGGACAAAAATCAACATCTGCCCTGAAGGCCATAAGAGTCAACAATGAGTAACAGGTGTCCTGTTTGAAAGATCAGCCTTGAAACAGTGTGAAGAAGGATATAAAGGGAAGACATAGAAAACCAAAGAGAATTTAATCCTTAAATTTTCTGCGAGGTAACTTACTTGAATTAATTCAGGAAGAACAGATTGATTGATGTGTTTGTGTGTGATGTTAACTTTAATCACACCCTGAAGATGGTTCATTGATATTTGAAGGAACCCAATCTGAAACACACATTCCAGGGCAAGCTTTTCCTAATACTTCACATATCACCCAATCATAGCAGAAGTTTAACTGATTAGCATAAAGGATTTATACATTGCATTGGAGGAAGGGGAATTCCCCCACTGGATGAATGCGGACTAGTAGTATTCTGGATTCATGCCTGGCTGAAAGGTTCCACAGAGTCATTCTCCTCTGTGAACACTGTATAAGAAACTGGCAACTCCAAGAATGTGCTACCTTAGGGGCAATGCCCCACATAAGGGAAAATTCTCCTTGATCCAAATAGAACTTTGGCTGCTCCTAAGGCAATAATATTGATGCATTGATTAAGGGGGTGATTCTCAAAGGAGTACCTAAAGAGAGCTAACAGGAGCTTGCCCTGTTTTCTGAAACATGTATGAAACTTTGTTCTTGCTTGCTAAGAAGACACTGTGTGTACAGTAGATTTTGGTCTAGGACCTGCTTTCATTGTAACAGAATAGAGTTTTTAGAGGAATAGACTTAGAGCTACTTTCTACCTTGTATTCACCACAAGCTACCAGCATTTACCAAAGAACCCAAAAAATCTTGAAATAATGAAAACTTAGGTTTGCAACAGAAGCTACTCTACAAGGCCAGATTCAAAGTCATTTATGGGTCAGGAAAGATAATGGCTGCCGGCTTGTAGAAGAAGAAATGATTTTGAGAGAGATGTATCTTGCATACATCAACATAATTTGATGAAAGATGGAATATTGAGGATCCAAATAAGGAAAATACAGAGAAGTTATGTCAGTCACTTCAACAGAGGAAGAAAATATATCTGAAAAGAAATGTCTTGGCCATGGTATTGCATTAGTACTTTCCTATGATTGCTGTAATAAATTACCACCAATTTGGTGTTTTTTAACAATATAAATTTAGTCTCTCAAAATTCTGGAGACCAAAAGTCTCAAATATGTATATTCGGCTGAAATCAAGTTCCAACAGTGTTGCATTCCCTCGTGAGGTGTTAGGGGGAAATCTGTTTCTTGCCTCCAATTTCTGGCAACTTCCAGTATTCCTTGATCTGTGGCCAAATCACTCATAGCTTTGACACCTTTGCCCTATCACTTTTTCCTCCATGTCTATCAAATCTTCCTCTATGTCACTCTTATTATCAGCACACTTATGAATGCATTTAGGACCCACCTAGATAATCCAGGAAAATGTCCACATTTAAGATCCTTAATTCAATCACAACTCTAAAGACCTTTTCCCATATAAGGTAACCTTTGCATTTACCAGGGATTGCGATCTGATACCTTTGAGACTATCATTCAACCTACCACAGACATACTTAATTTTAAGTGGCTGTAGGAAATTTTAGAGAATTTATCTGGTAAAAAGATGGTTATAGGGTTTAAGGGAACAAATAGGAAGCAGGATCATCTGCTGAGAGGTGATAGGGCTGGTGAAAACAGATTCTTGACTTGGTGTTATAAATTTCTGAGGTAGTTGTTGGGGAGTGTGGACCAAAGAGCTGACTAGTTGCTAAGCAGTGTTTTAAAAGGAGTAGAAAGACAATAGCAGATGTGATAATGGCGATAATCTGATAAATTGGAGGAATGTTTCCTGGTCATCCACAAATGTAGTAACTGAGGTGGCAATTAGTTGGATGAATCAGCACCCAGAGTTTGTGGAGCATATGTGATTGAAAAGAGAAGTGACCAATGGGGTCATGAGTACTGATTAAAATAGTAAAAGTATTGGGTAATGGCATTTAGGCTGGATGGAGAAGCACATGAAGTAAGAAGGCTGAAACATCTGAGGAAAAAAGTTTAAAATAGAGTTAATAGAAATTAACGAATCAAAGGTTATGTTCAAAGAAATCTATTATTTCAAAAGCTGAATAATGGGCAGCAGTGTCTAGCTAGTAGTGTGTGATTAGATAGTGTGGAGGCTGAATATTGTTAAATAGAATATTGATGAATAATATTGTTAAATAGAGTAAGGAAATAGGAGGTATGGATATTTGTTCTCAAACTTTAATGTGGCTAAGCATCATCTGTAGAACTTCTGAGAAATGCAGGTTCCCCTATTCTACTTCTGACAATTTTGATTCAATAGATTTGGTGTGGAATCCATGAATTTGCCACTTTAAACAGATGACTTAGACGTGGGTGGCCAAAATATCACACTGAGAAACTGCTGTAAGATGACAGAATTATAACTTACATAAATATTGTTGATTGTGGTATGAAAGCAAGATTTCACATGAGAGAGAAAGGTGTGCCAACAGTCATCCATGCAGGTGAGTGAAAGGTGTCTGTAAACAATATAAATAAATAATAATGTGACTAAAAAGCATTGAATCACATGGACACACATGGATGAAAGGATTCTTGCATGGAGATAAAAATGGGAAGGACTGAGACTTGCAGAAGCATGGAGAATATCAACTTCATCCATGGGCAGGGCAAGAGTAAGAACTGTGTTACCTTTACACATGGGCCTTTCAAGAGAAATTCTGTCTTTAAAGAAGAGCCAAGGTTCAAATAAAGTAAAGGAATATTTTGTCACATATGTATATAAATTTATCCTCCAAAGACAATGTTACTTATATTTTATCTCCTGCATTCTCTTTGCACATAAGAGGAACTCAACAAATTGTTTTCAAATATTATTTTTTCTTCACATTCAAGCTTGATATTATATCAGTCTATAGGAACTTACTTTAATAGCATATTTTATTTCAGAAAGCCAGTTATATAAAATGTATATTTGTAAAGGTATAATTTTGATAATTGGAAAATTATTTGCTCTCCTGAGCAAAACTTTATAACAGAAAAAATAATATTATGATATGCATGTAATAAACTAATAATAGCCTAACTTTAATGTGCATAATTAGAAGCGATGCACTTTTTAAAATTCATTTTCTAGGTTTATTGAGACATAACTGATGTGATGTACTTCACTGATAAAATATGCCTAGAGTTTTTATATTATGATCATAAAGAAACAACAGTCATAATGTACATAAGAAAACCTAATTCAAACAGAATTTGAATATTCATGGAAACCTTATTAATGATAGGCAAGAGGTAGAAGCAATCCAAATATCCATTAACAAACGAATGGATAACCAAAGTGCTACATATTCATCAAAGGAATACTGAGGTACTGATACATGCTACCATACAGATTAACCTTGAAAATATTATGCTAAGTGAAAGAAGCCATTCACAAAAAATCACATATTTTACTTTAAAATTATTTTTTAATGTTTGGTTTTGAGAGAGAGAGACACACAGTGTGCTAGGACAGAAGGGGCAGAGAGAGAGAGAGAGAGAGGGAAACACAGGCTCCAGGCTCTGAGCTGTCAGCACAAAGCCTGATATGGGGCTCAAACCTATGAACCATGAGATCATAGCCTGAGCCGAAGTTGGATGGTTAATCCACTGAGCCTCCCAGGTGCCCCTATGATCCCATTTTTATGAAATGTCCCCAATAGAAAAATATATAAAGACACAAAGGAGATCAGTTATTGCCAAGGGCCAGGTTCAGGATGTAGCAAAAAGAAGGGGTAGGGAATTCTAATGGATATAAAGTTTACTTTGAGGGTGATATTCTAAAATCAGTCTGTGCTGATGACTGCACAATTTTGTCTGTATATATGTTAAAAACCATGATATTGCACACTTTACACTGATATAGAAATTATTTCTGAGTAAATCTGTTTGAAAAAGAAAAAGCTTTCCGTCTAAGGTCTCCCTACAGGATAACCTGTGATCAAGCCTATGAAAAGGTCCCCAACAATATATCCTCCTATTTTATTTCCCCTTCCTTGAAATTTTCTTACTCCAAGTTAGTTCCCTCTTTCCTGGCTTCAATGTTTGTGGAACATTTCCAGAGGTATTGCTGGTAACACAGAGACCTACTCCATTCAAAGTCACTGAAGTCCCACTTAAGTCTACTTTTTAAATCACTTAGACTTGAATTTTTTCAATGCTGACAGCAGAATTACTTCCTGCCCGTCCTCTTTCCTTTGGTAATAAATATAAAACACACTCTGGAACACAACTGCAAGTTTCTTGTAAAATAAATCTCTAAAGGCAATTGTAACATACTGGGTATCTCAAATCTTCTTCCCAAAGATCAAAAGTCTGATTTTCCTGAATTGATAGCATGATTGAAATGAAAACAGCCTGCTTCTAGAATTCAACCTTATGATCCTGACAATAAAAAGATTAAATGTGGTAGAAACATCTGTACATTTTCAGGAATGATAAAGTTCAGCTGGAATTTTTTAAACTGAAGTTTTGCATTTGAAGTTTATATCAGCAACTAACTTTAGACACTCGCATATGATGTAGAAATGGGGCTTTGAAGATGAAAGATGTAAAGCAGCATCAATTAAGGTTGGTCAAAAGAAGATGAAATAAATGAATAAATAATGCAGGAAGTAATCAGAATCAGAGAAACGTGGTATAAAGAACTTAATACATTGAAAATCATTTCTGAGGAGGAATATATCATAATGACAGTTTCTTGTGTTATATTATGAAGGTAATGAAATTGTAGAGTCAAAAGACTCATGAGAAATACCCTGCTTTATAATTAATGAGAAATAATAGATGAAAGGTAAAATGAAATGTGTTTATTTCTCTTATCACAGAAGCCCAGGTGATGTATAAAATATGAATACTTCAAAAGTGAAGAAAAATGTTTTATGTAAAAGTTGGGAATCTTTGTAACAATTTTTGATATTTTTAAACTTTAAAGTTGGAATATTAAAGATTTTTGATTTGGAATATAAAGTAAACTTGAAAATCTGGGATGATTTTTTTGAAGGTGATAATTATACCAATGGAATCTGTGAGCTCTCCTGGTGAATTGTATATAGACACCTTCGTTCACATTGAGGGACTCAAAGCTGTTTGATGATCCATGCTTGAGTTTTCAAATCATGGGTTTTTCAAGTTGTATATATTTTGTTAAAAAGCTTCATGATACAAAACTTGGATTGTTTTTGTGACATAGAAGACAAAAAGTAGTTAGTAATCAATTGCCATATTATCAGAATTTGATGGTTGTGCTGAAAATATCTAGTTGCTAAACAAACAAATTCCTTCAATGAGGAGAATTATACATTCCAGTACTTTTAGCCTTACCCTTGAGTAATGGACTTTGAAAGGGACAGTTGCAAATAACTAGTTTCCTAAATCAGGATTTTAATTAAAAAGCTATTCTCACCATATTCTTTTACCTCAATGACTAGTTGCAATTCTAAAAATAAATTTTATTTTTAGTTTACTCAAGTTTATAGCCTCTTCTACTAAATAAACAAGTAAAAATCAGTATTCTGCTTTGCTTTGATTCTTCATTTAGCACACTTTGAAGTATATAAGATCTATACCAACTAAGATTTCTTCTGTCTACTTTTTCATGTTTCTTTCCTTTAGGAGAATAGATGCCTAGGAAACTCTTGGCCAGTTTTCAGACAGATATAGATACCCCTCACACCTTTTCTGCATGAATAAGCAAAGAATGGCAAACACGATTATCTCTACCAACTCTAACAAAGTTATCTGTTGAATGTCCCATTCTCTTACATAGCTCCATATTTGATAGCTCTAAGCTAAAGAGGTAATTGAAGTTTATTTTTAAAACAGATCATTTTTTTCCAGCAGAACTTTCACATTTTTATTGGCAGATACTTATCAAAAAGTTTTGGTTAATGGAAATGCTTAGAATAAATTTATTAAATATACTTCATGTTGATTTTTAATTTAAATTATATAAATATTTGTCTACATAAAATAAAAAATTTTAGAAGGGAAGAATGGCAATAAAGTTGGTTAACATTTGAATAAATAGTTTAAACAGATATAATCAAACCTTCATTTAACTGAATTTTAAAATCCTCATCTGAAGCAGTATACATATCGTTATGTCTGGACAATTGGAAAAATAGACAAGTCTCTATGTTCAAATAAATCACTCCTTCTATGTTAGTTTATCTATGTTAGCACTAAATTAGCATTTTTCATGGAATTTAAAGTACACATTACCATTGTAAGTATACCTAATACAGGCCAAGGAAAACCTTAGCAAACTATATAAAAATAAATCTAATTTTACATCTCTAAAATTAACAAAGTATGCCTACATTAAAGTTTCTTGTATGTCACATATAGAGAATGCATAAGCGATTATCAAAATAATACTAATAATAATATGTTAAAGAAATTATGGATAAGAATGAAGCAAAAAGACCCAAAGCCTGGAAATTTTTGTTGAATGTATCTGTACTGAGTTTTGTATTTTGTGTCATTTGAAAGAACACTATGTCCATGGAAATAGGCAATAAAATGATTTTTAATAGAATTGACTAAAATGTTTGAGGCAGTGAATTTGAGTTTTCAGGTGAAGAAAACCCATATTTTGTGTACTGCAAATATGTTCTTTTAATCTACGTCTCTACCAGTAAATGTAAAGGCTCAGTGCCTCTATGTGAAATAGCATTGCTCAGAAGTCAGTCTTATAAGGAACATTCTTGTAATACTTTTTGAAATGATGAGAGCTCTTCAGACATATATCTTTAATGCCTTGTGGCTACTTATAAGAACAGAAAGGCTTTCATTTCCTCTTTTTTTTAAGTAGGCTTCATGTCCAATGCATCACCCCATGTGGGGCCTGGACACAATCCCACGATCAAGACCTGAGCTGAGATCAAGAGTCAGATGCTTAACCAACAGAGCTATCCAGGCACCCCCTAGAGAGACTTTATTAATTTAATGACTTCTAGGCTTAAGTTGCTAAGATTTTTAAGATCATTCATGGTAGGGTTTCCCTCAATAAATTATTCCAAGATGAACATTCATGAACACACTGTCTACCTTTTAAGTAAGGATGGATGATAACAGTTAGTTTTGGAAATGTATCAAAATAATATTGGCAAAAGGAATAGAATTTGATGAAGCTTTGATTATTCTGACCACTAAGATTTATGTTTAAGCTCATGTAAGCATAAAATTCATCAGGTAGAATGGTAGTAACCCTGGCTTATTAGTTATACTAGCATTGCACAGCCTGCCTATAATTTCTAATGCCAAACAGGACAGTAGGGAAAGCTGTTCTTAGAAAACTCTGAAACTTAACTTATCTTGTATTTATTCTTCTGTGACAACTAGAGACACGTCATAAAAATTATTTAGCAGAGACCTATTGTTAAGTAATGTTTTCATATAAATTTGTTATAGAGATAATCCTGTCTGTCATAGATATTTACAAACATCATTTATTAACTCACTTCTTTATGGAATGATGAGCTACCATCTGCTTTGGGCAGGTTATGTAATGCCAGTAGAACTAATAGGCCAATATTTATAACCATGTTACCTGATGCATTTTATGCTTACAGCAGATGAAATTTAAGTCTTAGAGGAAATAAATAAATATTTATAGGAGTTACTAAATTTTTTTTTATTAAAAGTATCTAAGAAGCTTTCATTCTGAAATCATTTGGGTTAAAAGTAGTTTTGTAATCTTCTGGGCTACCTTCAAAGACTGTTAATTGAAGCCACGTAAAACTTACACAACAAGGGGCGCCTGGATGGCTCAGTCAGTTAAGCCTCTAACTTCAGCTCAGGTCATGATCTCATGTTCATGGGTTCAAGCCCAGTGTCGGGCTCTATGCAGACAGCTCAGAGCCTGAAGCCTGCATCCCATTCTGTGTCTCCTTCTGTCTCTGCCCCTCCCCACTCATGCTCTGTCTCAAAAATAAATAAAACATTTAAAAAAAATTAAAATTTATACAGCAAATAGTTTTTCCTTTTGATTCCTCTGACTGCCAATTGTAAAGATTCTCTTAAAAAAATGTTGGTGCAGGAGAATTATAGCATATCTGAGTCAAACTACTACTGTACTTTGATAAGCTTTACCTTCATTCTGTTTTTATAAGCATTTTTCAAGACATATCATCCATTTAGTTTCTTCAAAAAATTTAAAAAATTAAAATAGCTGGTTTTAGAAACAGCTAATTTAGAACTATAGAGTTACTGAAAAATATCAAAGCTCTTATCTTTTGATCCCATTTATAAAGTAAAATTGATGTGTCTAGCTTAAGCACCTTCTATTGCATCAAATTTAGCTAATACATAATAGCCACGTGTCCACGGCCCCTTGTTAGTTTGCTAGTTGCAGTTTCTAGACAAGCTACCTTTTATGAAGAAACTGTGGACAGAGTCTCTGAGGAAGATTTACAGTTAGAAATGAAAAATAAACAAATATATAGACTACCATGCTTACCAGTCTGCTCGGTGGTCACAAAACTCACGTCAAACATTACCTTCACATTGCTAAGTTTGAATGGCTTTTAACCCACCTTTTAAGCAAAAACAAAAACAAAACACACACACACACAAACAAAACAAAACAAAAACTCAGCCATTTGGGAATAGATAGAAAGGATTCTAAATGTGGCAGCGATTTTAATGTCTAACACCCCTGAAATAAGCTACCACATGATGCTGCTCCATTTTCATGAGAGTAGACATGGCTGACAACTGACGAAGTTAGTTACTTAGAAGGGTTTGCTGTGATCCGTTAATGAGAGGAACGTAGGCAAATTCAGGCACACACAACATCAGAGCTCAGTCATGGGAATCAGAAGTGAACAAATTCTACAAGATGGCCATTTGTGGCCCGTAAACAAGGTTCGACTGGCTAGGTAAACAACCAATTTGTTTGTCCTTTGAAGTGTAAACAAGGGATGATTTGTTTGTTAGTTTTCTTTCTTGCTTTAGCACATTAAGTTGTATTTGCTCTTTGACATGTAACCTTAATCTAGACTTATCGAAAGTTCAGTTTTCTTGAAAATTACAAGTATATTCTTATTCTTTTGAATAACCTTGGTGTGGAATATTTTCAGTTTCTAAGGGCAGATTTCTTTTTTTTTAATGAGCCAAATCATGTTTGAATCATATCTGTTATCTGTGAAAAAATATTTTAAAAAACCAAATAAACAAATACATAAATGGGTGAGATGTACCTTTTTTTCTTCTTTTTGGGTAAAGCTCAGGTACTCACTAAAGCAATAATGTCAATTTCTTTGTAGTTGATAAGCTAGTTTTAATGTCATTTTCAAAGAAAGAGACACCAAAGCAATATCTAAAACAGAACTGTCTGAATGAATGTATTATCAATGCATCTATCTTGACAATATGCAGAGGTCAATAAAATAAATCAGTCTGACTTCTTCATGGTCATATCTCATAAACAAAACTGTGATTAAAACCAGAATAAAGTTATTCCAAAAATGCATAAATTATGGAATATTCTGTCATTAGAAAGATTGTTTACAAACTAATCTTTCATAAGGACATGGTTCTGATAAAATCTTTTAAAATAAAGCTTCTAACAAAAAGTCAATATAGAATTGTCTTGTGACCAATCTCAAACCTTTTTTAAAGACAGAGCTTGACAAAAATTCATTGTGATCATCAATGTCTCTTTTGTTGTATGTTGAATAAGATTTCAGTATGAGGTAAGCCATAGATCTGGTTTATATTCTTCAATAAAAATAAAAAGGGGCTGTGGATTGAAGCCCTCTGTGTATATTTTCCTTTTCGTTAAGGACCATAAAGATAGAAAATTGGATTAAAATGTTTAAATGTTCTTAGAACAATTCCCACAAATGCCAATAATTATAGATTTTGGTTTCTTTGGTTCTAGTGGCTCTAATCTTTAGTAGCTTATTATAATGCACAACACTGCATCAGATACTTTCCACATGACATACGTTTACATCCTCACGTTACAAAGCACGGGCCAAGATTCTGGTTCAAATGCAATTAGGCTTAAGGGATGCAATAAAAACCATAGGGAATGTGAGCACTGTCAAATACTATACTGTCCCTGCTACTGAGCTGGATTGTACCAGAAACACACCAGCCTTAAAGATTTCCATTTTTCTCATTGTCTACAATTCCGAAGTAGACCACTTAGTCACTCCTTATTGAATATATATTTTAATGACGGTCTTATAAGAGTTTTTTGGTGGTGGTGGTAGTGGTGATGGTGGTGATGGTGATGGTGGTGGTGGTGATGGTGATGCTGGTGGTGGCATTTATAACAAAAGCATAGTGCAAGCTGCCTGTGCTGATTTGGAGTTTCAGCAAAATTGTTTGTCAGAGGTTCACATATGATTCTGTGGGGAAACCTCTTAATCTGAGCCTGGATCCCCAATAATCTGTTGTATGGAAAAGGAAAAGAATCTTCTCTTTCTCTGTGTTTAATTATACAGTGGGAAATCCACTTTATCCCTAATCATGGTGCACATACAAAGTGGCATTGCATTCTATCATTTAAAATAAACAGACCAAAATCTTAAAATGTTCCTAGACTGGTATCAGAGGAAAATAGTGTTTATGAGCTTGTTATAACCTATTGCAAATTCAGAGTTACAAAACGAGGAGCTACCCCTTTCATATCTTTGCCTAACACACAGTTTGTGGATGCTAAAAAAAAGGCTCAAGTTTTGAATAAACAGTCAGTAGACTCTTTGGCAGAACCATAAATCTCTACTCCATAACAGATGCTGATTTTTGTTGGAAACATTTTTGTTAAAATGTTCCCAAAGTTCAATGACTTTGTATTTGTATTGTATATATGTATTGTATGTATTTGTATCCTACTTCAGTCTATTGCTAATTTTGGAAAACTGCACTGTGTTGACTGTGGCATCTACTACTCTTTAGACTCTGAGATATGGAGGTCTTTAGCAACTGAATGTACTGTACCATCCTGCTACAGTCTGTTAAAATTGCTGCCTTTTGAAAGGAAACATTAGCTGGATACCTGACATTCCACAAATATACATCCTGGTTGGGTTCTTGGTCACATGTTTTCAGAATTTCCTGTGTCAAATAGAATTTGTTTAACTTCCTTTTCAGTTCTAGCTAATATCAAAAGTTTGCTTGTTTTTCAATGGGTTCAAACAAATTTTTCATAGTCCTACTTTCAGACACAGAACCCATCATTCCATGCCTGAATGGTGAGTAAGTCTGCTTTTCCACACCCTATGAAATATTACTTCTTAAGTGAAAGACTTTTACCTCATTCCCTCTCTATGAACATCAGCGGCAGCAACACTTATTGAAACTGATTATATTCAAGGATTGATCCAGTTACTGAAAAGGAAAAGATGTAACAACTCATGGGCAAACTTCCTTCCTAATTTGAGACTGTACAGAAAATGTTGACATTCTCCATGTTATAAAACAAAATAAAGAATTAACCTCTGGGTATCAAAAGACTTCATTCTTTTAAGAAGCTACCCTACATTCTAATATAGTGATTATATAGTTTACTGTAGATTTTTCTGAAGTATAGTTTTCTCTATTTTTCTGAAGTCTTAGTTATTTTTTTGCATAAAAAATTCACAGTTCAAGATCTATCATTTAATAACTATCCTAATTTAAACTTATTAAATGGAGTCTAGTCTATTTGTTTCTAATTTATGTTACCGTGGGGTCATAATGGCTTACAATGGAATTGAAATTCCTCTACACCTCCTAGGTGTGATTGAGCACTTCATCAAGTTCCCTTACATTTTGAAGCACATTTTATTTTATTTTATTTTTTAAACTTTATTTTTTAATAGTTTATTGTCAAATTGGTTTCCATATAACACCCAGTGCATGAAGCACATTTTAAAGCATGTCCTTAATTTTGAATAATGATTACTGACTAGATCTTAATTGTTTAGAAATAAAAAGAAAAGAAAAAAAGGGGTTTTGTTGTTGTTGTTGTTCAAGGTTAATGCAATGAAAAATTACCAGCTTTTCTTAAGAATTATTGATACTTAATAGTCATTGCACTAATTCCCAGAGAGTGAATTGGTCAAAAGCAAGTTTATTTTGAAATGAATTATTCATTTCTGACAAAACTGCATTTGGCACTTACTAGGATGTTAAACCATATCCAAAAGAGTTCATTGGAATTATCTCATTAATAGGGACAGAAGATTCATCAGTGGAACTAGACATAACTAAATAACCAAGATAACATCTCAGAAGAACAACAACAACAACAAAAAAAAACCTTTTAAAAAATGCATAGAGGGAATCACTGATTAAAACTAGAAAAAAAAAGTATTGGGTTTAATTCAGAGGAACATAATTAAATCATTTATCGGATTATCAAAGCAACATTAAAATAAACAAGTTAAAAATGGCATAAAGAGTTTGAAATTCTTCATTATGAAGTCAAAGCAGCCTAAAAGTTTTTCCTCATGCATTGGAACAGTGCTCTTTCCCAAAGTGTGTTAAATGGAACACTGATTCCATAAGATGTTTAAAGATGTGATGCTAAAAGATAGGTCTACATCAAGAAATTTGGGAAAATGTCAGTTTTTAAAGGAAAACTTACTTATAAATTTTCTTGATTGAACAGTTATTAGGTTTTATATTTTAGCATTTTCTGATCTGTAATATGCTTATAATCCTTATAAATGCAGTTTTAGGAGCATCCTGTGGACAGTATTTCAAAGAGCACTTAAAAAATGACATGACAGATGTTTAACGTGAAAAAATTACTTTAAAAACTGAAAGCATAACTAAAATAACATCACTCTAATATGTTTTTAAAAGGAGGAGTTAGGGAAAGAAAGAAAGGAAGGAAGGAAGGAAGGAAGGAAGGAAGGAAGGAAGAAAGAAAGAAAGAAAGAAAGAAAGAAAGAAAGAAAGAAAGAAAGAAAGAAAGAAAGGAAGAAAGAAAGAAGAAAGAAAGAGAGAGAAAGAAAGAAAAAGAAAGAAAGAGAAAGAAAGAAAAAGAAAGAAAGAGAAAGAAAGAAAAAGAGAAAGGAAAGAAGGAAGGAAGGAGAAATTCTGTGATGACTAAGATATTTTACAAGCTTTAAAACATAGAGTTAATGCTATCATGTAAATACAGGATCAGGTCGCTCCAGATTTCCTTTCCCCACAGAGAAATGCCGGTTAAGGAAGAGCACGGGAATGACAGTGACCCCACCTATTCCAGCTCAAGTACGTTTTTTGTCAGTTGATCTGCTGTTCATAAGGGCACAGAAAGATCTTGTAGGAACTTAAATCTGGAAAGCAAGTGGAACCAGAACCAGAGCACAGTCAGTCACCTGGGATTTTTTTTTCCAGGATTGCTGTCACTTAGCTCTTAGCTTTCTTACTTCCCTTTTTATTTTATTTTCTTTCCTATTTCCTTTTGAACTTCACATGATGATGCCATTTTCCTTCAGTAATAATTGCATGTTCCAGAACATTAAGATAATATACCAGTTCAATTTTCCTCCTACCAAAAGTAAAAAACAATATAAAATGGAAAAAATGCTTCATTTTGATGCATATTGGATTTGAATGTTTGTACCTACTGTTGTGGGGACAAAAACTTAAATGAGAGTCATGCTTACTATATTCCTATAAATCATTATCATGCAGCAATCAAAAATTTTACTAGAATGATTAGGCTATGAGAGGCAAAACTAGACATGATTCTTGTTCATTCATACAATCAGCAAGAGAGCCTATTCTATTTTAAGAAGTGTGGCAAACACTGTAACCATAAAAGTTAATAGAGCAAATTTCCCATTCTCTGGACATCTTGGAGGAAACACAGAGATTAACCAATAATCAGAACAATGTAATTAATGCAGTGATAGAGATATGGGACAAAAAGAGGACAACGCATCACGTTAAAAGAGGTGAAAGCCTGGGCATTGTTTGGAGACATAAAACGTGGGTGCCTGGCAGAAGTGATTTCTAAGTATGATCAAGTATAATCAAATATTAATCAACAGTATTTTTCAAAGTGTCCAAGAGTGAGGCATAACAAAATTCTAGACAGAGAAAAGTATTTCAAGTTGGTGAGAAAAAGCGTGGTGTCGATGAAAATGGACACCAATGCCCAGCTCCTATGCCCAGCACCTCAGCTGTACGGTCCCAGATATGTGTCCTTCCAGGCTTCCCATTCCATTGCCTTTCACCTTCCTTACACAGTGCCGACCTTAAAATACATATCAGCTTGGGACTGATGTGTAAGAAATGGTATCTCATTGTTTCTCCATTTTAATTTTCAGCTAACGAGCATAATCACTTCTCCTTATGTTTATCTGCCCCGTGGCAGGCATGTTAAGCTTCAGACAATTCTGAAATACAGAGAAAGTAACCAAACCTGGAGATGCAATGATAGCAATAATGTAAATCTTAAATTTCCAGTAGACTGTTCAACAATTTGAAAACAAAAATCTAAACTACTTTTGTCATTTCTATAATTCTGAAAGTCTGATATAAGAAAACACAGAGTGAAAGATATTTGATAAATAACAGACTAAGTGAACTAAATGCATGAGCATCTATTCAACCACCTTACACTCCCCTTTTCTATTGCCAACACCTGATTAGGTAGGGATGGACCCAACCCTCCTCTCTGTCATCTACCTCTTCTCTCTCAGATCTCTAATATAAGCCCTCCTAAGTCTTTAAAGATGATCAGGTACTCCCATTTTGAAAAAAAATAAGCTGCCCCTCAATATTTCATCACATCCCCCTTCTACATTCTTTTGTCATCAAGCCAGAGTCTTAAAGAGAAATCTCAGTTCCTCAACCGCTCTTACTTGTCTCCATTTGCTTATTATTACCCAAGGCTGTCTGTTAACCAAATCCAAAAAAGTAGTTTTCAGTAGAGTCAAGTATTAACTAAGGAAAAAATTACTACTGATATAAATAATATCTTTTCATTCTTTCTTAACTGAGTCTACTTATAGAAGTAGAATATAAGAACAATAAGAGATTTAGAAAGAGAAGCAGCCTTGGTCATTTTCTTGAGTTCTCTGTATCTATGGTTTTTTTCCTCACTTATTTTCTTCAGCCTCATAATCCTGTCACTAAGACTGCTTATAGCCTTCCCTTTTAGGCTTTGCTACCACCACATGCTCAGAAGAGTGTTTGCCAGAAGGAAGTAATGGTTCTGGTCTGGCTATACTTCTCATTGGCAAGTCTCTCCTCCCACTAGACTGCTTGTTACTAAGTCATTTCAGATATTAATTCCCTTTCAATATGAGGATTTTTTTTACTAATTAATAAAACGTTTATTATCACAAATATACAGACACACTTCAGAGATATTGTAGGTTCAGTTCCAGACCACCACAATAAAGTGACTAGCACATTGAAGTGAATCAAACAAATTTTTTTTTTTGGTTTCTCAGTGCATAAAGAAGTTATGTTTCAGCTATACTGTCGTCCATTTGGTGTGCAATACCATTAGGGCTAAAACAACTAGTGTGCATACCCCGATTTAAAATACATTATTGCAAAAAAAATGCTAACCACATTGAGGATTCCTGCTGGTAGAGGTTCTTACCTCTGGTCAATCATTAAAATGCCAACTTGTCCCCTTTCTGCCAATTCCCTAATCATTCCTTCATTCATTCATTCAATCTGTTATGGAGGATTAATGTTTCTAAAACTTGCATACACTCCTGCTTGAAGACTTTTAGATCTCTGTCCCTAAAGAATGAAGCCCAAATTAGTACATATAGCATACACACTTTTACGATCTGTGATTGGTTTTTTGTTCTCCTGCATCTTCAGCTAACAAATGACAAAATGACATGTTTCCTGAATGACATTCTGCTATCCTCTTTTACTTGAATCTTTTAATGTGAAGAATATATGAATGCTGTTTTGATATGAGTAATGTCACTAAATAAAGCTAGTAAGATCTCCTTAAACTCTCAATTGCTCTCCACCTTTCCTTTCCCAGAAATAATGACTGTCAAACAGTGAATGTGAAATCTGTCATGTTCTGTCTTATGTCCCAATTGCTGTGCTTCTGTTCCCTCTGCCAGGAGTAGCTTTCCTTTTGTGGTAGTGAACACTTGAGATCTAACAGGCTAGATTCTAATATCATCTCTGTAAGAGAACATTTCCTCAATTGTGTAGAACTATAAAGAAAGTATTTTTATGTTTTCTGTGTTTTGGGTATTCTAGACAAAGAAAACTGAAGCTCAGGGTAAAGGATATGCCTGGAAAGTTGAGGAATGATTGCCTAGATAGTGATCTTCAGAAATACTTATCCCCCCAGGGCTAAGTGCTTCCATTTCAAACAAAAATGAAACCAGGAGCCATCCAGTTACATTCCAAATTCCAGCTTGTTACATTTCTAAAGTGTAAAACATTTGCAAGAAGGTTTCTTGTGCTGTCTCAAATAAGCTAAGGGCAGTTCCCCTAGAAACTTCAAGAATCATAATTTTGGCGTCTTCTCTTGGGTATAAATTCTTTTGTCCACACAAGCAAAACCTAGAAGTTATCATCTCTTTACATCAGGTGAGGGACTGGGGTGTAGAGATATAGTCTGTTTTTGATCCAGAAACCTCATATTTGCTTTCAGGATAACATAGAAAAATATAGATATTACAATTTTAAAAATTGTCTGAGAAAATTATGGCTTCCTCCTCTATTCTCCCATAGGTATGTGTTTATACCTCTAACAATAAACTTTTACGATTGGTTGATTGATCTATATTTTTAATTTGTTGCCCTTTAAGTGTGAGCTACACATTAGATAATAATCGCTGTTATCTATTTATTTTTGAGTCACAAGTTACTTGCATGTTTCTTATTACATTGGAGATATTTAGTAAATAATTGAACAATAGAAGGATACAAATAACAAATATCCAGGTGTAATTTATTTCCTTGGGAAGATTCCACAGTGCTTCCAAATAAGAATAAAGTTGGCATCATATATCTTTATAGCCTATCATTTCTTTTCCCATAGAAAACCAAAGTTTATATTAAATTTATTTATAACTGAAGCTTACATTGAATTTACATTAAATTTCTTTAAAAACGCCTCAGAAAATAAGAATCTATCAACCATGTGACATTCTATAATATTGAACTAAAATGGAAGATTAGAGAGCTGGGGAAGGGGTTAGGGAGCGCAGGAAGAGGCAGAGAAATAACTTACCCCACCTCCTAAGTGAAAATCAAATGACATTTTCACTTTTGCATTTTGGGTGGCAGAAATAGGAAGAGTGTACCTTCCAGACAAGCTAATCAAATTGAGTAATACCAAATATTCAAATAATCCCAAAACAAAAGGATTATAAGTAATATAAAATGTGACAAATATTTACTTCTTTATAATTATTAATTATATTATCAATCACTAATATATATTGTTATTAATTATATATTATAAAGAATAATATAATATAAATTCTCATATTTGCATTAGAAATTCTATGTTGTTTTGTGCAGACTAGAAACCAAGTAAAAAGAGTAGAATTGCAAAAGTATAACAACATAGGTTTATATTTGTGACTAGAAAATAAAGTGGATTAAGAAAGTATGTCAATGAAAACCACTTTTTTTTAATAACTGGATTCTCTCTTTGGGAAAAAAGAGTCATTGAATTTACTACAGAGAGATTATCAGTAAATGTGTGCTGCTCACCCACCATCCTAATCATTATTGTCACAAAGTCAATTTGAGATCACAGGTCACAGCTTTAAATTCAAGTGTGGCATAGGGAATTTAATCAATAAATGTTTGCACACACAAACACACAGAAATATGCTGCAAACAAGCCTATTTTATTAATACATTTATTGAAACTGGCTTAAAAGTATTCTGAAATATATTTAAGTAGAGAGGCTGTTTGGGTGGAATGCGTTTTAAATTAAGCTTTGTTTAATAAGAGAAAAATCATCTATAGCTTATCATTATCAAGCTTAAACATTTTGCATTTTAGTTTCTGCCTCAATAATTCCATTGAAACTGTCTTCTTGAAGGTCACAAATAACCCTTTAATTGCCAAATCCAATGGCCATTTTTATTTCTCATCTTTCTTGACACTACTGCATCATTTTATACTGCTCACATCCCCTTCTTTCTTGAGTTTATACTCTGTCACAGATTAAAGTACATACTTTTTCCCCCCTTTTGGAATCTCTTTAGCAACAAATGTAAGAGTAAACCAGTTAGGGTTCATTTAAAGTTAATTAGCTATTGTATTACTCAGGCATTTGGAATATCCACCTTTCGTATCTGAGTAATGATAGAGGATTTATCACAGAACTACGAGTAGAACATTCACAGAGATAATTAGTTAGATCAGGGGCAGGAAAACTGTATCTATAGGCCAAATCCAGTCTACTGCCTTTTTTAGTAACTTAAGTTTCATTTGAACATAGTCACATCCATTCATTTGCATATTGTTTAGGGCTGCTTTTTTGCTACAAGAACAAAGTTGACCAGTTACTATAAAGACTACATGTTATGCAACGCTTAAACTATTTACTATCTACTTTTTATGCAGAACAAGTTCTCAAGCCCCTGGGTTAGAGGATTAATTAAATGACCTAAGTAAGGGGGCCACCATCTTTTTGATGCAAAGAAAACCATCACTATTGTAAAGATTTATGGCAGGATAAAAGGATGGCCCAAAACAACTTGTAGTCATAAGATTCTTCTAGAAATGCCTATTTACATATAATTTTCCTTTTTGGCAGCTTCCCTGAAGAAAAATGCATGGGACCAGCACAACTGGTTAACTAGAAAGATCTTTAAGACCTCCAGTCATCTCATCTGCTTTTCTGGCTGAATTCAAGAGTGAACACAAGCACATGGATCTCCATTGGTGGCTTATCCTTAGGGCTCAAGCAAGGAGAGGAACTAAAGGAATGGACAGTGTTATATACCTTCTCATAATGATTGCATTGCAATAAATTAGTCTCTGAGAGTCTCCATGTTACAAGTAAAATTGATCTACTTCATTCTGAGTAGGAAAGATGCTAGAAACCTTGCCAAAGAGAGGTTCCTGCAAGTCCAAAATCTTGGACTCAGATTTTTCTTGGATTCCATCATACCTCCATTATGCTTAAAAAAACAATCCTCCTATTCAACCGTTATTTGGGTTAGCCAGGTGGGTTTTTCTCTCTTAGAACCAAAAGATATTTGCTTTAAGTAGACCTGGACTGGCAGGAAGGAAACTGAAGAATCACAGGAGATTCTCACATAGTCCACATAATATATAAGGATATCATAAAAAATCAACCCAAATAAAAGTATAGAATATTCATATGTGTTTTGGCTTGGGATAGCATAACAAAATGCCCTAGACTGGGAGGCTTAAATAAAAGGTATTTATTTCTCTCATTTCTAGAGGTCAGGAAGTAAGATCAGGGTGGCAACAAATTAGGGTCTTGGTGAGGGCTCTATTCCTGACTCGTAGACAGCTATCTTCTCAATGTATCCTCACACGGCCTTTCCTCACTGAGTATGTGGGCAAGAGCAAGATCATTTGGTATTCCTCCTCATATAATGGCACTAATTCCATCATGAGGTCATGCCTTAGCTAAATCTAATTGCACCCAAAGATGCCACCTCCAAACATCATCAACATATGAATTTGGGAGGGAGAGGACCAAACATTCAGCCTGTAACAACACTTATGTAGAAATTGTGACTTGGGTTGAACATCTATCATCAGATTATTTAGATTAGTCTAAGTTAGATTTTTGATGTTATCCAACCAAATAATTTCTTAGGTGGAGTTTTTATGGCTTATAAGTAACACATCATTAAAGTTTTTCAGAGGACTTGATTTCATGCCAGATGTCTAATTTTTCATGTATATATAATCATATTTTTCAAAAACATATTTTTGAAAATTGATGTGGATTAGGGGCACCTGTTATAGCTCATTTGGCTAAGCCTCTAACTCTTCATTTAGACTCACATCATTATCTCATGGTTTGTGGGATCTAGTCCCATATCAGGCTCTGCACAGAGCCTGCTTGGGACTCTATCTCTCTCTGCCCCTCCCCTTCTTACATGAATGCTTGCTCACTCTCTCGCTCTCTCTCGCTCTCTCTCTCTCAAAATAAATTTAAAAAATAAAAAAATGAGATGAATTAATTATTTGAGGTTTCTTTAGACTTAATATTATAAAAAAATCTCTATATCTATAGAAGATTGTAAAAAAACAGCATTTCAAAAATATTCAATTTAATAACTTACTTCATTCCATGGGTATATATTATCTTTATTCATGAAAGTATATTTGAAAAACTTCTCCAGTAACTGACTTTCAAACTTATGAAAAATTGCCTGGAGAAGTCAAATGATGTGTTCCAGTTGTATATCTAACTAGCTTATGACCATGGGCAATACTCAGAACACTTCAAGAAAGAGATACTCAGCTATTATAAAATGAGATTAATTCAAAGGATCTTTTATCCTATAAAATTTCATGATTGATAGAAGACATTAATGATCTAACCTGAAGCTCGTAATACAACACCTTAATTGACATCACCAACAAAAGAGAAATAAGTTACCGTATTTTAGTCAACCTCACAATAGCTCAAGCTGTGGTCAACTAAACTTTTGTGCCTCTTTGTCATGAAAATGAAAAGAGTTTTCCTAGGATTCTGTACCTAACATGTCAAGTGGTAATCTATGGACAGGAAGTCCTTGTTGTACAGTTCTGAAATGCACAGATCTGAGTTATAACAGTTTAGCAAAATAACTTCAGGCTCTCAACAACATGGTTTACATTTCAATTACTATGACCTATTACCTATGAGTAGATTCATAAAGTATAAACCTTGTTCTTACCTCTTCAACCCACAACTCACTACATGAACAAAAGATGTGTGTCATCAATGATGACTTATGTCACCTCCTTCAAGGTCTGTCTGAAACTGGTCTCTGTGCATCTGTTATTCAGCTCATACACAGAAAAGAAGCTTGTAGTTGTGTTGACTCTTATCTCCCAGTGACTATCCCATGTACAACTGTACAAAAATGGACAACTGACTGAAGATTTTAGTCAACTAAATCATCTGTCAAAGTGACAATTATATTGAAAACAAAAGACAACAAATGCTGAGAAGAATGTAGAGAAATTGGAACCCTTATGTATTTGTAGGAAATCAATAGTGCAACTACTATGGAAAACAGTATAACGTTTCCTCAAACAAACAAACAAACAAACAAACAAAACAGAACCACGATATGATCTAGCAATTCCATCTCTTAGTACTTATCTAAAAGGATTGAAATCAAGATCTCAAAGACATATTAGCACTCCCACATTCATTGGAGAACTATTCACTATAGCAAGCAGGTGGAAACAACCTAAATGTTCATTGACAGAAAAATTGATAATGAAAATATGGTATGATGTAACATGAAATACTATTCATCTTTAAAAAGAAGGAAATTCTACAATATTTGACAATAATGTTCTATACTATAAAATATAATAGATTTCATGGTGTTTTAACTGCCATAAAATAAAATAAAATAATGAAATAAAATAAGATTAAAAATAAAATAAAACAAATAAAATAAGTAAAATAACAAATCAGAAAGTGATGATACTAGAAGTAAAATTCAAATTGGAAAGACATGGAATTCTATTTTATTTTATTTTTTATTTTAGAGAGAGAGAGAGGGGGAGATCAGGTAGGGGAGGGTTAGAGGGAGAGGGAGAGAGTCTTAAGCAGGCTTCACACTCAGAGTGGAGCTAGATAAGGGACTCGATTACATGACTCTGAGGTCATGACCTGAAATGAAATCAAGAGTCTGAGAGTCAGATGAGCAACTCAGGCACCCTGACATGGAATTCTAGAAGCAATAGCTATCTGTCTGTGTGAATGTGGACAGCAGCAATTTTCGCAAAGGATCTATAGGTGCAGCCAGAAGTACTTGGTGAAGGCGAACTTGCTGACATAAATGAGGAAAGTGTCTTTGCAGAAAATGATGAAGATGTCTCAGAGGAAGTGATGCTGGCAAAATATTCCACACTAAAGGACTCTCACAGATATTTCATTACATTAAAAGCACAAAGAATAAATTGTTGAAGTTGATCCAAACTCAGAAAGAGAATGAGAATTTACAAAGGCATGGGACAGATGCCCATTCCATGGTGTTGCTTACACAACAGGAAGAAAACAAGTAGTGTTCAAACTACTCTTGATGACATTTTTATAAAGAAATAGAATACTTTAACCCTCAATGTTTCCGACGTTTTAAATTATAGTGTACAAACTTGATATTAGTTTTACCATTTAAAAAATTTCTTACTTATTTATAATAGATTGTATGAGAATTTTTAACATTTTGACCAAACATTTTAAAGGTCATGGAACAATAATAACTTTACCCACTGAATAATAAGATTTATGCACAATTTCAGCTTGTGTGATCATTTTTACAGCCTTGCACTATCTTGAAAAGTAAGGACTGTCTGTGTTAGTTTCAGTGTACTTTACTGAACATACACTGTAAAAATTTTCAACACAAACATTGAGAATAATCCATTATATATTATTTGAAAAGTAGAAAGGGCTGAGAAGAGTTGACCCTAAGCTTCTCTGTGCTCTGTTAACTATATAAGAGATTATCTCTTTAGAAACTTGATAAGGTCCAAGAGTACAAGAGCAGGTGAAAAGCTCTAATGGATTAAATAAACTAATTGTCCTCTAGTACCAGTAACATTCTGAAGCTCAAAATTCAAATGATAGAATCCTGGTAACTTAACCTTCACTCATCTTCTCTACGCAAGATTTTCTTGAACGCTGCTTTTCCTCATCCTCTCCTAACAACTTCTCTACCTTCATTCATTCTCTTGATCTTTTCCTACCTAACTGATCTTGGAAAAGATCCATCTCTTCATTATTCTAATTGTTCTTTAGTAAGTGTTGTGTTTTTATACAAAACTTTTACTTTGATTCAGTATCTCTTATCACATCACATCATACTTCTGTTCACATACTCAATAACTTCTAATTCTCTTCTTTCTTCACAAACACATCAACAAAATAAATAATGTCTTAGAATAAATGTTTCTCCTTGTATATGACCCTCAGTTGATCTTCCCCCTATGTTTTCATGGCACTGTAATTACGTGCATTAAACAAAACTCATTTCACAGCATTAACTCTTTAATACTTAAACAATTGTCTTGATACACAGGTTAGAGAGATTTTGATTGTATACATCAATCTGAGTCCAGTTCAACACAATCTCTAATTGGCTTCTAGGAACATGAATAATATTAACCCTCTAAAACAATTCACTATGCAATTTGCCAAGCAATTAATTGAAAGGATAAAGACAAGAAAAAATATAAATATTGAAAGGCTAACTATAATTTCCATCTTCATAAAGTGCTATATGTAATCATATATTTTAGATAAAGTATACCATTCATTTACTAGTGTAATTTTTGTTGGGGGTAGGGGTGGCATTGTATGATAAATCAGCTTCATACATAGAAATTGACCCATAATAATTTGCATTTCCTACTCTGGTCCATATGATTTTGAGCCTGTTGTTGTCTGGGATATGAAGAAAATAATTTTAATAGTATATCTGATCCCTTCAATTGTCAAATACATATAGTTCTCTGAACAATGCCCTTAATTAATCATGAAAATGATCTTTCTTCCCCTAGACTCCCACACAACACCCCAAGCACTGATTATTTTGATAGTACACTTCAAATAAAACCTAAACCAAAATTCTAAAGCAAAATGCCTCTAGTTCATTCCCCCTTTTAATACATCTTGTAAAAGAAACTGCTTTTAATCTATCAGGCTTCTTTAGGTTATATTCTATTAGAGGAAATTAGACCAAAATTGATCTGAGTAGTGAAATTTATCATTACCCACAGAAAATGGACAATGAAATGTGATTAGACTACATGTGTCCATCATTGCCTTTTTCAAGAGCAAGCCTTGAATAGAAAAGCCTGGATTCAATGAATCAATAACAGTAAAAGCAAAATTGGAGGGCTGTCAAATCAACTTAATTCCTCTCTTCTGATCAAGTGGCTTCCAATCACCTAAAGCACAATGTTAATAATCAAATTAGATTGCTTTTGACTCCTTTTACCCAGAGTCAAAACACACATCTGACTGTAACATTTTATATACTCAGCTTTGAAAAGCCACCAACATACCGATGTATTCTAGAATGAAATGCTTGATGCATTCTCAGGATGAGGCAGAGGACAAAATTACTTTTGATTATGCTCTTAAACTAAATGGAACAATTAAAATAATAGGTTGCATTCATCCATTCAACAAATATCTCAAACCTAAAGAACTTTGCCAGCATCAGCATATTAATCTGGTTTATCCCTTTCAATGGCATTCCTTTTGCAAAAAGCAGGCGTTTTTCACTCTTTACTGCCATGGAAGACCTAAATATAACATTCATTCAATCAGATCACATACTTTGCCACCTGGTCTCTAAGTATCTTTCTTGTGGGTTACCTTAGCAAGTTATAACACAACCCTTATTATACTGTATAAAAATTTCCTGTGTATAATAATAGAGTAATCATGGCTCAATATTCTTTCAAATGTAAATGCCCAGCAAGTGGTATATATAGAATGAATAAATAACTATGAAAAGATAATGTGATGGATATGGCACAGTCTAAAACTGGGAGACTGTCTCAGTAGAGCTAAGATTGGCCTTTAAGAAAAAAGAATGTTATTTTTAAAATCTTCCTGTAGGGGAATTTCCCCCCCTTCACAAGTTGTTATGGAAGCTTATAAACATAGATGTGAGGCTTCATTACATCACATTGCCAAAGGCAGCACTTCATTCAAGAAAATAAACAAGAATGCCCTCTGAAAGAGGCAGTTTTCAATGTGGATTTAGAGAGAGACAGGTGTTAGTGAATGCCACGTGTCTTTACATTGTCCAAACGATTTCACTGAGACTGTTGGATCCCAGCCTGCCTTCAGAGAGTTTTCCTTGGATTAGGAGGGGAAAAAAAGATAAGTACATAGTTTAAATTTTTCTTTCCCACAGCTTTTCAGCTGGAGATATGCATGCAATTTAGACTGAAGAAAGCAAGTCTGTGGTTAAGTTGTGAAAGTGGAGGAGGAGGTAAAAAGGAGGTGTGTTAAACAACAAATCTCTGAAGAGACAGCTCCTTCATTCAGATAAAATAAAATGAGATGGAAAAGCAATGAGACTGAGACATGGAGTGGAAATTATAAGTTCAAACCAGGAAAACAATATTAAAGAAGGTGAGGAAAGGAAAAGAATTCATAAAGGATAAAAGGGCAATGACAAAAAGAATAGGGGGAGGGGTGCCTGTGTGGCTCAGTCAGGGAGGCTTCTGACTCTTGATTTCTGCTCAGGCCAGGATCTCCCAGTCCGTGGGATGGAGCCCCCATGTGGGCCTATGTGCTGACAGACTGGAGCCTGCTTGGAATCCTGTCCCTCTCTGCTCCTCCCCCATGCATGCTTGCTTGTGCAATCCAACCCCCATCAAAAAATAAACATTAAAAAAATAAAACAATAGGAGAGAAAGAAAAGTTCTTGGAGAACAAGAGAATAGTTATGTTGAGGTGGGGTGTGGGCATGGCTGTATCCCTTTCCCCACAGTAGTTTCTTTGTTGAAAGAATAGAGTGCCCAGGTTTATGATCAAGCCATGCCCTACAAGATCCAGGTTTCTTTCATTTTTTCTTCTCTCAATTTCTCAAAATACAATTAACCTGAAAGGAACCTAAGGCCAGAAGTGACATTTACCAAGCTCTGTCCTTTTATAGGAGCAATATCCAATAGTGTTGGCCTGCGCAACAGGCTTTGGTGTAGAGAAACACATGGCAGAGTCTTCAATTACAGAATTAAATATGAAACAAAGTAGAAACAGAGGGAGGAAGGTGGGTGTTAGCTACAAAGCTACAGAAACTGAGCACTGGCATTAGTAAGTGACCCATACCACCTTGCAAAGTCTTGACTTTAAAAGGCATTAATGGTTCAGGGCTATAAAATGATGTGCATTGTGTTAATGGGTATGCATTTTTTAAAGGAAACCTGGAAGGATATTTAAACATTTGCAGACGGAGCAGATGGGACTAAAAAAAAAAATTACATTATTCAGATTACACAGCCTTAGTCTGGGCACTGATCTAAAACAAAGGCAAGGGTTAGGAGGGGATTTAATATCAGTGTAAGATCTTGGTACAGACACACACATCTGCTTTGATAGGACCCAAAAGGTCCTATCAAAGGTCCTGGATATCGGAAAGTCCAAGAAGAAAGAAAAAGGGTCTTGGTATGAGGAGGTCCTGGAGAGGTCTGATATGAGTTGATGAGACATCCCTTCTCAGAAACTCACCCCCTAGAAAAAGATAACTGGAGTATAAAGAACTTTTCTCAGAAGGAGACATCTTGTCATGCAAATTTTGTTTATTCAACAAGACCTGGATAAACAGCAGATCTGATAAGCAGCAAGATAAAAGAAGCACCATGTAGCTGCTGCTAAGAGGTTTGAAAAGATCTAAATACAGTATCTGAGATTAAGCAGACATCTGATAATAGCAACTGTTAAAAGTCTTTATACTTCTTTTCATGTGGCTCAAACTGACGGTCTAGAAAATAAATGCTTAGTGAATTTAAATTACAATTGTATTTGAATTTTAATTTCTGTAGATGTCTTCTGTGCCTAGTAAGAACTCAGAAAGAGGTCCCTGGGGAACTTATTTCTTCAATTTTCACTAAAAAGATAAAGACTTACACTTTTTGGAAAGTTAATAATTACTTGCAAAAATGGAACAAACAGTAGACATCAAAACAATTATGAAAATCTAGAACAAACTATTTTTATCACAAGTACAAAATGCAATCAATTTCTTTTAAAAATGCAAACACTGGTAATCAAAGAAAGCATAGTGGGTTTTTTTTGCGGGGGCAGGGTTCCTGGGGAAGATGTATAAAATCTGTAGCATACTGAGATGGCTAAGAATAAGTCCGGAGTGGTCTCCACACAAGTACTCCTGATAGATCTTTGAAACATCATCAATCTGACAGGATTTATAGGACAGATTTCATGATGTAAGTGCCCTTGAACTCTCAACCAGGGTCATTTCCTTTCAGGGAAAAACATCCACCACCACCACCTCACATTGGCTCGGTTTGCAAGAGCTAAATGTGCAATCTTTTCCCAGCTCTACCTCTTGTGTCGTCTGCCTGGTAGCTTGAAGTTGGCAAAAAGTACAAATCAGACTCTCTCGACGTCAAGAGAGCCAGCTATGAAACATTTACTAGCACAGGAGCCTCACCATCCTCATTCTGTTTCTTATCATCTATCTGAAGAGCGCCATGGCGAGTAATTAGCACTTTGCCAGGAAACCTGTCAATAAGACTCTGTGTCAATGGCCAATGTTTATTTTCATTTTCAGTCATAGCCCAGTAGTGCCTCAGGGCACCCTGCCTCCATTCTCATTGGCATGTTCACATAACTGATTTTATGTCAAGATGCCAACCCATAGGCTGACCTGTACGGGTGGAGATAATCCAACAAAAGAATAAAATGGCAGAGCTGCTAATAAGCATTCTATATCCAATTCTTCCACATTTTTGAAGATAATGTACAAATTCTACCTCTTCTGTGAGCCTTTCTCAGTCCATTCGCTTCACTGCTAGTTATTCTTTGCACTTTGAAGGTGGTTTGTATTTCCATTGTGATGATTATTTCATTCTGGATTGTAATATCATATGGATATATATAAAATCCCATTACTTTTTTTGAATACCAGTAATTTCATAAAGTTTTATGTAATACAACAATTTCCCATTTTGTTCTCCACTATAATGTAGGTTTCTTTTTAAGAGAAACCCTGTCTCACTCATCACTTAACTGCCTCCCTGGACAAATAGCTCACATATGAATATCCAATAAATTTTAATTAAATGAATGATAATTAGAAAAGGTATATCTAAAGAAAGAACAGTTTTTAAGAACTGGTATCTTTTAGATAAAAGGATCATATTAATAGCACTTTAGTATTGTTATACCCAAGTTTCCAATATCACTCCCAAAAACCAGAGACTACCAGAGAGACGGAGTCACGCATACAAAAGCAAAGGGCTTTATTATGAGTTGAGCCTAAGCTCAGGCTCACAGACTTTACCGCGCAGTGGATTCATGCTGAGAGCCCCGAACATGGCAGGGTAGGGCTTTTATGAGTTTTGGGAAGGGGGCATTACAGGAAATTGTGACACAGGCACAGCAATCCAATTCCTGTCCCCTATCAATACTGGCAGTAACTTTAACTATACATCAATACTTTTAGTGGGAGCCAATCACAACATTTAGAGTATTGACCAATCACAGAGTGGGCCCAGGACCCTCACGTATGTAAGGACGGCGTGACTAGCAATAGGTGATTATCTATAGCTTCATCTTTAGGCCCGCCCTTAGAAATGTTAAAGATGTTAGCTGGCCTTTCCTGATTGGGCGTTACAAGGGTGGTCCCTCCTGCCTTGGGCAATGTGTGCCCTTCTATTGTCTAATGATTCTGAGAAGCCGAATTCAGACCTGCGTCCTTACAGTATGTTTCTATTGCTTTCTTACACATTTGAACATATTTGGTTGGTCTGGGTATGACAGTGTTACCAAGAGGATATGCCAATGACATTTATATGGGTAAATGCAGATTTACAGTATATTCTGCCTGGTGAATATGTAACCCTTTATAGCTCCCATGACATTCTAGCTATAACTCAGAATTTACATAAAAATTGTTAAATGAAAAATTTTAATAATATATTTTCATTTACATTCTTGGAATTAGCATATTATAGGTAGATACCTTACCTCAAGATCCTAATCTAGTGCCATTGTCCTACAAATTAGCAAAACTTTACATATAATTGGTACTTGCTTTTACTATCCATACTTTCAATCCACTTTTTGCAGCCACATTTACTTTATCAAAGAAAATGCAGAACAAGATATCTAGAAGCAAACAGGAAAAATTATTTAACACATCTAAATATAAAATGAGCCGAGGCCCTGTGGAAGAATATAAACCAGAATAAAGGCAATTAAGAATTGCTTTCTCCCTTGTGAGGATTGAAATTGTGGTCTAAAGTGGAAATTGACAGGCAAAACTCTTGAATTAGCTGTTAACATATCAATAGGTGTAAATTGCAACAGGCAGTGTTGACTTTGATTGAATGATCCCTATCATAGCTCTGATTTTAGCCTTGAGATGCACAAACAAGAAGTCACTTTATTCTGTCACTTCATATCATAGCAGAGATGTAGGGCAACAAGTTCAACCAAGACAAACAGGATATAAAGCTTCACTTTATCTAAGACCTCCAAGAAAGTAGCTGGGTGCACTGACCCAGTTAAGGGCAGGTGTTAATGATTTCTAGTGGTTCATTAAAGATAGAGATCCATTTAAAATTGTGTTTAGTTTGACAGAAAATGTCTGGGAGTAACTGGGATGAACAAAAGGAGAGGCAGGAACAAACAAATATTGCCTCTTCGTTGATAACTGGTTAAAACTCTATATAATACAGGATGTCTAGAAAAAATCTCCATTACAATATTAGGAAAGCTATACTGGTTAATATTTTTCTACACAAATCATGAATATCTGGGCCACAGAGCAAAATTAAAAGCATTAGATCAGAATTAAAGATGTGAGAAACCAAGGAAAGCAATTTGATAAAACATTGTAAGGGTGGAGAAAATAAATAACTCCAATTAATTTATTAGTGAATTATGTAACTTCAGTTCCATGTAAGTTCAGTTTCCATGTATGTAAACTCTAGACAATGGACCACCTATGTGGTAGAAACCTGTGATTATGCAGAAGCATAAAGTTAACGCAAAAGAACTAGAGTGTGTAGAGTGTGTAGAGTGCTTAGCAGCATTGTAATGCTAAGCAAAGTAAGTCAGGCAGAGAAAGAGACGTATCATATAATTTCACTTATATGTGGAATTTAAGAAACAAAACAGATGAACATAGGGGAAGAGAAAGAAAAATAACATAAAAACAGAAAAGGAAGCAAACCATAAGAAACTCTTAAATACAGAGAACAAATTGAGGGCTGCTGGAAGGGAAGTGGGTGAGGGATGGACTAAATAGGTGATGGGCATTAAGGAGGGCACTGATTGAGATGAGCAATGGGTGTTGTTTATAAGTGATGAATCACTAAATTCTGCTCCTGAAACCATTATTACACAATACATTAACTAACGTGGATTTAAATGTAATTTATTTAATGTTTATTTATTTTTGAGAGAGAGAGAGACAGAGTGTGGGGGGGGGGGTCGGAGAGAGAGGGAGACACAGAAGCTGGAGCAGCCTCTAGACTCTGCACAGAGCCCAACACAGAGCTCAAACCTGCAAACTGTGAGATCCTGACCTGAGCTAAAGTCCAGCACTTAATCAACTGAGCCACCTGGTGCCCACGGATTTAAATTTTAAAAAAGGATCTGCTTTACAAACCAGATGTAAACTACTGTATCAATATCTACATTTCATGTAACAGAGGCTGTATTGCATACTGATTTGGTACATGAATTGAAGCCAGACTATGTGAATTCAAATCCTGCTTCCTTGCCATGTGACTTAGCCAAGTTATATAAACTTGTCTCAGTATGCATTCCCTTGGATGTAAAATGAGGAAATGAATACTAACTACCCTGGAAATATTGAGAACTAAATGACTTAAAACATCTAAAGATGTGGGGATAGTACTTGGTACATAGTAAATAGAACACAACTGTCTGCCATTAGTACTTATTCAGGACAATTAGCAATGGAAATAGAAAACACTACAAACTTAAAATAATATAAAACCTAACTGTGAAGCATAAATATAATAAAATATTTATTGTAGCCTTATATCATTATGCATCTTCTTTATCAGCAGATATTAACAGTAAAACTTCCTCTTTCAAAAGGAAGTTCACAATAGTTTGTTTTCAAATTAAAAAGAAATGAGCCTGAGAATTTTAAAAGTAAATAATAATTAATTTGAACATGGCCTACTAAAACAAAACAAGCAAACAAACAAAAATCTTTAATTTTTACCTGACAGAGCTGTCAGACAAGCATAAAATAATAGCTCTGGTTCTTTAAGCATCACTTACCTTCTCTAACTACTATCTCACCGCTGATGCTACAATACTAGATGGATAACCTCTCATTTAAGAATTTATAACTTGGGCCAGAACAAAAATTCAGAGACTTGAATCTTGACATGTATTCAACTCACCAACATTTTAAAAATAGGTATTACAAAAGCAAGATAGGGGGTCCTGGGTGGCTCAGTCATTTAAGCATCATGATCTCATGGTTCATGGGTTTGAGCCCCACGTCAGGCTCTGTGCTGACTGCTCAGAGCCTGGAGCCTGCTTTGGATTCTGTGTCTCCCTCTCTCTCTGGCCCTTCTGACTTGTTTTCCCTCACTCCCTCTGTCTCTTTCTCTCTCAAAAATAAACAAACACCCAAAAATGCAAGATAAAACTAAAGAATCCTCATAGTAATTGTGTAAGACGATCCCTGGCAATGTTCATAATAGAAAGGAGAAAATCATAAATTCTCTGCCTCATAAATGCCACACATACCACTGCCAGCCTTGACTGGGTTAGAAGCTCAGTTATGCTTACTGAGTTGATAAAAGCAAGTATAAAAATTAAATAGCTAACGAATATATATTTTTTTCCTCCCAGGGTAGTAATACCTCACTTAACGATGTTCCTGAATTAAACAAACGGCAACCGTTCTTTAAAAAACACTACGAAGTGTCTACATGAAGATAATATGCTGGGTTTAGTTGTTGAGAGACTTTATGCCCTTTCTGATTGGCGAGAAAAGTAATAAAGCTTCACTTGAGTACTAAGAGGATGAACTCTTTTGGCTTATTTGGGCTCTTAATGTACCAGTCACTGAACTAGCTAATTAGCTTGGCACAATTTCAAGCTATTGGATCGTAGGAAGTGATAGAGTACAACAGAAGGCATCTCTTGGCGAGAATAACTATAACTCATCCTTTTCTGGGAGGCATCCTTGTGGAAAGGACTTTCAGCAGCTTTTTGATCTCTGGCACTAATTTGGAATAAAGAAAAACGCCCATTTAATTCATCATGGTAACATTCAGCGGTGTGCAAGCATAGTAAGGAAGAAGCATGCATGATCGATGTGAGCAAGGCATAGGGTGAGCTACTGCACGCTGTTACACAGGCAGTAAACCTTTCTCTTCCGATAAATATTGTAGAAAATTTTATATCCAGATAAATTGAATTAGCATATGGAAAGTGTAGGCAAGTTGAGAGCCCTCCATAATCTTCCTTTCTCTGAGAGAATGTATATAAAAATACTCCTAAAAAAGACTCCAATGATAGATACCAGAATGTTCCATGTGCTTTTCTCAAAATGTGGAGGCTTGGTCTATCCTGCTTCCTTTTGGAACATGGATTCTCAAACACCTTGACTACAAGAGAAGGGCTTTGTCAAGCTCACTCAGATGTCAAATCTACCTGATAGATGTATTTATAACTGAAAACTAGTAAACTGATTAGCTCAGAAGTTCTAACAATGTGGTAAAGTTCACTGTGCCCAACCACTGCCTCACGTGTTAGCATAAGCAAGTACTTATGGGAAACAGAAAATATGCTTTTCTTTCTTTCTTTCTTTCTTTCTTTCTTTCTTTCTTTCTTTCTTTCTTTCTTTCTTTCTTTCTGAGGTCAAGTGAGTGAGGGGCATAGAGAGAGAGAGAAAGGGGAAGAGAGAGAGAGAGAGACAGAGAGAGCGAGTGAGAGAGAGGCTCAGCTGGGGCTCTTGTTTTTTCACCAGAAGCAGGGCTCCAGCTCATTTGGAGCAGTGTTCAAGTTCACCTGATGTGGGACTCGAACTCACAAAATGTGAAATCATGACCGAGCCAAAGTCAGATGCTTAATGACTGAGCCACCCAGATGCCCCAAAATATGCTTCTCTAGGAGCTGAGTTGGCTTGTGCTCTGTCAGTGATGTCAACAGTGTGTCGTGGAGGTACAACACCTCTGTCCCTAGCCTCAGCATATATACAGCAGGCCTGTGACCAGCACTTTGGAAGTTTTGTACTAGGGTCTCAAGTCTAGAGTTCACCAAATCCACCCATATTTGACTCCTTCCAGAGAGACCAGTGTCTTCAGATACTAATGTTAGGAATTTTCTTGGGAATAACTATGTCGGGGCTAATTGACATTCTGTGAGACCTAAAGCCATGCTTCCCTTTCTCCCCTGGTCATTCAGTGGCAGTGGCCAGAAAACTCCATGTTCCTCAACCCTATTATTTTTGGTCAGTGCCCAAATCACCTGTTCTCTTTTCTCATCCTCCATCTCTATTCCTCATCTCTTGATTGTTACTCTTTCATTCCCTCCCAACATTTTTATCATGTCTTCTGGGACAAGGCTTAATGAATTTTCCTAAAATCTCAGCTACTTTTTCTGAGTTTCTCAATCATTTTCTTCTATCACTGGAATCCATACTCTTCAAGTTTGGATGCTGGTTACCTCATTGTTTTCAGGAAAGCACCTCTGTTACAATATTCGCAACCTCCTTCACTGCAGATCCTGCTGGCGCCCTGAAGTCATTGTGTTCTCTGTGTTCATTGATCTTGTGATCTCCAAACACATGCACTTCATTTTAGCCATCCATTCATATATCCAGACCCTGGATTTTATCCACATGATCCAAGCTGCTTCACATTTGAATCATCTTACATCCATCCATCCACCTCTCATCAAAGATGCTTTTCCCTCTGACTCTATCACCTCTCTCTTTTCAATCGCCCTCTTCTCAAAACTCAGTATCTTCAAGTGCTTTGCCCATGTATTTTTCCCTTTCACCCTCCACCTATTTTTTGTCTCTTTTTTTATTAAGTTTATTTAGTGTGGGGGGGGGGGCAGAGAAGGAGAGGGAGAGAGAGAATCCAAAGCAGACTCTACACTGTCAGCACAGACCCAACATAGGCTCAATCCTGTGAATCATGAGATCATGACCTGAGCTGAAATCAAGAGCCAGATGCTTCACCAACTGAACCACAAAGGTGCCTTCTTGACCTCTTTATAATGTAAATCAACTCAGCAATTATTTCATCTGTTTTTCTCACAATGGACTAAACTCCTTTATCCCACTCTCACATCTACTGGGAAGCCTCAACACTGGATAAATCTGTCGTCTTCTTCACAACTATTTCTAGAGCTTAAATCCACTATTAATACATTTGTCATATAACATATATATTACATACATTACATGATGTATATATAACATATAACATATATTGCATATATATAATGTATATTAGTTTGGTAAACAATGAATTATACATTTGTCATGCTAACATTTATCGAGCAATTCTATATTCCAGGTACCAATTAGGTACCAGGGATACAATAGTGAACAAACTGGTCATGGGCTGTGTAGCATAGCTTTTTTCAATCTAAAGGAAAAGAGAGGCATTGATTAAAAAACTTAAATAAATATGAACGCACAAAAATGTAAGGACAGACTTTTTTTTGAGAAAGAGAGAGGGAGTGCAAGTGGAGGGAGGGGCAGAGGGAAAGAGAGAGAGAAAATCCTAGCCAGGCTCAGTGCCACACCCACCACTGGGTTTAATCCCAGGACCTTGGGATCATACCCTGAGCCAAAATCAAGAGTTGGACGCTCAACCAACTGAGTCACCTGGGCACCCCTGACAAACTTCTTAATATGGGTCAATAGGCCCTCCATGATTGTGCATCTATTTATTCACTCTATGTCCATATGAAGTCATGGTCTCTTTTCCTATTATTCTTAGAGCATGCTTTCGGTACATAGACAATGTTCTGGATAACTTTTACATATGCTCTTGTTCTCCTCCATTTCCAAGTAAATGCTAGATACTACATAATGTATTCTTATGGCACTGAGGTTAATTCTCAAAAGATAGGAAGTAAAATGGAAGATGAACCACACTTCCCAAGGAAGGTAAAAAGAGTAAGGAAAAAGAAGAAAGGAAGTACAGACATTGGAAGAAGATGAAGTAGATGACTGACTACACATATAGACACACACACACACACACGAGGAGACTTAATGCACAAAGAAGGGGAGATAATGTTAACACCTGCTACAAGTAGGATAATTTGAAAAAAAGTCATGTCTACATAGAACTACTGGGAAGCTTTTTCTCTGTGATATCTCTATAGTCCCCCATATAGGTTACTTTAAGGAATGCTACAATAAAGATTTACATCATTTTAGAGATTATGGTAGTTGTATTATAATTTCTTATATTTTCATTGTCTGGGGAATGGGAGGAGGGACGTTTAGCGTGCACAGGCAGGTTGGAAGAATCTGAGGTATATTTTAATTACTTGTGCTTAGTGCATTGTACTGAAAAGGTTTAACTGTTTTCTCTGGTAAGTGTTCCATGAAAGCAAGAATCATGATTAACTTGGATAACAGTGCCAATTACACAGTAAGATATCAAAAAGTATTCATTAAGTGAATCTAAAAGTGAATGAATAAATGAAAGAATGAATATGTCATTACATACTTTTATGACTTGATTAAATTTGTCAGTAAGATACCAGAGGCTAACAGTTCAAAGCTACACAAGAGCTAGCAGGGGGATGAAATTGCAACCAATGTTAATTCTCTTTTAGGAAGAAACACAAACATTTAAATTATGTATTACTGTATAACTAATTGATTGGAAGGAGATACCTCATTGGAATATCTTATTAACTTAAAACTGAGAAAAATCAAGTTTCAAGGTTGTATAGAAAGCATGTGAAGTTCCTAAAGAAAGAATGGGAAAGATAATTATGAGCAGTAAAATAGTTCATTCATTGACAAATAATGACCTAGATTTATTTTAATATTTATTTAATGTAGGTTCCTAGGTGGTTCTATTGGTTAAGCATCCTACTCTTATTATATATATATATATATATATATATATATATATATATATATATATATGTGTGTGTGTGTATATATGTATATATACCCACATATATATATAAACATTTATTTATCTTTGAGAGACATAGACAGATAGAGCATAAGCAGGGGAGGGGCAGAGAGGGAGGGAGACACAGAATCTGAAGCAGGCTCCAGGCTCTGAGCTGTCAGGCAAGAGCCAGACGTGGGGCTAGAACTCATGAACTGCGAGATCATGACCTGAGCCAAAGTTGGATGTTTAACCAACTGAGCCACCCAGGTGCCCCTAAGCATTCTACTCTTGACTTGGATTCAGGTCATGATATCACAATTTGTGAGTTCAAGCCCCACATGGGGCTCTGCTCTGACATTGCAGAGCCTGCTTGGGATTTCCCTTTTCCTATCAGTCTGCCTCTCCCCCATTTGTTCTCTACCTCTCTCACAAAATAAAACTAAAAAATAATAGGGGCACCCGAATGGCTCAGTCAGTTGGGCATCCAACTTCAGCTCAGGTCATGATCTCACAGTTCAAGCCTGTTGGAAGCCAGTTCTGAACTCACTAAAGTTGAGAAAACTCCTTGTGAGGTAAGATGGGTTTGCAAGGTCTCCCACTGTCAGATGGCAACTGATGTCTACCCTTCACTCAATTATTTTTGCTTAAGCACCCACCCCCAAGGTACCTTGTTAACTGGTATCTGGAGTGACTTGTCTCCTTACTCTAAAATATGCTAATTGCACCTTGTGAAGGAATTTATTGTAGAAATTTCTTCTTTCATGTTTATGAGAGCAAACATTACATTTCCTGAGAAATTGATTTTCTCCCCCTCAAGAAAACAGGCTATTAACCCCTGCTCACAAAGAACTAACTTTTGCCTTTGCTATGCTAAAAACATTGCCTTGTATTTGAATCCTGAAGATACCTTCTTTCCCCATTTGATAAGCATCTAAGTCACCTATATCAATCATTACTGATAAAGATTACGCATGAGTCTTCTACCAATCTATGTTCTGGGAAATTTTTACATACCAAAGAAATATGTCATCAGAAATCATTGTCTAAGGCAAATGCCACTTTTGTGCTAGCCCCATACATTTTTTTTTTCCCATAAATAAAGCTGGCTCTCAGGTCAGAGCAGAGATGCCTGCCTGGTGATCTGAAAGAAACTCAAGGCTCTCTCACTCTCACTTGCCAACAATGTCCATCCTTCAGGGAGCCCTGGACCTACTGGAGCTGGACTCTGGCACAAGCCCTGTGTCAGGCTCTGTGCTGACAGCTCAGAGCCTAAAGCCTGTTTCAGATTCTGTGTCTCCCTCTCTCTTTGCCCCTCCCCTGTTCATTCTCTCTCTCTCTCTCTTTCTCTCTCTCTCTCCCTCCCTCTCTCCCTCTCCCTCTCTCTGTCTTAGAAATAAACATTAAAAATAATAAAATATTAATTATTTTATTTAATAACTAAGTTGAACATTGTTGGCTGCTTGTACATACATATCTGTGTATGGGACACACACATACACACAAATACACAAGCACACCACTTGAAGCTCTCCTTCTTGTCTATAACGCAGACTATTACCTTTTCTTCCTCCCCTCCCCCCAACTAAGTCTGCTAATGGGCATTTCAAATTTTAATGGTAGTTACACAATATGTTGATTAGCTTGGTTTTCCTGAGGAAATAGTCCAGAAACCTCCTCACTACTAAATATGACTTTCTTGCTTAAATAGTATATTAACTCCTTACCTCTCCCAATTCAGATCAGAACTCCTTTGCATGACTTGTGTGACTTATCAAAATCTAATCTAAGAATTGTCTTAGCTATAGTGTCATTCATAATCAATTCTGCCTACCACTTTCTATTATAATGAACTTTTCTTTATGACATTTCCTGCAGTATGTCCTGCCTTTTCCTAATGGCTGCTGTGGCAGACTCTGGTTTGCCAAGTCACCATAATGAATGTGAAACTGTGGCTACACCATAAAATGAGGTGCCATTGATCCCTTATGCAATATGCTCCCATGTGTTTCCATATGCAATATGATTCAAACCTTTCAGTAGGGCTATTTGATTTTTAGAATCATTAACATTGTATTCCTCTAGCCTTCTTCATGAAATATTTAATACAAAGAACAATAATCTTAACATTTTAACATTTCAGATATTTAGTTGGGATTAAAGGAATATTTTTGTAGAAGGTGATATAAATCCAATATAGTTAAGCCCATCGTTGAAAATGCCCTTTTTGAAACTGTTGTGTTTGAGGAAATGTAGAATGTTTCACTTTAAAGAACACATAGTCCTCCTTTGCCTGACACACTGGTGTTATACAGAAACCTGTCATCTATCTGGCATCAACTCGAAATTTTTGGCATTTTACAATTTTTCCCCAGAAAACTAAAACCTTTTTTTATTAGTAATTTATAAAAACAATTACTAGTAATGTTGCCAAAAATGTTGTCTTGTTATCCTTTCATGCTTTCAAAAGCTGATCACAAGGAACAATTCAGCATGTTTTTATTGACTCAATCTTATTATGAACATATTATTCTTCTCTTATGTTAAATGATGGTGACAGAGGTTATTGAGGTCTTTAGGGTTAGTGTCCTTAATCTATGTCTTGGTTTTTTTTAAATGTCCACTTCGGTAATTTTTATATTTTTTTCAATGTGTGATGGTTATCTTTTAAGGTCTAAGAAATATTTACACTAATTTCTACCTGATGCTGTGGTGCCAAACCACAGTAATAATACATATTTGTTGGACATAAAATAATTTTCTAAATTTTCCGTGTATATTAACTCATTTGTTCTGCCCATGTAAAGGACGTCCATTTCGCTAGGAAGTAAAGGAGGCACTGAGAAGTCAGAATGTCTTCCCAACATCACACAAGTAGTAGGAATTTGACCCCAGTTACAATGGGTTCAGAGCCTGTGGTTTTCATTGTACTATGATGCCTAGGTAGGTAAGTACTGAAAAAAATAAGCTACCTTACAAATGTGTTTAATAAATAAGAACTATGTTACAATTATAGAAGTCGAGGATATGTAGAAAATAATTAAAACTATTATGCCTCAATTTCACCCATATTTACAGTGCACCAAGTATTTATCAGGAAGCTTTAAATAGAGTGGTACTAATAGGCATTGTTCCTGCCCTCATGGAGCTGATAAGCTAATGGGCAAAATAAAAATGGGTCAGATGTTAAAATTCATTGAGTGTTACAAAAGGGAAAAGAAGAAACTATAGAACATAGAGCAGGGAGACCTATCCTCATCCAGCAATAAGCACGGTTAACATTTTGGATTATAAATTAAAGATTTCTCTTCATCTTCATAAAAAGTAATCATATTTTATATGCTTTTCTCAAATAGGCTTATACTTTAAGAAGTACACTTTTCATGGAAAATTTATGATTAATTATAAGTTTTTGAAACTTCTTACATTTCAGTTACTCTTTGGTTATATCTTCAGTGAGCTAGAAATTAAAATGGAAATAAATTTTTTAGAAAGTTTTTTCAGATTAAATCACTAGAGTGCTTTTAGGCTAACCTGTGTGATGCCCACTCCGGAAACACCAAGCTGTGGATTCTTAGGGCCACCCACATAAATGCAAAAAGTTACATGCCAAATGAATTTAAAATTTTCTACTCCAAATTATATATTTTCTTTTGCCTATTAATTTGAATGTTCTGCTAGACAATCATTTGTGGGAATTTACTGGACTTCTATAAATATGTGTTGGTATTATAAAGCTATATATATAATAAAAGCTATAGTCTTTATATTATGATTTTGTAAAATAACTATTGATATGAAAATTTATCTTTCTCATACAAGTAGTATCAATTACCAATATGATTCCAAGAACAAATGGAAATTTCAAGTCACCTCTTAGACTTCTTGGAATTTATGAAGGCCCTGAAATTGTAAGCATATTTTTAGCATTCTTGTTTTTTTGAAGGAGAAGGAATATGGCTGACATAAGACTCTCAGCAGAATCTCTGACCAGGACAATATTAGGGCCATTGGTCTCTGAATCTTTAGTTCTTGCTGCATATTACTTCTTGATGGATTCTTTATAAGTAATATAGTATGCGATGAAATTTCTCTGGCAAGCAAGAGGAATACTTTCTTTATGAATAAAGCAGACTATACATTTAAAGAGAAACACCAACCCTTGGATTATCTACATGACACAATCAAGAATTATTTTATTGAAAAAATATACGGGAGTATTAGTGGGTTTTAAAGCCATTGCAAACAACTAACTCTGTTGTTAAATCCTTTCTTCCCCTAAGCTGAGTCATTCAACCAGAAAACTAATAGGAAGCCTCTGATTCTGTCACATAGGTTTATGACTGTATCTTGTCACTAAACTAAAGATCAAAGGGATGGTCCTTTTTCCCCCAACTTAGGCCACTATCACATGCTTTTAGAGATAAGAAAATGAAAACCCAGAGTTTTTGGGAGGTGGGAAGAGGAAGGTTCATTGCAACTCTAGCTTTTCATTAACCTGTTACTTACTCTTTCAAGGCCATTTGTCTACCCTGTGCTCAAAGTTAAGCAAGGCCACAAAAGGGTAGATATTTCCTCTTAAAAGTTGCAAACAGGGGATGATAACTGTTAAATTACAAATCATGTTTCTCTAAACCATTTACATAAAATAATACTTCCATCATTATTTACTATAAATCTACATTAGCATTCATTTAACTTATCCAAGGATTTATTGTAAAGGAATTATTCAGGCTTTAGTTACTAGTTCAATTTTTATTTTTAGAATAATTTTAAGTACTTTCTTTTGTAAAAAAAAAAAAAAAGGACTAGTTTTATTAACCCAAATTTCATTACCAAATGGATCCACAAATCTTAACTAAAAAGCTTTTAAAGAACAAGGAAAAAGATGATATTCAGACAATAATGTTTCAGAAAGGAAAATATAATTAAATCATCAGAAGTAAATGATATGTCTATACTTTTAAAGATCAGAAGGATGATTCAGTACCACATACTGTTCTTACTTTGCATGCTTTGGACTATTTCTCCTTTTTTCAGAGGGAAATTTTCCAGGGATTTAAAACTTTGTGCTTTCATAAAAATATATTTACATCTAAATTTTGAATTTATGAAAATTTGATACATAATATCAAAATTAAATAACTGACTATATCATAGCATTTCTATTTTCTTGAGAACCCACTGTGTTCCAAAGCTTTTTGGGACATGTCTTCCTTTGTCTTAAATACATTTTGGTACTCATTATGCTAAAATTACTGGCAAAAACAAAAACAAAAACCCCCAAAGAGTTTTGTGGCTGGGTGGTCTATGATTTCAAGAATTAGTTATGGTTTTACCAATTAACTCCTGTGCTTATTCTATACAAATTTTATTGGAAAAATGTCCTATGTGGAAACTTTTCTTTCTGGGGGTGTGGGAACTTTTTTCCTTTTTATGTGAGAGTGGAGAGACTTCACATTTGTAGTGCAAATGCTACAATTTATTAAAATACTATAACAAAATTTTGCCTGGGGTTTTTACTTCCCTTTTCATCAAGTGTATTTAAAATAAATATACAAACAAGTAATTTTCCTTACCTGAAAACATGGCAAAAAGTAAAGAAAGATAAATTTGTGTGACACTGATTAAAAGTGACAGAATTTTAAAAGGACAAAAAGTTTTAAATTAATGCCATCAGTTTTGCCAGTGTGGGGGCACTGCTTTAAGGAAGTATGCTTTTATTTTCTTTTATTTTGGACAGCAATGTAATAGAATATGTATGCAGTGTTAGTCAATGATATTTCTGGAAATAGAATGCAGTTCATCTGTTCTTTGCTTTAGGACAGAAGCTTTATGTATTGTTTACATAAACCCTTGGTTTTAATGTAAACTTAATATAGAACTAAAACTAAATTCAAAGACTAAGAAACTAAGTAATGGACAGCTTCTCCCTTCTCTAATACGTGTAAGTGACTAAACTCATTTTATTTTTGTCTTCTTTCTCCTTTCGATATCCTCTCATTCATTTTTGTTGTTGTTGAGTCAAATTAACACACTCTATACATCGAACCCTTAAGACTCTGCTATAGATTGCTCGCAACTTTGAACACTCAAGCTGTGTTCTTGTCAAGAGGCTTAACAGGCACTTTACAGCTGACTAAGTCATATAACTTCCAAACCAGAGAATGCAGAGAAAACAAAGAATAAGGGAAGAGTCTGGGCTGAGTACTTTGATAGCATGAAACTTTATGATTTGTTTGTTGTCTGTTTGTTTGTATCAACAGACTCATTTTTCCTTCTCCAAACTGTACGTCTTCCCTGTCTGGAGCCAAATCTAATGATGTCTTATGTACATTCCTTTCCATTCACTTCAAGTGGGAGTCTAACTCCTGAACAGCTTCTTGAAAAGGTATTTAGATTTACTAAGTCTTTTGGAATATAAATTCTTGAAACATTTAAAATCCAATAAGGTTTACTTTTTTAAACAAGAAAAACATAAAACATTTAAGTTGTTTTTTCATATGGGGACTAAATTTAATTATGGTATTGCTCAGTTCTTTATATAGAGTGTTATAGTTTCACTTTTTAATGATAGTAGCTAGGCAGATACATAAAATTCTTCAATATTATAGAAAAAGTGTCTGTCACAGCCATTAGAGCACTACAGACATTAGCTCAAAGTGAACCTTTTTTTTCTATTTATTTATTTCAAGTCCAAACAAATGTATAAGCACTTAAAAATCATTTCAAAAATACGTCTCAAAAATCAAGGTCACATGAAATTATAGAATATGTAATAAATGAACATTTGCAATCAACTGGAGGACCACAAGGTAATGAATTTGAAGAAATAATTGTAACCTAGTGCTTGATTGACACCAGATGACATATGCCTGTGTATTTTCCAGTATTTTTGTCGGTTACTTTTAAAAATACTTTTATCATCCAAATCTATATTAAACAAAATCATATTATGCTGAAACTATTGGAACTTTACATGACTTTCCATCTACGAAAAAGCAACACACTATAAAAAACAAGAAGTTATTTGTAATATTTAACTGATCTTTTTTTTTTTATCAGGAATGAGTTGGTTTCAATTTCTCAATATGTGTCTTAGGTTATTTTTAAACTAATTAAATTACAGAAATATTATTTTACTCTAATTTTATTGCATAGGTAATCATGTTTTCTGGTTTAAAATTCTTAAATATGCTTCAGGATGCCACAATCTTTCTGTTGCTCTTTTTCTTTGTAAAATACATAAGCCTTAACCTAATTTTTGTGAACTGTTTCTTTAGATCATTTATCTAATCATGTAGGGGATCTTTCAAGGCTCAGCTCTAGACCTTTCTCTATTCCATATCTGATTTCTCTGCCTCACTAATCTCATAAAGTATCATTTAAGTCCCTTCTTTATACTAATGGTTCTCAAATTCAGATCCTCAGTCCAGACTTTTCTCCTGAGTCCTGTCCTTCTATGCTATTGCTTGACCTGTTCTCTTGACTGTCATGTAGCTATGTTCAACCTATCATGCCAATAACAGAACTTTTAATTTTTACCATTACAACTTTTACCCTCCCCAACCTTCCTTATCTCAGCTGATGGCTTTAACTGTGCTACTCCAGCCAAAACTTGTTTCATCCTTTCCTTATTTTTGAAATGTTAATAGACTTTACTTTTACAGTGATTTTAGATTCATAGCAAAATTGAGCAGAAGGTAAAGAGTAAGTTCTTACTCCCACACATGCACAGCCTTCGCCATTACTAACATCCCCCACCAGAGTTATAAATTTTTTATAGTTGATAAACTTGGGGGGACACATCATAATCATTCAAAGTCTGTAGCTTACAGTAGGGTTCACTCTTGGTGTTGTACATCCTATGGGTTTTGACAAATGTATAATTAAGTGCCATTCTCAATTTTTCCCTTTTCTCCCTCACCCCTATCCTCAGTTAAAATTCATTTACCACTTGCATGGATTCCAGCAACAAAAGTAGTTCTTAAATTTGGCCTTTCTCACTGTTACTGCCTATTCTTTCTTAAGTTTATTTATTTACTTTTGGGGGAGAGAGAGAGAGAGAGAGAGAGAGAGAGAGAGAACAGAAGGGGTGAGGAGAGAGGAAGAGAGAGAATCCTAAGCAGACCATCAGCTGGAGCCTGAATGATGCAAGGCTTGAATTCACAAGCCCTGAGGTCATGACCTGAGCCAAAGTTGGATGCGTAACTGATTGAGCCACCCAGGCGCCCCTCACTGTTACTGCCCCTTTCCTAACATCTGGAATACAGTAGTTTCCAGTACTGGAAATGGATGATATTTCAAACAAAATCCTATCTTTTCTGTGATTTTCAGGTAAATAATCTAGCCCTTCCCTACCTAACTTCTTCTTGTACCTCTCCTTCCCGAACTCAGTCCCTTCCAGCTACACAAACCCTCTAGGATTCTAAGTGTCCTACTCTTGGCTGCTCCTGCTCTTCACACAAGCAGTGTGCTCTCTTGAATGCTTTCCATTCCTCACACCCTTCATGTGGCTAGTTTCCTCTTGTCCTTCAAGCCTCAGTTCTGGAGAAAAGCTTCCATTGATCACTGACTCAAAACAGGGTTAGAGATCAAACTCAACCACTTGCTAGCTAACCTTGTGCAAGTTCAAAACTTCTCTGAGCTTCAGTTATCTGTAAAATGAGTAAAACAATAATTACATGTAGTTGATAAAGCTATGAAGAGTATTTAAGAAGTTGATATGTGCAAAATCTTTGGCATATATTAGCTGCTGTGTATTAAGTGCTTTCAAATGGGTACTATTTTCCTGCATCTTTTTCTCTTTCCTTATCTTTCATCAGTATATTCAGATTTTTTCCTCAAATTATCAGACCAACAGCACTGGGTTTATAGTGTTGAGTTTTCTAATTGTCTTTCCTGTTCCTCTCCAACAACAAACACCTTTAGATAAAATTTGATCTTAGATTAGTTATCTTTTCTAATCACCAGTGTTACAATTTTGAGAATTGAAAAATAATAAATAAATAATAAATAAATAACCCAGTTTAGTTAAAATATAAAGTATATTATTTTGAATAGTGACAAGGTACTCACTATATACATATATATTAATATTTTTATTTCTTATATTAACAAGCATGTTTTTAATTTTCACCTGATGATTTTAAAATTTAAGTTACTAAGAACATAAAAAAAACCTCTATCATAGCACATATTGAGAATGTTTTATGTGGGAAGGTAAAAAGGAGAAGCTATTGGTGCCCCAAACTACCTGTTAATGCCATTTACAGTATGTTTGTTTTACCCATTAACCTACCTTCTCTGGCATTTATCAATATCCATATTCCTAATGAGGGAGTAATATCAGCAATGTCAGAGGAATTTAAAAAAGGGAGTGGGGGTAAATTGTAATTTGACAGCTTTACAAGGAAAAAAATGATAAGTAGCTAATTAAATCTGACTTCATTCCCAGTTTGTTTCCTTAAATATGTATCTGTAGGAAGGATATAAGACCATTCCATAACTAACGTGAACATAAGCAAAAAGCAAATAAGGGACTAAAATATTCAGGTAGTTCTTGGGCTATCAGAAGTAAGGATCATACATATTATAGAAAATTATAATTACCAGTATTTTTGTTGACTTTGAAAGTGTTATCAAGAATTTTCTATAACTTCTTTAAGTACATTTTTAAATCGAAAAAATGGGAAGTTTTAGGTGTCAAAGCAAAACTAGATTTCTTTGTGAAGTGAAGATTGCTAATCATCTTTCTCTGCACAATGTTTAGCTTTAATTACCTTCAAAAACATACCAACTCCACACAGTAATAATTTTATACTTATGTTGACAAGAGCTTAACTATACTCAGAGCACCACAAAATCCATCATCTCTAATCCCAATGGCTCTGAGAAAATAACACTAAAGAAACCTCAGCTTAATTTAAATCTCTAATAAACCAAAGAAGGAGTAAAGATAAGTATCCCCAGATTAGCACACATTCTGACAATTTTATATAAATAATTACCACAACTTTCTTATGTGGAATTGCTAATTTTTCAAAGCACAAGTTAGAATAAAATAAAAGAAAAAAAAGAATTTTACCACATAATTATATTGTAGGAAAGCAGCAAAATCTGTAGCTGGATTTCAATGCCTCCTACCCCACCAAGTGGACTAATAGTGTTATTTTTTTCATTGTTAACAGATTTTAAAATAAAATATCCAAATTGCAGGCTGAAGAAGTAGAAAATGTTTCCATTGGAAATAAAGCTATTTCCTTCCAAATTTAGGTTTATAAATTTTATCATTGAATTGTAAAGCAAGTTGCATAAAGCATTCTTACATCAGCTTTAAATTTATGTAACTTCAGAGAAATATATACACAACTTCCTTTGCAGCTTATGATTTTAATATATAAAGTAACTTACATTGAATATTTTTTTAGAAAAAAGATAGGTTTGCAATAAAGTCTATAAGGCATGATTAGAGCTAACCTAATTATGATAACACCAAAATCATACTTGTAATAAAAGTAAATAATAAATTATCAGGACTTACTCCATGCAAGATTATTATTTAGGGGCTTTCATGAATTTTCCCATCAAAATCTTAAAAACGTAACTCACCCAACTCTGTTTTACAGATATTAAAAATGGACTCCAGAAGAAATTGAGCAATTGCCCAGTTTCACACCAATAATTGTGACCAAGGAAGAATTCCATATAAGTGTCTATGTTCAGAGCTCCACTTTTAAACACTGCATTGATGACATTAAATAAATGTATACAATAATTGTCTATCCATCTATATATTTTTCAGGGAAAGAGTAACTTTAAAGATAAGAAGGAAAAACAGAGATCTAGTAAATCTTTTAATGTAAAAGATGAGTAACTTTGTGTTCACTAAGAACTTGTCTTTCATACAAGTGAAGAATTCCAAAATACAATCATCAATATATCTTCACAGTGCCCCTATCTACCAAGCCCCTACGTTGTAGAAACAATAAAAATTTCCCTTGTACCTGTTCTCATCCTATTTCCTCCAAGTCATTATAAAGGAACTCAGTGGGAGGTAGACCAAGTGCCTACCTGCCTAGTCTCTGAATAAATGAAGAGGGAAAAAAAAATCACTCAACAGATTATAACCATGTTTTTATCTCTGTCAGTGACAATACATCCTACAGGTTAGTAGTAAAATGTTCCAAACAAAATATAAGAAAGAAAGTCAGCAAAGTTATGATGCTGGAAGTATGCTGGACACTAGCATTCACATTATTAATAAGTCTATGACATTTATATTAACAGTTTAAAATTGTATTATAACAAAATTATTTCACACAGTTCAAGCTTATATACATTTTAAATTATTTTTTCCTTTTCTTGTTACAAAAATAATGTATGAATAACAAGCAAAAGATCATAACCTCTGGCTTTGTTTTATAAAGGAATGATGAATCGTCTGCATCCTTCTACTCTGAGCAATGTGTCTCAAAATTTCGCTCTTGCTGGGATTAAGAGCAGAGTGATCTGAGTAAATGTGAACTTGCTTTCTGACAAAAACATTGCCCTAACTGTTTTAAAAACATAAGGGTTTGAAAATCCAATTGGAAAATGTTAATCGTTCATTGCAGGATTATACTTGGAAGTTTGAATTCACTGTTGATAGACTGGAGCTTTTCCGTGTGGAGTAAGGAGGTGGAGAATTCCATAACTATTCTTCCTATGGAGATAAATGGTTTTACCAAACAAGGCAAGTGCTGTTTTCCTTGGGAATAAGGATGGATTTTGCAGACTATTTTCTTGACTGGGAGGTAGATTTTAAAGCAATGGTTCTCAACTGTTGCTTCTCAATCATTCATGGAATTTAAAGAAATACCTATTCCAAGGGCCTCATCTGACAAATGTTATTCATTGGTTAGGATACCAAAAATCTGGTAATTTACAAAATTAAAAGTTCTCAAGTGATTCTCTTATATACCTGGGTTGGGGACCATTAACTTAGTTTCTCAATTCTTCATCCTCCAATCCCTTCCTCTTCCTCTTTATCTTTCTCTTCATTCTTTTTCATTTCTCTGGAACTAAGATTAGGAATCTGGATTTCCCCTGGATACATTGGTTTGGTATATGATCAATGACACTTCCATTAAAGAATGTTAAACTATATCTTATAAATACTGGAGAAATAGACTCTGGGGCAAGACAAAGTCTAATAACTATAGGTGTAGCTGTTATATACAGCACTAGTTTTAACTTTTCCCAGTATTTTAATTCTTTTCTGACATTTTAGGACATTAAACTTTTATTAAATGATACAGTAAAATTAATGACTTGTGGTGAAGTCAGGAAGGAACTCTATTTAGCCTGAAGTAGAGTGGTACATACTTTAGTATACAGTAAAGGGCAGGAACCCAAAGAAGAAAGCCCAGATGACAACAAAAATCATCCTAAAGAAGTACCATGTCAATAGATGCAGAAAAAAGCGTTTGACAAAATACAGCACCCTTTCTTAATAAAAACCCTTGAGAAAGTCAGAATAGAAGGAACTTACATAAACATTATAAAAGCAATTTATGGAAAGCCCACAGCCAATATCATCCTCAATGGGGGAAAACTGAGAGCTTTCCCCCTGAGATCAGGGACACGACAGGGGTGTCCACTCTTACCACTCTTGTTCAACATAGTGCTGGAAGTCCTAGCATCAGCAATCAGACAACAAAAGGAAATAAAAGGCATCAGAATTGGCAAAGAAGGAGTCAAACTTTCACTTTTCACAGATGACATGATATTCTACATGAAAAACACGATAGACTCCACCAGAAGTCTTCTAGAAATGATCCATGAATTCATTAAAGTTGCAGGGTACAAAATCAATGTACAGAAATTGGTTGCATCTTCATACACCAATAATGAAGCAACAGAAAGAGAAATCAAGAAACTGATCCCTTTCACAATTGCACAAAAAACATAAAATACCTAGGAATAAACCTAACCAAGGATGCAAAAGACATATATGATGAAAACTATAGAAAATTATGAAAGAAATTGAAGAAGACACCAAGAAATGGAAAAACCTTCCATGCTCATGGATCAGAAGAATAAACATTGTGAAAATGTCATTACTACTCAAAGCAATCTACACATTCAATGCAATCCCTATCAAAATTGCACCAGCATTCTCTAAAAGCTAGAACAAATTATCCTAAAATTCGTATGCAACCATCAAAGACCCCGAATAGCCAAAGTAATATTGAAGAAGAAAACCAAAACGGGAGGCATCACAATCCCAGAATTTAGCCTCTACTACAAAGCTGTCATCATCAAGACAGTATGGTATTGGCACAAAAACAGACACATAGACCAATGGAATAGAATAGAGAACCCAGAACTGGGCCCACAAATGTATGGCCAATTAATCTTTGACAAAGCAGGAAAGAGTATCCAATCAAAAAAAGACAGCTTCTACAACAGGTGGTGCTGGGAGAACTGTACAGAAACATGCAGAAGGATGAAACTAGACTACTTTCTTACACCATACACAAAAATAAACTCAAAATGGCTGAAGGACCTGAATGTGAGACAGGAAACCATCAAAACCCTCGAGAAGAACGTAGGAAACTGCCTCCTTGACCTCAACCATAGCAATTTCCTACTTGACACATCCCCAAAGGTAAGGGAAATAAAAGCAAAAATGAACTATTGGGGCCTCATCAAGATAAAAAGCTTCTGCACTGCAAAGGAAACAATCAAGAAAACTGACAGGGAACTGATGGAATGGAAAAATAGTTGCAAATGACATATCATAAAAGGCTAGTATCCAAAATCTATAAGGAACTCACCAAACTCCACACCTGAAAAATTATTAAACCAGTGAAGAAATGGGCAGAAGACATGAACAGACACTTCTCCAAAGAGGACATCCAGATGGTCAACAGACACATGAAACAATGCTCAGCATCACTCATCATCAGGGGAATACAAATCAAAACCACACTGAGATACCACCTACAAAGGTCAGAGTGGCTATAGATGCTGGCAAGGATGTGGAGAAATGGGCACCCTCCTACACTGTTGGTGGGAATGTAAACTGGTGCAGCCACTCTGGAAAACAGTATGGAGGTTCCTCAAAAAACTATCAGTAGAACTCCCTCATGACCCAGCAATAGCACAGCTAGGGATTTATCCAAGGGATACAGAAGTGCTGATGCATAGAAGCACATGTACCCCAGTGTTCATAGTGGCACTTGCTACAATACCCAAATCATGGAAAGAGTCCAAATGTCCATCATCTGATGCATGGATCAAGAAGATGTGGTATATATATATATATATATATATATATATATATATATATATATATATATA
>NC_043704.1:30636503-30729652 GCF_006229205.1 Suricata suricatta | reverse complement strand
TCGCACTCATAGGTCTAACAGGAAATTTTCAGAATGATCTAGCTTCAAGAAAAGCAAGCAGTTAGTAGTGCTTAAGAAAAATTGATTCAGTATCTAATGGATAGTTGATACCTGTCACAACACAGCATTTTATATACTGTTAAGTGAAACTGCAATACAATCTAAGTTTATTTTGGGAGTGTTTGCTGTATCATTGGATATAATGAAATGTTTAGAGGTGCAGTAGGCATGACTTTGAGTAGATAATGAAAGAAAAAACAATTCTTTTTTTAAGATTTTATGTTTATTTATTTATTTTGAGAGAGTGTGTGTGTAAGTGGGATAGGGTAGAGAGAGAGAGAGAGAAAGAGAGAAAGAGAGAAAGAATTCTAAGCAGGCTGTGCACCACCAGTACAGTATCTGACATGGGGTTTGAACTCATCAATGGTGAGATCATGACCTGAGCCAAAATCGTATGCTTAACTGACTGAGCCATCCAGGCACCCTATCAAAGCCATCATTAAAACAAAATCTCTAAAGTATTATTCTATTTATTTATAAACTAAGTCTTCTGTATAAAAATGTAATAGTTATAAAATAGAAATGTATTTTGATTTTAAAAGAAATTTATATTCAAATAATTAAATTATTCATAATCTCTGGTTCATGACACATTATCATCATTGGCACATGACCCTATTCCTACCGTTTTGTCTTCCTTCCTTCCCTCCCTCTTTTCTCTTTTTTCTTTTCTATTTTCCTCATCAATTAAAAAAAATAAATAATGCATAACAATTACCCCATACTCTAACTCAAAAAGTAAATTCCCAAAAAGTTATATGGATCTATGTGCTCACCTCCCACTACTTGTTTGCTTCATCATATTGAGAAAATAATTTTCTGAATTTTATCATTATTTTTTCCTTAAAGGAAAATATTAAATATATATCATATATAGATATTCTGAACCAATCTGTTATTTCTTAAAAAATATTTTTTATAAAAACTATAGTTTTGCTACTCCTGATTCTTTTCATTCAAATTTGTGTTACAGTTAAATCAGTGATGGCTTGGGGGCACCTGGGTGGCTCATTTGGTTAAGACTCTAACTCTTGAGGCACCTGGGTGGCTCAGTCGGTTAAGCATCCGACTTCGGCTCAGGTCATGATCTCATGGTTTGTGGGTTCCAGCTTTGCTTCAGGCTCTGTGCTGACAGGTAGCTCGGAGCCTGGAGCCTGCTTCAGATTCTGTATCTCCCTCTTTCTCTGACCCTCCCCTGCTCGTGCTATCTCTTTCTGTCTCTCAATAATAAATAAAAAACAGGAAAAAATAGAAAAAAAGAGACTCTAAGTCTTGATTTCAGCTGTCATGATCTTGCAGTCCATGAGTTCAAGCCATGTATAGGGATCTGTACTGACAGCACTGAGCCTGCTTGTCTTGCTCTCTGTCCTTTCACCACTCAATTTCTCTCTCTGTCTCTCTCTGAAAATAAATAAACAACAACAAAAAATAGAATCTAAATAAAAATTTTAAAAAGAAATCATTCATTGATTGCAGTTAACAGTAATTCATAGCTGTATAATATTTCATTGTTGGCTAGACTAAAATTGATCTCTTCACTCTCATATTGAGGAAGTCTTGAGTATTTGTTGTGGTAAAACCTAGCAATTCCATCTCTGAATATATTAAAACAGGAGAAACGTTTATACATGTGCACCAGGAGTGTACAACCATGCAATTCATAATAGTCAGAAAAGAGATCAGAAATCTTTATGTTGAACTCTAACTAAAGGAATTTATTTATTGAAACTAACATTCTCATGCATGCATTTGTTGTGAAATCAAGTGAAGAGTAAGCATCTTTATTTATATATGATCTTTAAATTTACTTTTATAAAAAACTATATTCAATGAAAATTTTTTAATATGTTCACTTATCTCCATCTACTCTACTAAGATGAATACTACCGCTATCTGGAATGGATACCTGGTAATTTGCTTAGCTCTGTTTTAATCCTTGACAAAGCAGTTCTCACCAACTGATATATGCCTGTTTATTTGATACTTTTCTGTCTTTTTTCCAAATGAGTAGGGATCGTACCACCCTTTGACATCCCTGCATCCCCAGCACACTGAATAGTGTCTTGTTCACAATAGATGGTCAATAGAATGCTTGTTGAATAAAGAAACCATGACCACTGAACTGTGGAAGTGTTTCAGTGACTGATCATTATACTTTGGAATGCCTGAAGAGTGTTTACCTTAGAACTGTGGATGCAGCAATTAAAACATATTCTGCTATAACAGTATGTTTTAATTTCATCAAACACAAGATTCTTATGTTCCAGACTACAAAATATAAATGAAAAAGTTTTCATCATTTATTAAGTACTTCCATAATTAACTCACAACACTTCTTTTATATTCTGCCAAGAAAATAATAACTTTTTTGCTGGAAAATGTAAAACTCAACCCAAAATGGGGCATCTATCTATTTCAGAGGCCCCCTAGTGATTACCATGGTCCTAATTAATGATGGCTTTCTAAAGTGAGAGGTAATTGCTGACACACAGAATGCTAAGGGTTCAATGAGGAAAAGGAGCGGTAATGAATATTCACTTTGAAGCTTGCCTGGCAGAGTGCTTAGATTATGGAAAGTTGAAGAACTATCTTGAATATGGCTGATAAATGAGATTCCTTTCCTGACCCCCACTTCCATCAGTAGTTAAGCAGTAGCACTTTTAATGCTTGAGTTTGGGAGCCTTGCCTCTAAAAGTCAAAGATTTATGGTGAGTGAAAAATGTCCATATTAAAAAGGTAAGAGGAGATCTAGATGATATCCACTTTTGACCACTATAATTAATAGCTGAATCTTCAGTGGTAACTAATTGAATGGAGGTCAGTGTGTTGCCATGGTAATGTCCTAGCCAAGCAATTTTGCCCATTTTCCAGTCTGCTGCCCCTGTGCATAACTGAAGTTATAAAATGCTTTAATTGCAAGATTTGCAAATGATGCAACATCTGGGCTTGAATTTACATATAAAGGGAGAAGTTTAATGGAGTTATTAGCATATCCGCATGAACTCCTCAATTTTTATATTTAATTATGAAACCCGCAGTTCCACAAATGAACTCTGTGTGTATAATAGAGAAAGCAGCATAGTTAGATATAAGAATCAGCAAGTAAGTTGCCACCATGTCATGTTAGGGAATATAATTTTCTAAACAGTGACTCTTTTTACCATGACTTTGTTTTACGTGATTTGACAAACTTGGTAAATGGTAGAATTCATTAAACATTTACAAATCTGTATCATTCCCTTGAATCTTTATGTTAAAATATAATTTCTGCAAAACTTTGCAGACCATACTTTAGAAAATTCAGCAACAAAGAAAAATATTCAATGTAAAATGTTACATCATTTTTGTAAAAAGAATGTTATATTATTAACCATAAGTATTAATTGGAATATTTAATTATAAGCATGCAAGAATTGCTATAATTTAGCCCAAGAGAAGAGAATATATAGATTTTATGAATTAACTAATTCAGACATAATACAGATAAGTGGTATTTCTATAATAATATTGTCTTAAGAGATAATAAGATACATGGGTTTGTAAGTTTGGTGTTCTTTGTGTTATAATTAAAAAAAATCAACCTCAGCACCCCCCAAAATCCCCACAAAATGAAACAATAGCCAAAATGGTGTCATTAGAATCATTTTTCATTCTGATTATTGGTCTATTGAAGTAAAGTCTCTCAAGGAACCTTGCAAATTTGTAATAGCGTGTAAATATCCTAAATACACCTTCAAGCAGCATGATAGTTAAAAAGATAGAACTATTTTATAGGTCCTCTGTGCAGAAAAATATCAGAAACCAGGAAGAACAATGTTAGAATTGAAAAAGAAACAAAAGCCCAGAACACTTCACTATTTTTTGAACGGCATTACTCTTACTTTACAAGCATCAGTGAGCTTTCTAGTAGAATTTTATGCCTGAGGCATATCTTTCTACCAAAACCATGACTTTCAACTGCATTTTCCAGGATGCTGACACAGCTTATTATTTGAGATTTCATACCTTTTAATGTTTGCAGAAAAGTTGGGATCCAAAGAAAGCCAACAAAAAACACCGAAGTTTTAAAGATTAAAACAAATATATCAGTTGGGGCATATATATCTTATACTGCTAAATTGCATGTGATACATTATTTCATAAGTATCAATTATTATAATCAAAGACTTAGTCAAGAAGAAAATCTCATCTGAATTTTTGTGCACACTAAAGCAAAAAGATACGGAGCATGGGACCTGGTATCCAGGAAGCTGGGTGCAAATATCAGCTGTCTCCTTATAAAGCAAGTGAACTCAGGTAAACTGTGTGACATCCCAACACGGCTCAGCTTCAGCATCTATAAGGTAGGATGGATCTTGCCATAGAAACTTAACAATGCAAACAAAGTCCTCAGCAAGATGACGAGTTCATAACAACCTTCAGATAATGGTAGATAATATAATTTTAATTATGATCCTCATTTGTGGGTACAGCGACTACATCTGATAGAAGTGGCTGAAATTGGTCAGAGGAAGATAAAATCATGGCTGACTGGTAATTCTGAGTTAGCCTATGGTCTCCTAATGAAAGCATTGTCTTTTGCTAATAGCCAATTTGTTGGAAATGAAGGTGCTTTAAAGTCCCTTCTAGGCCCATATTTTTTCACTATTGTCTTAAATTTCTTTGCTACTAGGCTATGAGAAATCCTGCAGGGAGCATAATCCTTTCCTTGGTAAGACAAAGGTAGCAGAAATGTTTCCTCCAGAAAAGTCTATGAGAAACTGTATCTAGGGGAGAGGGGGAGATGCACAGTTGAGATCTAACGATAGTTGAGAGAATGACACATGAGAGCAAGATGGTGGGGGCAGTTGGGAACTGGGAAGGACAAGGCCTAGTGTATTGTAGGTGGCACCAGGGTAGGTAAAAACCACACACAGAAAGAGACATGTCCTTTTTCATGTGCATAATCAATAAAGTTGAAAAAAGGGGGAGGCAGGTGGAATTAGATCGATAAAGAGTTCTAAAGAAAAACATTACCAAGAGTGCTTCTTCAACAGTAACTAGTTTTTACCTTTAATCATGCAAACAATTTTCCACTTTCTTGGTGCAAGTTGTTAAAATGCTTTTGAAAAAAATTTGTCTAATTCAAACAATGATAGCTCATCATTATAACCTGAGGACTATTCTTTAAGTACATAGTGAGTAGTGAGTCCTAGCTCTTAGTTATTACAGTGGAAACCAAGACCTAAAGGAAGATGTTTACTCAACCAATATAAGTCAAGTAACTTCTGTTTTCGCTAACCTGTGAGTATACAAAACCATTTAAGACTGAATCCCTGTCCTCTCCTGAGATGTGTAGTCTCCTAGGAAGTGAAAACACATGGTCATTTTCCCCAGAGAGATTCTTCTCCTGACTTTTTGCAAAACTATTGGAAGAGTAAAGCTCATTTTCTGGAGGTTAGAACTGAAATCCTGGAGACTCTGAGGGCCATCTTTATTACAGTGTGGAAAAATCCTTCCCAAAGGTGACGTGTAAGTTGAGTTGAGAGATGCTGAGATTCTGATGTGTTCAGTGCCTGAATATCCATCTACGGCTGAAATTGTCATACTTTTAGACTATCAGTTATGTGAATGTTCAACATATCTTCTTCCTTAAACACTTAAGTCATTTGAGATGGGTTTTGGAGTCTTTAAAGTAAAGTAAGGGTTCTAACTAATAAAATTGATTTAGAATTGGTAAGGGTAGAAACATACAGGCAACCACAAATTAATTTTGTTTAACAAAAGCCTTTTAAGAGCTAAATTTATGATCAAGTTAATACAAATGCTTTTACTACATTTTAGTCACTATTAAAGTCTTAAGGTTTAATCCTCCCCTGTATTTTCTTAAAATTCTGAATAATGTAAGTGCTCCAAAACACTGTTGCTTCAATTGTCATGTTTTTCTACTTCTTAGGCTACATCTAACGCTTGCAATTTTGATGTTTATTTCTATTCCAGAATTCTGCTCAGACATAGTTTGAAGCCACCACTTTAAGCCCCATGCCTGTATGTGTGTGGTAAAAATGGAATTTTTGTGAGCAAAATGTGACGGCTTGGAAATAACTGCTATCTGCTCATACCTCCATGTGGCAAACCTGTCAAGTACTCTGACCTGTTAATTATCAGCAAAAAGAGCTCGTGATCATTTTTTCTGGGAACAGAAACATCTTTTCTCAAAAAAAAAAAGAAAGAAAGAAAGAAGAAGGAAGAAAAGATGGGAAAAAAAGAGAATGTAGTCTCTGCTAAACATTCAGTGTTAAAAATCTGTAGGAAAACAAATATGTGGACAGGACTATGAAGCAAAGGAAGAGAATGATAAATAGAAAAATAGTTGATTAGTTAGCTCTAAGGAGAAGGGAGTGGGGGAGGGGCAGGGAGAGGCTAAGTGACTTCTAAGGTCAGGCACTATTCTATCTTTAACCTGAGTGAGGCACAAAAGGTGGTCATTACATTAGTAAACTTTATATCTAACACATGCACACACACACATATTTAATTTATTTATTTTGAGAGAAAGAGTGTGCACACACATGAGTGGGGAATGGACAGAGAGAGGGGGGGAGAGAGAGAAAGAATCCCAAGCAGGCTTGATGCTGTCAGTTTAGAGCCCTAGTCAGGGTTGGACTTCACGAACCATGAGATCACAACCTGAGTTGAAATTGAGAGTTGGACTCTTAAACGAATGAACCACCCAGGTACCCACCCCTCTAACATTGATTGATTGATTGATTGATTGATTGATGTGAGAATAAGAGCATAGGAGGGGCAGAGAGAGAGGGGAAGAGAATCCCAACCAGGCTCTGCACTGCTAGCACAGAGCCAGATATGGGGCTCAGTCTCCTGAACTGTGAGAACATGACCTGAGCAGAAATCACATCAGACACTTAACTGAGTGAGCCACCCAGTAGCCCTTCTAAAAGATATTCATAATAGGGTTTTTTCCTCAATTTTTAATGACTTTCTATTTCCTATTTTCTCCTTATTTTCTTGGCATGTTTTTTTTCCCTTAAATCTCAGTTTCATTTTGAATATATTTATTTTTATCTGGGGATGAGAATGTATGAAAAGGGATGCATAGATGAGGAGGTTGAAATATAGTGGATGGTGTTATGTCTGCATGTTAGATTAAATATATGTCACAGGCACCTAAAATATTTGTTATTCCTTCAAGGAAATATGAATGTTTTAAATTTTGAATTATCAAAAGAAAATAAATTACATAATATATGATCTGACAAATTCTCACTTTGTTTTCATCATTGATGTTATTATGAATGAATTTTAAACACTTTATTGATGTGGTAGTGGCAGGGCAATATTTCCTCTATTCAAAACTTTTATTCTTTTCCTTTTTCCACTTAAAAGAAATTAGACTCAAATCTGAGACCTATTCACTATCAATTGATTATTTTTCAATTGATATAAATGTTTCAAACACAATTTGCAAGCATAGATCACTGACTTAATATTAGTCCACATAATAGTACTTCTCAAATAGCTTATATTTTAAATATACAATTTTACACATTTCTTTATAAAAATGTCTTCAAGAATTAGTATCACTGGACAAAATCCTCACTCTCTTTTACAACCAAATTTATTTTTTATGTTTTGCACAAAGAGACCATTTTAGTATTCTAACTTTGGTTATTGGGAACTTATACCACATTACCTTTTTTTTTTTAAAATAAAAGATTGACAGCTGTCAGGGTAGCTGTTATCTGGCAGAGCCCATCCTCTGTGCCCCACTCTCTCTCTCTGCCCTTCCCCTTCTCATGCTCTCTCTCTCAGAAATGCATAAACATTAAAATAAAATTTAAGTTGAATTAAAAACCTGATAATTGTTTTAGGAATGTGAAATAGTGACACTGAGATTTTTCAAACACCTTCTTCAGTGATATTTTTAGTGTTGTACTCTTCCATAGCATATTTCTGTTGGTGATTAAATAATTCATGTTTATTCTTAAACTATCAGAATGGAGGTCTGTAAAGTATTCAACTTTAGGAAGATAGGGCACTTTAGTGACTTGAGAACATGTAGTTTCTGTGAATGGTTAATTTACAGCAGAAGAATTTCAAAAGAAAACCTAAGAAAAACTGGGAGAATCACTAGAATTGCAACAAAACAAAGCAAACAAAACAAAACAAAATTTCAAAAATGTTTTCTCAAAATTGAGCCACATTGATCTGCTTCCAAAATTATTTTCTGGTAAAACCCTGAAAATAATCAATCATTTCATTACCTTACTACTAGTTTTATTTAATTGATTGATTTTTAATATTTATTTTTGTGTGAGAGAGAGAGATACAGAGCTCAAGCTGGGGAGGGATAGAGAGAGGCACACACATACACAGAGAATCTGAAGCAGGCTCCAGGCTCTGAGCTGTCAGCACAGAGCCCTATGTGGGGATGGAACCCACAAACCACGAAATTATGACCTGAGCTGAAGTCAGACCAACTGAGACACCCAGGTGCACCTATTTTATCCACTTTTAAAATTATTTTTACATTTCATTTCTTTTTGTAACCTATCGTGTCTCAGCTCCAGACTTCCTATACTCTGCTTTGTGATTTGGGAACTACAACTCTGCTAGCCACTTCTCTGCCCACCACTCTGTGGCAGGTTCTGGCAGTAGAGAGCACCAGAGGGAACCATCAAGGCTGGAGGAGGAAGAAAGCTCTTACAACTCTTGGGAGAGTCTTCACTTGAGCATCAGCAAACCCTTACTTCCGCAGCTGCTGAGGCCACTTTGCCTTGTGTCTCTACACTTGCAGAAACAGCCATGTCATAGCTCTACTGAGAAACACCATTCCTGTGGTTTACCTCTCTGAGATCTGGGTCTTGGAAGCAATGCCTCCTTCTCTGGGGTCTTCTCTTTGTCCCCTGAGCCACAGCAGTGGTAAGGACTTGCTGAATTGCTAAGTCTATAGTAACTTACAGTTCTTGCATATCTTTTCAGTTACCTAGGCAACAACTTCACATGTAGTTAACGATTATTTATATTAAATTCTCTGTGTTCAAATAATTGCTGTGATTACCGCATCTTGAGGGGACCTTAATTATACAACTATTTTTATAGTCAATCCCTCAGATTCATGGTGGTCCCTTGGTGGTAACAAGGAAGTCAACAAAGCTACTGAACTCATGTTGATGTGTCTACATGTATAACACGGACTAGTTTTACTATTTATTCACCATGGCTGTGCTCCCCGCATTGTGCTGCATGCTTTACTTGCATACTCATGTTTAATCCTTGCATTAACACCACCAGGTAGATGATATTTATTATTCACATTTACAAAGGAGAGATGGAGGCTTACAAAAGTTAAGCAGCTTATTGGTCTACACTTCCCAAAGCAGGTAAATGGAAATGCTGGCATTCTTACTGTAGGAGTGTAGACAATACTAACTCCATCTTTGGGCCTCCATCTTGTTTGTGTTAGTTATATGACCTCTCTGGGGGTTACATATTCCAACTGCTTGGAGAGTAACATACATTAATATATATATACCTTAGAAATGCCCATTGGGGCCAGAATGTAGGGAAGCTTGCTTTGGCCTCCCATGAATCTGTGAACCTTTTGATTTCACTACAATGCCCAGCCTTGCTCTTCCCCTCACTACATAAAACCTGTAGACTAAGGTTGGACTTCACAGAGAATAGTTATGCTACTGCCAGGATGGTTGACTGCCCCATCCTCCCTGTCAGTGAGTTACCCTGAGAAAAATTCTGTGTAAGCTGCATGGAGCCACCTGCTTTGGTTTTCCCATCACGAAGTACCTTTTCAGTTTAGGGTACTTTACACTCCCCTTTCCACCTTCTAACACCTGCCCTGGCTGCTCTACTACAGAGGCCTGTGCTTTTACCATAAGCTATACTCACCAGTGGACCAGAACCTCAGAAAATCTGAAATTTCTATATGCAACTCAGTAAACTTTCCAACACCTTCTCTCATCAGTGTTGGCTTCCTTTCTAGTCACTATTCCACAGACAAAAATTCCTGTTTACTTAGTCTTTCTTTCCCGCTTTGTAACTCTGCTTCTCCAGGACTAAAAGAATCTTTGTATCCAGGGAAACTTCTTGTGTTATGGCCACTTTTTTAACCTTATATACAAATCTATAAAATTTGACTCTAAACCAATTGTCTCATTTTCCTCCTTAAAGCATTGGCAGGATCCCAGTTACCATAAGATTTAAGTCTGGCCTTTCAGATCCTTTGTGTTCCGGGCCCAGCTTCCTTTCCAGCTCCCAAGCATGGAGTCCCGTTCACATCAAACTATTTTACAAGCAGCCAGGGCAAGGTGTCTTCTTCTGTTCTTCTCCTCTCTATGCCATGTACAGTTCTGGGTACAGTGATTACTGATGAAATGCAAAGTCTTTTTTTTTATTTCATAAAGTTCTTTAGGTTCTTATATTCTCAATCTATAAGTCAAGTCTGCTCATTATTTTACTCGTTCATTTAAACCAAAAATTTGCTTAATGTCTTTAATTGGTATCATTTTTCAACACTTGTCTCTCTATAATTCTGCTTCTTCCATGAAGCCCCTCCTGAAACCCCCAGGTACCAGACCAAACTCTCTCTCTCTCTCCCTCTCTCTCTCTCTCTCTCTCTCTCTCTCTCTCTCTTCCCTATACCCCAGTTCTCTCCCTCTGCCACTAAGAGTTGTTATATTACTTCCTTTATAGCACTTATCTTCATTTTTATGTTGACTGAAAATTTTTGTTAAGGTAAGGACTCTCTCACTCATGTTTAATTCCCCAGAGTGCCCCCTCCCCTTCTATTTTTATTGCAGATGTTCTTTAAGGGTCCTTTGGAGAGGGCTGCAAGCTCAGGTGGGCTCAAGACACTGAGTTTCATGTATTCCATGGCCTTCAGAAGATAATGCTCTATTCCTGCTTCCAACTCACCTGTAACAAAAAGACTAGGATTCTAAAAGGAAGGTCTATGGGAAATGTGAGCATTTTTAAATTCTTCACATTCCTTAATGAAAGAGGCAGATTTTAGGTTTAAAAATAGCAGCAGAGATCATTCATAATCATTGAGCTATTGGATTTTAAAACAAAATGCCAATTCATTACAAAGGTTTCAGAATAAAAATTGTGTGTGGTCTTCATTTTTTATTTGTACCTATTTATGAAAAGCAGTGATGCATAAAGACTAGAAACGTAGATTCTCAAATCAGCCATTTGATTTTTGAATTGCTGTTGCTATTTCCTGGATTGTGACCTTGTGATATTACCGAACCTGTTCAATTTGTACTTTCCTCATAAATAAAACAAGAAAATATTGCGTACTCATTTCATTGGGTTGTCATAATGATTGACTAAGATAATGCATGTAAAATGTGTTGCAAAATGATTAATAAATAGTAAGCACACAGTTAATGTACACTTTTAATATTATTAACTGCCTAGCTTCTCCCAGTCCATACAAAACTCTCCAGTATAGCTGTGGATATGGCTAATGTGACATAAGATACAGGAATTCATTTGCAAACCTATGTCAGCTCTTTAAAAGAAAGTGAGAAAAGCAAGAATCTACTACACATGTAGGGTGGGAAGGAGTGGAGATGGATTATGTGGCCATCAAAAGTATTAATTATGGGCAAGACTTCAGGTTAGTGCTAGGGGAAGGTCAGTTCAAGTGGGAATAGGGGTTAGTAATCAGGGGAAGGCAGAAACACATTTATGGAGCTGGCGACACTTTGTGGGTAGCTCTTGTTATAATATATGGAGGGTCAGATACACTGAGAAAAAACAGAGGGCCCAGGCTAAGAAGGGCTGCGGCAAAGTTTGAGAGAAAAATCAAGGGTGGCCATGATGGGTGTGGCTGGTCAAATGCAAATCTAATGGTAATATGTCTAAGATATTTTGTTTATAGGCATTTTAATGCTTTCAATGTGTGGATAGCTTAGTCATGCATAAACAGGTTTTCCAGTGTTAGCTAAGGGAATAGGCTCATGATCTCTGCAGCCTTGGTAACTGTGGGCTCCAACCTTTGGTAGTAAAGATGTGGCTGCCATTATTGACCTTAATGGAAAAGAACATAGGAAATGTGTTGTTAGCCAAAGATAAGGTGAATAGTGTCACATGTAGTTTTTAATATTTAATGAATCTATATGGGCACAATCCATTATGTGACAATTTAATTATATGACAAAAAAGTTTGATAAATAATATTGTGGTAGGACATCTAATTCATTATTTAACAAAGAAATCAATACTTTCATAAATCATAGTTCTCTAAAGATGTACTTTTTTTTTCTCCAACTGTGTAAAAACTCTTATTCAGAATCCACAGGCAATTTATTTTCTGGTCAGGACAAGTTTGAATGGAAGTTTAATTGGACCCAGGACAGACATAAATTCTATTTACTTTTTTTTTTTAACCATTACATGGAAAAGCTTTCATTACAAGTATTTTTCAGGAACCCTTAGCTGTATTCAGATAACATTTTCCTGTGGTGTATTTTAAGAGCAGAAAGTAGTGGTAGCAATAAATTATGCATCAAGCTATAACAAATCAAAATAATAACACAAGAATATTTTTGCATGCCTTCCTTCTTCCTGGTTTGACTTCTATATATATTATGTGAGACAATATTTTGCTTCAATATTTTCCAACAATCTTAGGTTTGTAAATATCACAGAAGATTTTACATTTATTAAATATATGCTTCCAGATCAGGATGCACTCTAATTGTTGGGATACACTATCATCATAGAAAAAATTATTTTCTTCATTCTATTTTAAAGATTTATAATCTAGGAGATGTTCCCCTCTCATCTGACTTCAATCCCATCTTATTTTGTGACTATTATAATGTCCTTTTACATAATTCACATTTATCCAGTTTAATTTAACAGAATTGTGATTCTTTTGGCTGAATTGTTATACATTACCAGTTTCACATGACAATTACAAAAATTATTGAAGAGAAGAAAACAGTAACATAGTATTTCCCCACTTAGACTGTTTCTGATTGTAGATCATATGTGAGTGAGGTATTTAAGTTTCTTGCATTTCTCCAAAGAATAAGCAGCTTAAAAAACTAGTGTCTCATGATAAAAATGACCTCTTTTATACAGAGGCCCAAACAACTAATTCTCTATAACAAATTCAGAACCAGAGATAGCCACCAAATGCCTTCTTTGAATATAATAAAACACATTATTTGTAATTTTTCATCTCCTCTTAGCAACTTTATGACATTAGTAACTGTTGTATATTTTATTATTAATGATTTTTTAAAGTAATGAAGCATAAAAGCCTTATAGATGCATTTTTTACATTTATTTATTTTTGAGAGACAGAGAGAGACAGAACACAAGTGGGGGAGGGGCTGAGAGAGAAGGAGAAACAGAATCTGAAGCAGGCTCTAGACACATGTGGGCTGGAAATCACAAATGTGAGATCATGACCTGAGTTGAAGTTGGTTGTTTAACTGACTGGGCGCCCACATTTTCATTTTTGAGTGCAAATATTCCCATTTAGTTATTTTGTAAGATCTCACTTAAGAGTTCATAGTGTGACATTTGATTGAAAATTACTACAAGAGAATAAAATTTTCTTATGTCATTTAGCATTGAGCACTGTAAAATAGCATTTACTTTTTCAGGGTTTTGTTTTATATAATGCTGTATTACCCTAACATATTTCACAGCAGAATTAAGAGCAAGTATAAATATTTACGAATTGGCTGAGACTCAGACCACATAAAATCATAGTAGTTAAAATCTTGAACTTGAAAACTGCCTCTGCAATTTTCTTACTTGGGGATCTTGGGTAAGTTTATTAAACATTGTGTTCTTCAGTTTTCTCCTCTGTAAAGTGAGGGAAATAATAATACCTTTCCCATAGTGTTGGCAGAAGATTAAAATATTTCATTTAATTTTAGACCTAGAGAACAATTACAAAAATACTACAGAGAGTCATAACTCTATCCTGTAACATTAAAAACTTATGTACCCAGAGTATAGTTATCAAAGCCAGGAAGTTAAAATTACTATAATACTATTAACTAAACTACAGACCTCATAAGAAGATCACAAGCTCTTCCCCAAAGGTCTTTTCTCTATTCCAGAATTAAATCCAGAATATTGCACTGCATTGTATTCTTATATTTCTTTTGACTTCTTCCAATCTGATACAGTTATCTGGTCCTACCCTGCCTTTCAAGATCTTGGGCACTTTTGATGAGAAGTGGGCAATTATTCCATGGATGATATCTTAACTTGGGCTTATTTGATAATTTCTAATGATTATGTTGTTTTTCTACATTTTTGATAAGAATACCACAGAGGTGATATTATGTTCTTCTCAGTGCATAATAATGGGGATTATATGATGCCACTATTTCTTATTACTAGTCATGTTAATCTTCATCACTTGGTTAAGATGATGTCTGTTGGGTTTTCTTACATGCTACTATAATTCACTTTGTAATAGAGAAATAACTTGAGGTTGGGGGATGCATTGCAACTTTGTAAAAATTTTGTTTGTCTTAAAACATTTCCCTGATGATTTTATCATTCATCATTAAAATTTGCCTGCAACAATTATTAGTGTCATTTTTAACTACTTATTTGTTTGAATTTTCTTCAAGCCTTCTATATTTATTAATTGGAATATTGTATAAGGAAGAATTACCTATTTTGCATTTATATATTCAGTTTTTAATGACATTAGACTCATGGATATTTAGTGATATCATTATTAATTTTGCTGCTTAAATTTCCCTGGCTTTGACAATTAAGAACGCTTTTAGGTTGCCTTTTCTGTCCATTTGACAAAAGTAAAATTGCTTTACCCTAACATATTTCACAGCAGAATTAAGAGCAAGTGCTCATTTTTGAGCACTTTCTTATTTTCCAACACCACAAGATGTTCCAGGTTCATTTTGAATGAACTAGATCTGGGTGCTATGTATGTTAATTGCTACTGGGGTATAATTTCTTATATGCAATATCAAACAATGTATGCACATGTACACCAATATTTCTTTCTTCCTTTCTTCCTTCCTTTCTTTCTTTCTTTCTTTCTTTCTTTCTTTCTTTCTTTCTTTCTTTCTTTTATGTAGAATTTTTTGTTTGTTTGTTTTAGAGAGAGAGTAAGCGAGTGAGGGAGAGAGAGGCAAAGGAGAGACAGTGGAAGAGAGAGAAAGAATCTTAAGCAGACTCCACACTCAGTGAAGAGACTGACATGAAGCTTGATCTTATAACCCAGGGATCTTGACCTGAGCCAAAATCAAGAGTTGGATGCTCAATATACTCATCCATCCAGGTTTCCAAATATCTATTTATTTCTATGCCTATATGTTTAGATATTAAAAGCCAAAGTGATAGCTCTCATTCTAACTCAACAACTGAGGTTCATTCTAGCTTTATTCCTTTCCTTATTTGTAGAGTCTTTCTCTCATAGTGAAAATCTTGGTTCTTTTCAAATACAATATAGTCACTTTTTTTCAGTCCTAGTTATAGAAAGTATAAAGTATTACAAAATTTCTCAAAATTAAAAATAAAACTACAATCCAGCAATTCCACTTCTTGATATTTATCCATATACAAAACACTCAAAAGCTACCTCAAAAAGATGTCTGCAACCCCATGTTCATAGCAGCATTATTTATAATAGCCAGGACATGGAAATAATCTATGTGTCCATCAGTGAATGAATGGATAAAGAACATGTATATATACATACAATGGAATATTATTCAGTCATAAAAAGGAAATGTTGCCATTTGAGACAACATGGATAGACCTCACACAAATAAGGGCATTACATTATGTGAAATAAGTCAGAAAAGAAAGACAAATGCTGTATCCCACTTGTATGTGGAATCTAAAAAAAAGGAAAACAAATAAACTCATAGATACACAGGACAGATTGGAAGTTACTAAATGGGATGTGTAAATGAATAAAGGTATTCAAAGTTACAAACTTCCAGTTGTAAGGTAAATAAGTCCTGGGGATATAATGTACCAACAATGATTTTTAAAGCATTAGAACCATAACTCTGAGAAACAAATTTGATTTCTAGAATACAGTATTTGTATATCATTTCTTTTTAACTTTACAATATCCAGTCGATATACTACTATCCAAAGTGAAGGTTAACCCTTCACTATATATGTGTTAGCTATTATTCTTGTTGTGAATCAATTTTCCTAGAAGCTTTTAAATGTGCCAGGAAAATTTTTCTCTTTTGTTTAACTTAGAGGCAAGCTGGTGAGCAGAAAGCTACCTCTAAAACCACTGGTCTATTGAAGAGCATTGGGGATTGACATTAAATGGCTCATGGGTTCACTCCTCATTCTCTTTGTGTGCTCACTTCTGCACAATTTGCATCCCTTGAGCTTTGTTTCTCCTTAGCATTGACAAAATAGTACACAGTTTGGAGGTTTGTTATGGAAATTAGAAGTGAAGGCATATATTTTGTGAAGAATAGTAATTTAGTCAACAGATTTTTATTTTATAATAATTTGTTTTCTATGTTTATGTATATGTATGCACATAATATTTGTTTGAAACCTTCAATGTGGGATAAATGAGTAGGACTTCAGACTCCATGTGAATTCAAGGGAGGTATCTGGGTACTCAGAATCTTTTGAATAGATGTGCCAATATATTCAATATGAAGATAAGAAACAATGGAGGGACCTAATACAGTACATTATGGATGCCATTCTGTAGTGCTTGCTAATTTGGAGAGTGATTGTGACAAACACCACTGTTGGTAACTATCCATTTACAAGTCTCAAGAAAGAAAACCAAAGAGTTAGTCATATTCTGAGGCTAAAATGTACAAATGAACAGAACTAAGCATAAGTTATTTCTTTCTCTATGCTCAGAATAAAAAGCAAGCCTAATATATGTGAAAAGATGACAGTTGACAGAAAAGTGCTTCAGCCTGATAATAAGCTAAAAATTAATTTTTATCATTTTGAGTTTCCTTAAAGATTGCAGCACTATATCTATTATGGAGGATTTTAAACACTCCATGCTATTTCTTGAAAAATATGTTGACAAATTCTTTTTAACCAGTAATTTGCATTTTTCTAACACATAAGCATCTTATGTTCACACACATGCACTCATAATTGGAGATGAAATTGACACAAATCTGATTTAAATATTTTTATAAAAGGGAAATATTTTCCATTACTTTTCTTCCTATGCTAAAAAGGAAAAAATGCATATATTGATATGCTAGAGTTAACAGGAATCATGAAGTAGCATGCTCTTTTGAAATATTGACCAGTTCTTTCTTTGGAATTATTGTCCCTTATAATATTTTAAATATTCATGTTCAAAAATGGAATGAGCAACAGGACCATCAGATAATCAAATTACCATCTTATCAAGGCTAATGATAGGACTGTCTCTTTCATGATTCATTAGTGATTCATTCCACACAGTCACAAAAGCATTCGAATATGTTTATGTGGGGGTCTCTCATAACTGGATAAAAGGGTCAAAAGGTTATATAGTTCATTGAATAAAGTTGTAAAGTTAAGACTGGATCAAATCTGCGTGACAATTTCCTCATGCTTCCAAACAGTCCTTAAAATAAATGGCAATTTTTTAAACAAAAGTAATCTGGCTATTCAATTAATCCTATAAGATGATGTAAATTGTCAGTCCTATTCAATTACCTTATACCTTTTATATTAACAAGCATATCTCCATAATATTATACAAATATTTAATAGCACATCAAGAAACTGTTATGAATTCTACATAAATCTTCTTGATCACAAATCACATGTTGTGTGAATCTGGGCAGCAGTGACTTTCATCAGGATAAGAGCTTAGACTTTCCTATGTTAGTCTAAAACTAGAAGATAATACAAAAAGCTTTTTGAAACTATGTTAATATATAGAATGTTTTATACAAGAACAAAAGATTTTCTACTACTCCGGAATGTTTCTTTTCAGGAATTTCAGAAGCTTATTTTTCACCAAGTTATATAAGATAGTTATAGAAGACAGAAAAGCAGACTTATTTTTCAAATAAAAAGAAAGCATGCGTATGGGGAAACATTGTACTGAAATTATAACATTTAAAGTAAAAATCTGCCATGCCTTCTATCCACACACCACTCCTCCTATCCTAAGCCCTAGGTGGGGTATTAGTAGGTGTTTTCCTTAATTATATTTTTCCCAGGTTTCAATTTTAGGGTTTTATAAGGAAAAATGAGAAGAAGATTCACAAAATTTTTGGAAGAGTCCCATTTTCCTTCTGTCCTTTGAGCCCAGGTCAGCTCAGCTCAAGTTTGAAGTTCTCAGAGTCCTTCAAAATTCCCAGGGTTTATCTCTTGCCAGAGGCTTCTTCCTGCTGGTTGCCCCTAGGTTTGCGGCTATTCAGGGCTCCTCCCTGTGCCATTACTGCTGCCGTGCTGAATACAACATATAGACCTCCTGTCTGGGTCCAAAATTGCCTTGGAGTGGATGAAATAGCCATGAAACAGCCACACCCTAGAACTCTCCATTACCTCACTCAATTGCACAGCCATTTTATCTATGTCTTACCCATACCTGCTCACCCAATCTCAACTCTTCCCTAGATACCATCATGGCTCACCCCTTTGACTTTGCTACCACTCTTTCTGTCTCTCCTGCCCTGCCATCACCTGTTCCTCTTGCCTCATGCCCCTTCCCCAAACCTGACTGATTATCAATCCTACCACTGTATAAGATGACTACAGATCTTGTCATTCTACCTGGAGACAGCCTGAATCACTTGCTTCTGTAACTGTTCCTATGATCTGCAAACAACACAGAACCAGCCCAGTTCTGAGGTCATTTCTGGTGCCCTGGGAGCTGCTGTGGCTGCCTGCAAGCTGCCTTTTTGAACCAGTGCCAACTCTGATCAAAGACTGATCAGAACTTGGCCCAGTTGTTCTGCCTGACTCAGAGTTGCCTCTGAAGTCTTGTCCTTATTGTCTCCTCTGGGTTTACTCAGTCCTGTTTATCTTTGTATCTGGGTTTCTAGATTCAGATTGATTTAGACCACTGCCTGCATCAGGGATGGAGATTCACGAGTCACAGTGACAGTGCTCCTGGTGGCAACTGGAAGCCATCTTCCTAGAAAAGTCCTGTTTCAGTATTGTAGTTCTGCGAGCTCCTCTGGAATAAGTAACCTCAAATCTGGGGATAATTCTGGGTCCAAAATACTATCTCATATCACCAATTGCAACGTTCTCTACTGATTGCTCACAAAAATAAACATGACCAATAGATAGTAATGTCATTCACCAGGATGTGGCATGAGCAACATATTTTTATCACTGCTTTTATATCAAAGAGATTCAACCTACTTCCCTCTCCTGTATCTGGGAATGATACCTACACATTTCTCCTATATTTCAGTATCTTTTACTCCATTGGGAGTAAAATATTTCTCATTTTCAGTAGGAGAAAATGGGGTTGAATGATACAAATAAATACATGAAATCACATATAGTTATTTTATATCATAAACAAGCACCATGTAACTATTAATATTATGAAATATGTTCAAATAATTAAATAGATGATTAAGCCTCAGATATATCTCCTTGAAATCATCAATGTAAAAACAACGTTTAAAATCTCTGTAAGCGGGGGGGGCTCTTGGGTGACTCAGTCGGTTAAGCATCCGGCTTCGACTCAGGTCATGATCTCACAGTTTATGGGTTTGAGCCCCACGTCGGGCTCTGTGCTGACAGCTCAGAGCCTGGAGCCTGCTTTGGATTCTGTATCTCCTTCTCTCTCTGACCCTCCCCTGCTTGAGCTGTCTCTTTCTGTTTCTCAAAAATAAATAAAAAACATGTAAAAAATAAAATAAAATCTCTGTTGGCTGTTAGCAGAATCAGACTAACAGGTTGGGCCAACATTCTACTAAGCTGCCTGTTGTGTGATCTAGAGTGGGCCTGAGGCTTTGCCTCTATAGTTCCATTCTAGAGAATTTTTCAAGCCAAAGTCAGTGGTCTCAGCAAGCTTGGAGGCCTAATACAGCAGACTATTCTATTAAGTCTTAATGTTTCATAATGTCAGAAGCCAAGTTAAATAAGATAGTCCCTTGTTTATAAACATGTGAGGCAATGTTTCTATACACTTACATCTGAAATTTTTAAAACTTTGATCTTAGAGAAGACAGACATCAAAATATATGGCTTTTGTGACGTTTGACAAACAATATATAAGGTAAATATTGGAGATAGAGGTGGAAAGTCAAAGGCCATGGAAGAGAAAGCATGAAAGCTGGTTGGGCTGAGGGGTAAGAAAAAGATGAACATTTGCTAAACAGCTTCTACTCCACAGACACTGGGCTCAGCCCTTTAGACACAGGGTATCATTCAGTTTTCATGGCAGCCCTATTACATATGCATTATTCCCCCCATTTTAAGACTAGATAGAGCAGAGTATGTCAAAGGCTCAGCAAAGTTCTGAGCAAAATCAAATATTCTTTCAGAATTTTTGTGTTGCAGTCAGCAGAAACTTGTTAACTTAGGTCAAAAGCCAACCAAACAAACAAAATTACACAAGAAAACCTCAACTTATGTATGTATGAAGACGCCATGGTGGTTCACAGAATAAGAGAGACTAAAGACATGAACTGAGATAGTCAAGAAGCAGGCATTTCCAGTGTTAAGGTAGGAGATGTTCAACAGAAAACATGACTTCTTCAAAGTCATCACCAAAGTAACACACAAAACAGAGGCAAAACCAGAAATAAGAACTCTGATCACAGCCCTAAATTTAGTATTTGTTATGGACTAAACTGTGTTCCCTTGAAGTTCATTTGTTGAAGCCATAACCCCAAGTACCTGAGTACGTGGCTGACTATAGTTGAAGACAATGTCTTTAACAAGGTGATTCAAATGAGGCCATTAGGGAGGACCCTACCTCTATCTGGCCAGTGTCTCTATAAGAAGAGGAGATTTGAGGTACCTGGATGGCTTAGTTGCGTTAAGCGTCCAACTTTACCTCAAGATGTGATCTCACGGTTCTTGGGTTCAAGCCTCACAATGAGCTCTGTGCTGACAGCTCAGAGCCTGGAGCCTGCTTCAGATTCTATGTTTACCTTTCTCTCTGCCCCTCCCTGTCACTCTCTCTCTCTCCCGTTTTATCTCTCTCATAAATAAGCATTAAAAAGATAAAAAGAAGAAGAGGAGATTTAGACACACATAGAGACACTAGGGCTGAGTGTACAAGGAGGGAAGACCATGTGAGGACACAGCAAGTGGAGGCTGCCTACAAGCCAGTGAGAGAGGTCTCAGGAGAGCTTGAGTCTCCAGTATGTTGGTGTTGAACATCTAGCCTCCAGGGCTGTGAGAGAAAAATCCTGCTGTTGAAGCTACCCAGTGTGTGATGTTTTGCTATGGCAGCTCTAGCAAACTAATACAGCGTACTTTCCATGACCTTATCTCTTTAATTAATGAAGTTCCTTTAAAAATGATTTCGTAAGGTCAATATTCTGCACAAATGCATCAATTGGAGGCTTTTGTTGTATGTGTTGATTCTAACTCATTACTGCTTGTTAGGGGTCAAGGTAGCAAGGTGGATACGAGGGAAAGCTGTGAGCACAGAAAGCACAAATCCCTGCTCTGTGACTTACCAGCTAAGTGTAGCTAGTTGTCCATTGGTCAAATTTCCTTCCTTTCTTCTTTCTTTCTTTTTTTCCTTCTTTCTTTCTTTCAGTGCAGAGCCTGATATGGGGCTTGATGCCATGACCCTGGGATCATTTCCTGAGCCAAAGTCAAGAGTTAGACGTTCCCCTGACTGAGCCACCCAGGTGCCCCTTTTTGGTAAAATTTCTTAACCATTCTCTGTGTTCTTCCTCCTCGCTAAAGTGGGAGATATCACTGTATCCCACTCACACAGTTGTTGTGCAGATTTAACAAACCCCTGTACAGCGCTCCAGACATGGCCTGGCCTAAACTGTTTGCTTTATTTACATTCCATGGGAGGTGAGAAAGAAGAGGCTTGGAGAAGCATTTCCATGGGTGCAGTTGTTTCAGTCAGGCCAAGATCCTATGTCATAATTAGTCTATTTGGTGAGTGGCCCCTATAAGGGAATCCTTCATGACTCTCTAAGAATACTTCTCTTCCTCATCAAATCTTGACCTCTTTACACTTATTGTTGACTTTCTTCTTTGCAAATGAGGAGAAGTTGGGTCAGACGTTTCCAATGGCCATTTTACTTCCCTTCCACTTTTACCCTCAATGTAAAATGACTCTTTTGGCCCTGACCCACAATAGAGTCATAAAACATCACTATTCAAGGATCTTCTGTAACTACCAGTTTTGAACTCTGAAGTACTTATATGCCTGATATCATGGACAGAGGCAGAGTGATAAATTAGAAAATATTTGTTCTTATTGCTATGTATCTTATAGGCTGTTCTATACATCATTTTTCTTTTTGTATTTTGATATAATAAATGTTATTAAAAGCAACTGGTATTAAAACATTTAAAATATTTTGTTCTTGCTAGTCTCAAGCTATACCCCCACTGCAATTTGTACCTTGAAAAGTGTGTTTAATTAAAATTACAATAATCCTGTAAATATGTTTCGACATCATGCCCTGTGGGCTAAGCAAGTAATACTCATCTGAAAGGCACAATGCTTTAATGCATCTCTTTGTTCTTTCGGCAAATGGAATAAAAAATGTATTTTCTACAACCTATTCAACTAGGGATTTGATTAACACATTTTTCATTGTATTGTTATCATGACAGCAATGGTTCTTACAGCAATTTAGCATCATAGATAAAGAGATGGATCATTCAAATATTCAAATGTCAGTTACTTTTCACCTATAAAAAATTAGAGATCCACATGTATATGCCTTTATTGGATATGTCATTAGTATGTAGTACATATGTGTTTTTGAAATTTATTACATGAAATATCTATTCCTGTGATTATATTTCCAAGTGGTGTACCATAGAAGTTAAAATGGTGTTTCAGTGATCTGAATCCCATACATAGTGATCCTTTTCATGTGATGATATGACTCTTCTTGGTATATTATTTCCAGCTTTTAATTTTCTATACATTCTGAAGATCTGCTATTATTTTTCAAATTTTATTTCCTTGATTCTATGCATTTGGCAAGGATTCTGCTCTAACTTATCTTGCAGCGATGCAATCAATGTTAGGCGTTATTCATTAAGCTCAGGTATTCCCAAATGCCAGAGAAATGAATTGACAGGTAAGGCCCGAGGCACTTTGCAGACATACCTGAACAGGCCAATGCACAACACCATGCACAATATGTGACAGCTCAGCAGTGACAAAGGCACTGAATCTATCATTTCTTTCCCTAGGTCTATTTGCCAAGTGCTCAACCAGGACTTGCTTGATAGTCTTATTTACAGATAAGGACATTATAGGATTTTACTGGGGTTAAGTGACTTTTCCAATGTCACGCTGCAAGTTGCTGACAATTCATGTTTATAGCTCACAGGCCTGCTTTACAGTTCTTTGCTAAGCCTGATGAATTATTTTAATTTTTAGGCCAGAGAAGGGAGGTATGTTAGCATCTCACAGAGACTTGCACAATTAAAATGTGCCAAATAAATGAATTAACTAATGCACTAAGAGATCGTTTTATTAATTTATTTGCTAAACCATTTCTAGATATCTGTATAACTTGGTATTTGCTCAAGCAATTGCTTGTTATTTTAGTTTAAATCTTTCTGGTAGTGCTGAGAGAGTGTAAATGTTTTCTGTCTTAGGTGACTAAATGGGTCCTACTTATTTCTCAGCTCTGACTAACACCTTCTCATAGGTGCGTGCACATGTGCATGTGTATACACACACACACACACACACACACACACACACACAGCAAAAAGGAACATAGGACTCATGATCTGCCAATAATTTGCCTCCTTGGGATAGACTAAGGAGTTGAGGTACTTTCTAACTATTTTATCCATTAGGGTCGCTGTAACAACAGTACCATAAACGGGGTAGCTTATACACAAAAAACATTTATTTCTCACAGTCAAAGGGGTTGGGAAGTCCAAGATCATGGTGTATGCAGAATGAAGGGGCTGGTAAAAGCCCAACTCTTAGATGGCCATCTTTTTGCTGTAATGTCATGGGGCAGAAGGAGCTAGGGTGCTCTGTGGGCCTCTTAAAAATAGTTTTAATGTTTAGTTTTCACAGAGAAATAGAGACAAAGAAAGAAACAGAGAGAGAGAGAGAGAGAGAGAGAGAGAGAACAAGTGGGAGAATAGCAGAGAGAGAGGGAGACACAGAATCCAAAGCAGACTCCAGTCTCTGAGCTGTCAGCACAGAGCCCCACACGGGGCTTGAACCAACAAACATGAGATCATGACCTGAGCCAAAGTCAGACACTTAACCACCTGAGACACCCAGGTGCCTGTGGGGCCTCTGTCATAAGAACATGAATCCCATTCACGAGGGTTCTACCTACCCTAAGGACTTCAGCACCTCCCAAAGGCCCCACCTGCTAATACCATCATAGTGGGCATTAGGTTTTAACATAGGAATTTTAGGGGAACACAAACATTCAGTGCATAGCCCCAACTGACTGAGAAAGCAGGTTTAGCAGTAACTGTGGGTTTTCTTTCCCTATTGCCAGGTAGCCAGTGACAAAGAAAGATATCTGACATGCTGACCATGCCCCAAATCTATGCACATGGCTGATTTCCTTTTTTTCTTTACAAACTTTTTTCCAACCTTCTCCTGATTTCAAAGGGATCCAGATTTATTATCTTGTCAAATGTATACAACAGAGGCTTATTTTCACATTCAGACCTTGGATACCATCCCTCTCGGTCCATATCAAACACTGAATCCCTGTTGTGCCCTATGCTCTTGGGATTTCAAACATTTGCTATTTTCTGCTATAAGCTGGAGAGTGGGAACTCTCTCACTATTGTTTAGGCAAAAGAGTATTTATCAGATGCTTGTTCATTTTAACACTAACAAAACATAACAAGATCTCACCTCCCAAAATTTGTGGTTTGTCTTTCATTCTAAGCTGAGCCTTGTTATAAAATATATTGTTTTACTACTAGAAATCCAAAAGATTCATTTGATTATTAATATTTTCCATTGAGTAAAATTAAAATTAGATGTACTGTTTCCTTTAAGAACAATGACATGTATTATAGTAATGAAATGTATGATGTCATGCATTTTTTCTTAATTGTATTTACTACTGTATCTAATTTTTCAGCAATTCTGGAAATAAAAAATTTAGATGTCAAAGTCAAAAAATATAACCCTGAGTCTGGGTGGCTCAGTCGATTAAACATCCAGCTTCAGCTCAGGTCATGATCTCATAGTTCATGAATTCAAACCCTACATTGAGTTCTGTGCTGACTGCTCAGAGCCTGGAGTTACTTTGGATTCTGTGTCTCCCTCTCTCTCTGCTCCTCCCCTGCTCATGCTTGGTCTCTCTCTCTCTCTCTCTCTCTCTGTCTCTCTCTATCTCTATCTCTCTCAAAAATAAAGAAACATTAAAGCAAATTAAACAAAAAGAAAGATCCAGTTGAATGTTTACGCGTGAGCACGCACACACACGGACACATACACATATTGTAGTTTCCGAATTTAAATTCATTACTGAATTTAGCTATCTAAGAGAAAGATGTTCTCAATGCATATTTCCTATTTACTTTCTTCTCTATCTCTTGACATAACAAGGAATCACTAAGTTTAATTTTAGAATAAAGTGTTAGGATAACCATGGCTTAAGGAATCTGTGATAGAGATGTAGATTTAGCCATAGATATTCTACCTGAACTCATATTGCTTATGTTTTATTTAAAGTATATTTATTGTTTAAGAGATATTTTACCCATGAGGAAGTCATGTATCTCAAAATTTTTAATCTTTGTTCATTTCTCCATTTACCATGATTTACCACTCAAGTAGCTTGGGTTGGAATCTCCCCATGGTGCCAGTGAAAATGAAAGATACAAAGACAGTCAGTTAAGGGAGGAGGCAGTAGCAGCAACAACGCTCAGGGCCTTGGTGCCACTTGATTCTGTCTGCCCAAAGTTGGAAAAAGATGAGGAGGCACAAAACAAAGGTGCATAAGCAATCTAACATGGCAACGTCAATCTCCATAATTTTCAGATAAAAGCTGGCAATCTGCTTGGTAAGGGGTATCTGATGACTCTCTTGAAGATTCATTTGCATAGAAAGCAAGCATGCCATTTTTACTTAGATTATACTATTGATCAAGTTAGTTGCTAACATATTCTGTGAAGATGTATCTAGTCACACTTTGCTAAAGACCGAGGAAACATCAGCTGTGTATAAAAAAGAAAATTGTTACTGTATTCAGGTACCTCTGGAGAAGGACAATATGGATTTTGGATAAACTTAACCTCAAGCCCTCCTCCACTGAAGTAACTTTTTGGGACCATCTATATCATAAGACACAACTGTGCAGGATACTTGGAGCTAGTCAGTTGCACTGAGGTCCAGCTCGTTGCCAAATGTGTGATGTTGGGTTCACAGGACTTCAAGTGAGAGACATATGTGGTCAATGCAATTTCATAACCAATTCTGCACAAGTCACTGTACATTATGTCATCTTTGTACACACTCAACACATTTGTAGTGATGGGTGCCAGTATACGAGTTCTGGAAAGAAGGTTTCTCCCTCTGTAACAATTTATATTAATTTATTGGGATTTGTAATTAACTGTATTTTAAAAACAACAAAAAATATTCATTACCCTGCTTTTTATTTATTGTGGGAATCCTATTAATTACTAGTTGGAAAAATAAACAGGAAACAACAACCAAAAGGACCCCAAAATTAGATATTTCTGGATGTGAACAAATAAAATGTAAGCATTCCATGTGGAAGAAAAGAATAACTTTTGACTAGATTTTCTTAATTTTAAATAGAACAAACTTGTCTTAGACAAAAGTAGATACAACTTTTTAGATTAGTCAGGAGAAAAATCCTTTCTTTTCAAAGAGGCATGAAATGACATAATTGTAAAGATCTGATTTGTTTCTTGAAAATTGAGTTGGAAAAATGAATGTTTTCATCTTAACAGTTGACAGGGACTAGCTGGGAACTAAAAAAGCATAAAAGCGATCCCCAGTGAATAAAAGGATTATATATCAAGTAGGATAGCATGCTTATTCTGTTTGAACTCATTTAAGGTTTGGAAATCATTTGGGGCTAAGTTCTAAAACCAAAAGCTTTATAACTTATGTTAACTCGCATAATGTATAGTACACTGTATTCTGTCCCAAAGGATTGAAAACTACCACTGTCATAATATATTCAAAGTAACTAATTTATAGTCATCAATCATTCCTGACACTTTTTGGTATCCATTTATGTTTCTAGACTTTGTTTTAGGATTACAGCCAAAATTCACACACGTCAGAAAAGAATATTAAACAAGGAAAACTATCTCTTAAACCACACAAGGATTAATTTCATGTTCTGAGACACCGTTTACTGCAGAAATAATTAATAGAGGCAAACAAGTGAGCATCCCCTGAGAAGAGCTTCGTTTATCCTCTGACCCCCATTACATACCTCTTCCCTTCCAAATACCTCTTTCCATGTTTACTGTACCTTAACATTTTCCTTATCTATTTTTGAAAAATCAAATAAAACAATCCTTCAAGGAAATTGAAGCTTAGAAACGTAAATGTTATTAGTTATGCACAAGGATTCTTAGCTATGCATTAACAGTTTAAGGGATTAGAGAGTTTCATCTTCTAAACTTGAGCTGCTGGAAATGACCGTCGATGTGGGAAATTCCTTAGAGCTGCTCGCTGCATGCTGAAGCCGGTTGCTTTCATACATGAATATATGCCTCTCTGGGAGCACAGTGGAGCCGCTATCTTCATCCCTGACATCGTGACGATGAGGGATGCTCCTGCTCTCTCTGGCACCGTTAAACACAATCCATTTAGATTTGCTCTTTGAGGTGGACTGCGGAGCTCAAATGAAGATCTTCTACTTTAATGACTGACCCTGGAATGCAGAGGGGAAGGTTACTGTGGAGAGGGGCTCAAACTAAACCCCTAAGTGAGTCACTTAAAAGAGGAATGTAAACTGAGACGATGAAAGAAGAAACACCCAAGTTGTGCTTACCTATGCATTTTAAAGTTGGAAAAGCAAGAACCCTTTATAATTATAAAATGGGGATGTTTCAGGAAATACATGGACTACATTTAGAAGTTACTTGAGCCATTTCAACTCCCTGAATAGAAACATATTAAATGGTACATGAGTCTACATGAAAATAAATTATGAATGAAAACGCACAATTTCCTAAGTGGGCTGATGGGCTGATGTATTGCTTTTTTTTTTTGTTTTTACTACTAGAGATAAGAAGGAGAATAATAATGTTTTATTATTATATTAGTGATATATTTAGGATTAGTATTAGTATTTGAACTAGACATTCTATGCTATGTGTGCATGTGACCTAGCAGCAGCATTAGACATGTTTGATAACTGCCCCCATGACATGTTTGCTCTCTCTTTGGGTTCTTGGTACTCCTCACTCAGACTCTGTGCTTCACTTTCTGCCCTCACTCACTAGGTGCTCTCATCCAGGCTCTGCCTCGAGATATGCTCTTTATACTTGAGACTCCTCGGTCTATATCTCTAGCCTAGGTCTCTCCCCAGTACTGCAGATTTTTATATTCAACTTTCTGTTCATATCTTCACTAGACATCTAGTCCGTATATCAAACAACACATACAGTACTAACCTCTTCCCTTAAAACTACTCTTAGGACAATGTTCTCCATTTCAGTAAATGGTAACCCCAACCTTGAGTTGCTCAGAAAAGGCTGCCTGGAATTATCCCTTTCTTAAAGTCTTTCTTTGGCTTCCTGATCTATCCTCAAGCTATGGTGACTGTATCTAAAAGTATATGTTGATTCAAAATACTTCTTACTTTTGCCACTACAACCTACTGAATTAATGCAATAGCCCATCTTTCACCTGGATCATTTCACTGAATCAGTTACCTGCCTTGACCTTTGCCCTTCCTCCTCAATCTTTTCAAAATATAAAAGGCAAATGGATCCTTCCAAAACAATCATATTTTTCTTCTGCTCAAAACCCTTCAATGGCTTTCTATCTCACTCTGAGTAATAAGCATCTTTATATAGGCTTACAAAGTTCTCTGTTCTCCCATCCCCTTCCTCCCTACAATAGCACAGTCTCTGCTGTTATGCCCCTTAGTTACTTTTTTCTGTCATGCTGACTTCCCTCTGCTCCTCGTACATGTCAAGCATTTTGATGCCTCTCTGACGGGAATGTCTTTCTTTCTGATATCCACAAACTGCCTCCCTTACCTCCTTCAGGTGTGCTCAAGTCACTTTATCAGTGAGGCCTTTCCCAACTTCTTTACTTAAAATTTCTCCCATTCACTGAATTTTCTATATTTTCTTCATGCTAGTTTTTGTCCACTGCACCTAATACCACCTGCTCAATGTATTTTCTTGATTGTTTTCTTATTTCTTGTCTCCCATACTCCATGTATGCTCCACAAGAAGAGGGGTTTCTGGCTGTGTTTACTAGAGTAGCTCAGGTGCTCAGAAATAACCTTGCATAATACCTTAATGAGTTATTGGATGAGTATATTTTGTATACTCTTTAGATGTATATTTCACATGCATATTTCAGAAAAGGAAGTACAGAGAATAACAATAAAATAACTCTATGGTTATACACAAGCTGGTTTAAAAGTCTTAGTGTTTCTTTTAATAAAAATCAATGTTATTATATAATGAGGACTTTTATTAAAAATAATGTTTTATAACCAGCTGTTTTGCCAGTATGTGGACAAATTAGGATATCAAAAATTAATAGGTGAATTTACGTAATTTTACTAGAAAAGAAATGATATTAAGAGATGGATTGAGGAAACTTCACTAAATGGATGAGGATGGGAGAATAAATATAATATTGTTATTAGAAGCTACAGCATTAGAAATGACTTATTCTTGCATTAATAAAGTTGAAAAATGTTCTACTTTCTATTATTTATTATTTATTTACCTTGGTAGCTGGACTAGCAAACAAATGTCTTCTAAAATTTATTTTTTAGACACTACAATGTTCTACAAAGACATTCTCATGGACATTTGCAATGCTTTCTGGGTAGTTAGCATTTTTAAAATACTCATATGGTTGGGTAGCTATAAATCCTTCTATGAGGCCAAAATTGCTGGTGTGCCCTAATAAATAGGGACTTGGACCTAAATGTTTCTGTCTGTACTAGGACATAAGCATGTAACAAAATGCAAATTATTTAACAGCAATTTAGCCATGATTTTCAGAGCAATAATATCTATTTCCACCAAGGTTACTCTAATTAGAACCAATGAGACTCATTAAAACTACAAAAAAAATACATCTAGTATACCAACGTCTCAGCAGACAAAAATAAAATCAAGCACTTTGGTGTGATATCTCTTCTTTTCTTATTTACCTTCAAGAAAGGTGCTTCTGCAATGTTTCTTTAGTAATTTGCATCCCTTAATACACTCAGTTGTGTGTATAAAAATACTCTAATCAATACACATATAGGGAAAGTAGTTAATCCTGCATTTTTATTATTCAGATGCAAGTGCAGAGGATCATGGTAGGAAAGGCTGTAAGTCTCTGTTTTGCCTGAAGAATTTCAGTCATGGATCAATGCTTCATCGGTTTCTCAGTGAAGAGAGTGAACAGTCGCAGAAGTCTGGGAGGGAGGTGAGATGGCAGGGCCCTCTGGAGCATGGCAGGAAAGCAGCACGGGGGCAAGTCATAGGCAGGCTCTCCACATCAGAGAAGCCTGTAGGAGGGTATCAGAAACTCGGCACCTGACTGGGCATCAGCGGTGGAATTTTCTTTATGGACAGGTGCCTGGAACACCTGTAGCCTCCCAGCACTCTCTTTGGGAATAGAAATCACACTGTGAGCCAAGTAATGGAGTAGATGGAGAATCTTGACAGACGGACCAGATAAAAAGAAAAGACTCTAGGCAAAAGAACATGTGAAGAGTTGTCAGAGTTTTGAAAAAGAATGACATATTTTGGGAACGGTTAGTGAGCAATGGCTGGAGTCCAGAGAGCATTAAGGAAATAATGGGGAATAAAAGTGGAAAGATACATTTGGCTTAGAAAATAAGAGTCTTGCGTGCCAAGCTAGGTGGCTCCCAGGTTTACTGAGTATGGACAGATGACGTGCCGGGTGAGAGGGGAGAGGACTGTTGCCTGAGCTCACCCACGGATCTCTCTTTTCTCCACAGAGAAGGATGTACGCAAGGTCAGAGGACAAAGGGAATAGGCAGTTTGGCTCCGAAGGAGGCTACTGATGCCTCCTTTTGAGGAGCTAAATAAATAACAAAGAGCAAATGGGAAAAGGATTGAACCAGAAACCAGAAAACGTATGTGGAAGACACAGCCCATAATGGTTTTAACTATCATATTTGTATGATTAATCATTAGACCAGCATTTCACCATAATTTACATTTTGTTTAGCAGTTCAGTATGTGTTACTGCCAAAGGACGGAGTGATTTCTTTACATACACTCTGACTTTAAAAAAATTGTGTAAAGTAGATTTACTATGATATTACTTTAAAAATCCCTTTGAATAGGGTACCTGGGTGGCTCAGTTGGTTAAGCATCTGAGTTCAGCTCAAGTCATGATCACCGTTCATAAGTTTGAGCCCTGTATCATGTGCTGCTCTGCTGTCACAGTGGAGTCCGCATTGGATGCTCTGTCTCCCTCTCTCTTGGCCCCTCCCCTGCTCATGCTCGCTCTCTCTCCCTCTCTCTCAAAAATAAATAAACATTTAAAAGATGAAACAAAAACAAAAACCTTTTTGAATAAAACTGGTGATAGAAACAAATACTTCTAAAAGCATCTATTTTTTTCAAATACTATTTTTAAGTGCTTTACAAATATTAACTCATAGAAACGTCACAGCAACTTATATAAAATGGGCACTCTTCTTATTTTCATCCCACAGGTGAAGAACTTGGGGCTCAGAGAGGTTGAGAATTTCTCCAAACTTCCATGCTTAGTAGGTGGTGAAGTTAGGATTTGAATTCAGACAGTTTCTAACCATTAGACTGTGCTTAAGAAAATATGTAATAGGGTCAAAGAATTCTATAATTATCTGGCACCATCTGAGCTAGACTTTTGGGTCTACCACCTTCTTATTATGGGGTGCTTGCAAGAACTTGTGTGAAACCATTTTAGGCAGATAATGTAGGGTGAATTGCAGTTCTGCAGTGAAGATACGTTTGGTTAGGACTTGTGAGACCACAGTTTAAGAAACTTCTATCTGCTGAAAAGAGGGGTGCATATATACACACAGCAGCACTTATATACAGGTGGTGAAAACATGATGCAGTTTAAACAATCAAATGACATGTTATAAAATCTCTAACATATATAAATGTGTGTAAAATAAAACAAAAGGATCAGCCTAAACTGATTTCTTGCTAAACAAAAGATAAATTTAAAAAGACAATTCTTATACACCAAGTTTCCAGTGACAGGGTTTTTTCTGTCCACATCTAAAGTTAAAAACGAAATACGAAGCAATTTTGATTTAAAATTTGCCTCTATAGCACATACCTTCTCCAATAGTTAGAGAATGACTACTTTGTTTTCATTGTTAGGATAAACCCAGGACCAACCAGTATTTTGTTATTTTTTATGTATAACATAGGATTAGAACTGGTCTCCAAGTTTTAGTGTTCACAAGCTACTTAAGGAGCCGTACATTTTGCCACTGGCCACAAGGTATATAAAGGTTTATATAAATATCTACATGTAAATATATGGTATTGCATAACTTTGTGTCTATTGATGGTAGAGCCATTTACAAAAAGGTGAATATTAAACAAATAAAAACTAGTATTAGATAATTAAGTGATGCATTTCATCAGCTTTACTATCACTCTTATTTTCCTATCCTGAATTGGGAGCTGGAATGTTCTCAGTCTCGTAAAACACAGTGACAACAAACTCTCAGTCAGTGGCTCAAATAAGAATTATATCGTTGAACTTAGATGTTTTTTTTTATTTTGGGTTTTTTTTGTTTTTTGTTTGTTTTGCTTCACAATAAACCTTTTATTTAGAAGAGGGTTGTTATTATCTATAGAAGATGCAAATGATGCCAGTTAAAGTCATTCAAGATTAATTTTCATTTGAGCAGTGCAAAATCTGTCACTCTCCCTTTACATGGGCAACTATCCATAGTTTCCATTAATGTTTCATGAGAATAAACAGCATATTAAAGGACACCTCACGGAGAAACGGCAGTTAGTCATATATACAGATAACTCTGACATTTGGTGAGACAAAGAAACGTCACTTTGACATTAGCCTTTGTGAAGACTTCAGAATAAAATATGGCATTGTTCTTTCTTTTGTTTCATTGAGATAAGTTCACTCAACACCGTTTATAATCCCCCCTACTTGCTGGTTACAATTGTAGGTACAAAAGTATTCAATCTCCTCCACTGAAAATGTTTTATATTTGCAAGCCTGAAGCCCAGCAACACTGATACTTATTTTTATTGTTATTTAATTTGTATGAATTATGCCTGGCTCAGAGTATGAGAAAATTCCTTGGGAGCTTCATTAGGACTTCCATCTGAATCAGAAAAGAGAACAGTTTCTCTCGGAGTAAATAACCAGTGAGATCTCCAAGTGATGTTAGGTGCCAATCATGGGATCTGAGTTCACCCCAGCTGAATGATTTAACAATTTTGAGTTTTATTACCCAGGAGGGCTGTGCCGTTATGAATCTCTCCTCCTCGGTAGGTTTTGCAGTTGAGACTCCTGTCTAATGGTGTGTGCTAATACATGATGATCATGTCCATCACCGAGCCTCTCTCTAATGGTGTGTGTTACTTTGTAATGATAATATGCTGGAGTGCAACAATAACTTTAATATCCCTCCTCGGTGGAGAAGAATGTACTTCAAATATTACAGTGCTTATGAATGATCTCAACTCCTGGCTCTCCCAAATTGGAAAACAGACAGTAAATAAAACGAAGAAGAAACATATACCCAATTTTGTCAGTTCACCACACATTAAGAGGAATCACTCCGTGGCAAGTGATTAGGATACGCAAAAAGTTTGAAGGACCAGGGGAAGATTTTGTTTTTTCTTTCCCTTTCCATCCACTCTCTCTAGTCTAACATAGATACTCAGGGGGTTATGATTACTTACTCTCCAAGCAGCCCTGGAAAAGTACTCCTTTTTAGTGGAACAGACGTTAAGGGGACCAGTGTGCTGAAATACTGCTGGGGTGTGGTGAAATACTTTATCTTGTAGGGTCTCCTATCATTGTTTTCTTTTTTAATGGTTTTTATTTATTTTTGAGAGACAGAGACAGCATGAGCAGGGAGGGTCAGAGAGAGAGGGAGACACAGAATCTGAAGTAGGCTCCAGGCTCTGAGCTGTCAGCACAGAGCCCGATGCGGGGCTCGAACCCACGACTCTGAGATGACCTGAGCCGAAGCCAGATGCTTAACCAACTGAGCCACCCAGGCACCCCCTATCAATGTTTTCAACTAATATAGCAGCATAGTAAGAGTAAATCAAATTCATGCTTACTGTTTTATGCCAGAGTACTTAGAGCTTCAGTTACACTGGAAAAGTCATCTACTGAAAACATCCATGATTTTCCTCTTATTAAGGTCGGTCAATTTTAAATATAATGGGATACGGGTGTCAGGGTCTAATGCATAAGGAGAAATGCTATATTATTTCAAAAGAACATACAGAAGAAAAGGCGAAGAAAGCAAATTACCTACTTTATTCCTATGGGAATATTATATCATAGATGTCGTCAGGTGAGTATGAAGAATCGGATAATATGCTACTGAAACTTGTGAAAAATGCTGACAACCATTTACCTTTTATAGGATAAGAAGAGATGAAGTAATTATTTTTAAAGAAATCTATTCAAGTCCTTATTTCCTGACTTTTCTTCAGTTTTAATTTGCTTTGGGTAAAGATGTCATAATACTTCAATTAATAAAACAGCAATTGTGAAAATCTCTATAAACAATGAAGCTTTATTATAAGCTAATAGTAAAAAAAAGAGCAATTGCTATTTATTGAGCATTTACAATATGCAAAAAAACAGAGTAGTACTTTTACATTTATTGTCTCACTCAATTCCTTGCAAAATCCTATGATATAGGTGTTATTTTTGCACTTATTTAAAAAGGCAGCATCATGCCCAAGGTCAAACTCATAAGCAAAGCAGGAGTGACAAGCAGCTTATTATGCCTGATCCAGGATTGTAAGTTCTTTTTAAGGATGGTGACAGAGTAAAATCTCCCTCCAGTAAGGTTTTTTTTTTTTTTTTTAATTAAAAAAAAATTTTTTTTTTTTTGAGAGAGAGACAGCGTGAACTGGGAAGGGTCAGATAGAGAGGGAAATACAGAATCTGAAGCAGGCTCCAGGCTCTGAGCTAGCTGTCAGCACAGAGCTCCACGCAGGGCTCAAACCCACGAACTGTGAGATCATGACCTGAGCCAAAGTCAGACGCTTAACCGACCGAGCCACCCAGGCGCCCCACCAGGAAGTTTTATATGTTATCTTTGAGACCAAGAACTTAAGTGGTCTATAGATGTGTCATTTTTCTTACTCATATACCAGATCAATACCCAAAGTCTCAGAGTAGAAAGGGTGACTCCACTGAAGAAGCTCTCTAATTCTCTCTTCTAGCCTGTGTAGTAGCTACCTTCATTGTTATCTTTTGATAATTTTTACTCATTGAAAAAATAGAGGAATAATATGATACCTTATGAGATACACTGAATTATTTTAATACCATTGTAACAATAATGACAATAAAACCAATCTACTGAAAAACCCTAACCTTAACAGATACAACCCTTGTTAAGGTTCAGACAGAGGTCTTTTTCTAGATTATAGTATTAACTAAGATAATAAGTGTTAAATGAAAGCAAACATTAATGCAAGGGTTCCCCATTGGTGACAAATTGCAGGTAAAAATCTTTAGATGATATGCTGTAAAGGTTTAACTCAACAGGCCTAGGGTGTTCAGATCATGCACATTCTAAAAAAGAATGGTCCCTCGACGGGCTCTTGGGAGATAACCTCGAAGCCCTTGGAATACCTTTCCTGAGGGTGCCTTTGTAAACCTGGGGCTTTGAGCAATTCTAGGTAGTTTATTGCCACAGTGTGATTTATGGTTAACGCTCATTTTGTTAGTTTTTGTTTTGCCGACCTTATGTGTTGAGTCATGCTATACCAATCAGACTTGAGGGGATGGCGGGAGGCTGGAGACTGAGTAACTAAGTTCAGTCATATAGGTGATTCGTGGCTATGTGACCAACTCCAGTTAAAGCCCTCAACTCAAGACTCAGTAGAGCTTCTCTAGTTGGTAATACTTTATACATGTTGTCACATATGCTTGCTTGGAGAATTAAGAACTGCTTCTGAAGATTGAGTGGAAGAAGACAACCAGAAGCTCTGGACTCCACTCTGTGGCTTCTCTTTGTCAATTTTCATCTACATTGCTTAGCTGTAACGAACTGTAACTATGACTTTAATAGCTTTCCTGAGTTCTCTGAGTCCTTCTACTGAATTGTCAAACCAGAAGATGGTTCTGAGGACCCAGAAAAAAATGCTTATAATACATCAGGGAAACCATGGAGTGGAGAGCTTCAGAGGATGCACACATGGCTGGTGTTAAGGCATGTAAGGTGTTTATGGGGCGCCTGGGTGACTCAGTCAGTTGAGTGTCTGACTTTGGCTCAGGTCATGATCTCACAGTTTATGGGTTCAAGCCCTGGGCCGGGCTCTGTGCTGACAGTTTATAGCCTGGAGTCTGTTTCTGATTCTGTGTGTCCCCCTCTCTCTGCCCCTCCCCTGCTTATTATCTGTATCTCTTTGTCTCTCAAAAATTAATAAATGTTAAATAAATAAATAAATAAAGCATGCAAGATGTTTCTACCTGTTGGACAAAAATGAATTCCCATAAGGTGAGTATCAAGAACTGACACTCAATGTCTTCACTCCCATGAGCTTTTATAGCTTCCAACTTTGCTCAACTTTGGAATTTTCCCAAGATCCAACTATTATGTATGATTGCAAAGTGCATATAGGGAAAGAAGAAAGCCTTTTTAGGGGGAAAATAGGTAAAGCAGTGCACTTCTTGGTAATGTGCTTTCAAAAATTATTAGCATATCAATTTCTAATAAGTTTTTGCAAAATTAACTTTCAAGAAACAGAAAGCTATAATTATTGACAATATGGTATATTTTGTGTTTATGTGGTCCCGGAAGTCTAGCCCAAGCCGAGCGAGCAACTTCTCAGCTTTAAATAAGGATGATAAAAAAAGGTCACAGCTATTTAGGACTCAGGAAGATTAATCTTCAACCAAACTCTGCTACTTGCTAGTTTCGTAAATTGGGTGATTTATTTACATTCTGAGCCTCTGGTTCCTCCTCTAAAAATAGGAATACTGAAGTACATATCCTCTATGTTATGAAGGTCAAAAGTGATGACACACGTAAGCCTGCTTGCTCACTGCAGAGCAAAATGCAAATGCATTGAATTATTATTATTACTTGAAAATCTTCTTTTTAAACTTTTTACATTTATTTATTTTTGAGAGAGAGAGAGAGAGAGAGAGAGAGAGAGAGAGAGAGAGAACACACAAGCAGGGGAGGAGCAGAGAGACAGAGAGACACAGAATCCGAAGCAGGCTCCAGGCTCCCAGCTGTCAGCACGGAGCCTGAGCTGGGGCTTGAACCCACAAGGGGGAGATCATGACCTGAGCCAACGTTGGATGCTTAACAGACTGAGCCACCCAGGTGCCCCATTAATTATTATTTTTAATTAACAAGGTAAAAATATGTGGCTTACATATGTGGTTTTTAAAAGATAGGATTATGAGGTATGAAGGCACTCACAAGGTTAAAAGATGAATCCATACTTACTGACTATATTGCACCTACTTCAAACATGCAGTTTTGGTTCTTGCCCATTTCTAGGTATAATCTCACAAGGTCTTTGTACTTCTTTTTTGACAATTATCTTATTTTGCTTTTCAATACTGTCGCTTGTGTCCCTGTATGTAAATTCCTTAAGATCAAGGTGATCTTGGTAACCCTTCTGGCACATAGAACTGCATGTTCAAAATGCATGCTCAGAAGTCTGTTAAATGGAACAATTCTTACTATTAAGCAATTTGATCTTACTGTCCAGGGGAGACTAATAAATTAGTGTGCCTTAATGACGGAACACTGTGTTAGAACAGGAATTTTCAATCCTGACTTTCCATTTAAAAAATAAATAAATCAAAGAAAAGTAAACAACTCATTTTACCTTAATAAAATGCAAAAAAAAAAAAAACAAACAACAACCAAAAAACAGCCTAGATCAATTGATTCAGAATCTTTAGGAATGAGAAACAAAGTATGAAAATTATTACTTTAAATCTCTCAGGCTGTAATAAGTGGATAAATCAAAGAACCATTGATCCAGAGTCAGAATTTTAGTTTAATTCCATTTGCTGGAAATTTTGAATGCTTAAATAATAGATTTATGTTAAATGCATGGAATTTCAATAGAGTTTTGGCCATAATCTTGTCAACAAAGAGAAATTATTTCTGAAAAATACGAGGTCTTATGGTGAAGAGCTGAGGAAGCTAGCTTTCTTTAACATTTAGCAGTAAGTGAAGTATGATAGTTTCTAACTATGTCACCCCCATTTGTTTCAAATTATTTATGCACAGACATAAACAAGCCATTATTTAGTACAGTTAATAACCCATGACAAGTTCCCTTAAAATAAATGGGGTCTCAAAATTCAATTTTATTTATTAGCCAATTTGAATTTTTTTCCTAGGCATTTATCCATCAAACATGGCACTGTTATTGCACATGCATTATGCAGCATGTCAAATTAAACCATTGTTGATAAAACAAACATTAGTTATTGAAATGATCCAAACGCCAGCTTGAAATGCTGTGTTGTAGCTAATAAATATGCCTAACTTCCAGTGCAGAAAGAGTGGGCAAACATGATAATTTGATTTCTATGCATGTATTTCATAAAAGTAATAAAAAGAGGAACTCTCACAAAGAACAATGGGTTTGTCTTCTATTTCAGTGCTAGGCATATGGTGTTGGCACAAATAAGTGACAATGGGGTAACAAGTATTATGAGAGATACTAGCAAGTTCTCTCATTTTGTTTCTTTATCTAAAAACACATTTATTAGCATCTTGAATCATGTGAAAAGGCCTTTCCAGTGCTCAATATGATATTATTTCTAAGGCTCATATCTCCTAGAATTAGAAAGATAGCCTGGGAGACATGGATTTAGATCCATTAGCAAGGAAGGGACCAAAGTCCACATGTTTTTGTCACTTAAGTAAAGAATCCATTTGTTATATGTAAACTTCTTGAACACATACTGATATGCTTCTTTCAAAGCTCTGAGTTTCACCTTGATCCTGCATTCCAGTGAGAGGTATTTGTTGAGCTGGTTTTAAGACAGTTTATGACAATCTGACCAGGTCTTCATATAAGATGAGCTAAACTTAGTTTTACCGAGGTAGCCAGAATTCCCACAAACAAGTGTACATGCTTAGTACCCACACGCTCACCCTCTCACCCTCCTCCTCTCCGTAACATCTCCCAGAATTTTCCATAAAAGAACTTTTAAGGGTTCTGTGAAGAGGCCAGCGAACCAGTAAAATCCTTTTCTGTTTTTCAAAAACTTTAAATTATACATATATTTTGGATAGAAACGTGACTCACGTTTTAAAATATAACTTGTTGCAGAAAGTTAGATTTAAGCTATTAATTTTCTCCTTTTTCTCAACTTTTATAAAGCATCTACTTCTTCACCTGAGCAAATCCTTGAGAGAAATAAACTTCTATTAATGACTGGTATGAATTCAGCATGTTACATATAACTGTCCCTCATACCCACTACCTGCCTTCCTACAAATGCACATTGTTGTACGCCTGGGAGATAAACAATGCTCTGGGATTCAGGGATGCCTTAGTGAGCATTACAGACTCTGCCTCTGTTCTTGGGGAGCTTGCTTTTTGACCATGAGAACAGATGTTTAAAAATTTTTTTTCTGTTTTTTATTTATTTTTGAGAGACAGAGAGAGACAGCATGAGCAGGGGAGGGTCAGAGAGAGAGAGGGAGACACAGAATCCAAAACAGGCTCCAGGCTAGCCTTCAGCACAGAGCCCGACGCGGGGCTCGAACCCAGGAACCGTGAGGTCATGATCTGAGCCAAAGCCAGACACTTAACTGACTGAGCCACCCAGGCTCAGATGTTTAAATAGACATCTACAATTAACAGAATATTATTGGCAGGAAGAGAGTGTTATGGGCACACATAAAAGAAAATACAGGCAGAGAAGAGTTAGGATAGACTTTCTGAAGAGAGTAATATTTAAACAGGTATTCAGAGCTAATAGTATTTCTTCAGGCAAACACTGAGGTGGGGGTAGGAGATAGAGATGAGAGAAAGAAGGCATTTTAGACACACATGAAATTATTTGCATAGGACTGGAAAAAAGAGGGAATGTGTCATGCTCTAAGAATTCAAATATAATTATTTTTAATATTTAATATCTATAGAAAAGGTTCTCAACCTTCGCACTATTGACATTTTTGGCTGGATCATTCTTTGTTGTATGTCCATACAGAGAAAGTGTTGTCCTGTCCTGCGTATTAAAGGCTATTAGGCAGCATCCCTGACCTCTACACGGTAGATGATTCCACTGGGTAGCACCCCCATCCTATGCCACGCACATATGTAGACAAGACAGTAGGTTGAGGGAATACTCAGAAATTGGATTTTTAAAAAGTTTGGATAACATATTAAGAAGTTTGAATTTTATCCAGAAGTTTGTAGAACTCTATGAAAGTTTTCTAAACAGGGGCTTTCTCTTTAAAAAGAATCACTCTGTCAGCTCTATGGATTTGCAAGGAATTGGATGGAGTGAGAAATACATGGAGGAAAGAAAACCAGTTAGAACAAAAAGTTTATAATCTTAGTGAGAACTGTTGAGGGTCAGAGCTTTCCATGAGACTGGAAAGAAAACAGATTTGAAACAATTTTACCAATGAGGGAGGGCACTTTTGGGGAAGAGCACTGGGTGTTATATGAAAACCAATTTGACAATAAACTATTTAAAAAAAACAATTTTACCAGATACCACCAATATTTATTCATCACAAATGTTTTAATGTGGTGAGGGAGAGGGAGATGTCAAGATGATTTCCAACATTTACTGGGTGATTAGTAATGTCATTCACCAATTATGGAAAATAGTTCTGTGAATGTTAAAAACACAAGGAATTTTCTATAATGTGGTAGAAACTGAGGTAACATAGATCATCCAGTCTTGTACTACTTGGGACAAAGTGTGGATCAGAAAGAGAAACATTTAGTAAATCATACCCTCTTTGTAAGAATAACATCTAGGAAGATATATTTCAATCTCAAAAATTGCTATTTTAATACAACTGTAGAATAGAGCTTTATAAAAACATGGCTTTATTAAGCATGAATATTATTTTCAACTTTGTAAGACAAAGTAAGCATTTACTATAGTACACTAAACAAAATATGGGGATAGATGTCCAAGAACTATTTATTTTGAAAGTTAAGCATTGTCATTAAAAGTGCAAAAGAATATAAATTCAAAGGATTTCTAAATTACCAACGGTTTCCTTGGTTTTTAATCATACTTAAATGATGCTATGTTTATTGAATATTTAGCTTCATATGGAAAATCATAAAGAACATATTGATGTTGAATACAGATAAGAACATAAAATACACATCTTGATGGTTCTTAGTGAAAATTAATATTTATCTTCATTACTTATATGAATGAGTCTAGTACAACAGAATGGGACTTCCCCAAAGTTGTAGATATTATAATATGAAGATTGCTCTCTTCTTCTCTCCCTCCCTTCCCTGTCTTTATTTACCTTTACACTTTTATTTTTAGTTTAAAGCAGATACAAATAAGTAATAGACAAGAAACACCAATATACAGATGCAGAGAAAAACCAAGAACAAGTTAGTATTACTGTAAAAGTAAGTCACTATTGTTTCCCCAAGGTATGACTGACTTTATTTTAGATAATGTGCCATATGAGACATATCTCTCTGTTCCCCAGAGACTTTTGAAATAATTACATTTAGGCTGCCCTTCTTTTATCAAGAAGTTGAAGATGCTATCTTTCTATTTCTATTCCATGGAGCTTAGAAAGCTTCAGTGGAATCTTGGATGTTTTATAGCAAATATTGTAGAGAAAACTCGCACCATAAAAATGTTCCTCCATTAATCTTTGGAGTATTTTGTTCTGGTTTGATCATAGTTCTTGCAATGACATTATAGTGTGTTTACTGTTTGAACTCTAGTTTCTAAAACTGGATCCACGGTGCGCCAAGGGATGTTGCAGTTCTATAGATTTAGGCCAAAATTAGGTCACAGCATAATGCTGGAGTTGGTGTTAACCCAGCCTATGTACAGAGGAAAAATATTACTCCCCTCCTTTTTTTAAAGGAAAATTTAAAAAATCCTTTTATTTTCTAGTAAAATAGACTTTCTTTTCCAGAAAACTGACATTCTGCTGTAAGGCACAAAATTTATAGACCATATACACAATACATCCCAGAGATTAAATGATTGTGTTGGGAAAAAAATCTTAGAAGACATCTGGTCTAGTCTCCCTCCAAATAATAGGATTCTGAGGACAGCATCCTTGAAAGACAATGATCCTATTTACACAATGCCTCTGCTCTACTGATCTGCAGTGAGTAAAAACAATCTTCCAATTTGTATTTTCTACTCCCCTTTCCCTAACAAACAAGGAGGGAGAAGATCGACTTCCATGTGAATAGGATAGTCCTTTAAATATTTGAAGATAGCTGGCCTGTGTCCCTCTGTTTTTTAATTCTGAATGCTGAATATTCCCAATTTCCCCCACTTTTTCTGTGATTTGTGAACCTCCCATTATCCCTGGTTCCTTTCTCTGGGCAATCTGTTACTTCAGACTTACCCTTAGCGTAGTACTCTGATCTGGCTACTAGACTCTCCTGTGGAAGAATTCTGCATACTAGAACATCTAAACTATACTGTAAGCTTATGTACAAGTTGTACACAATTAAATCTTGGCCATTTTATATATTGAATCTCTTATTTTTGACACCCCATAAAAGGCTTACATTTTTTCCCAACTCAATCCCATTTTGGTTATGATGCTTGATTTCACTCACCAAGATGGTTAAAAATAGAGTTAGAGAGACTATCAGAACAATGCAATCCTAGATTTGAATCCTAACTCTGGGTTAAGGGTTCTGCCCCAAAAATCTGGTGTAAGCTATATATTTGATCTACAACTTTATTGTCTTTATCTGAAACTTTGAGAAAAATCTTAAAGAAGAGAAAAATAAAATATTCTTGTACTCCTTTCCCTATAAATATTTTAGAAAGATTAGTTCCATTATTGGTAAACATTTAGCATAGCCATTCAACAAATTCTGAATTCACTCAAATATTTTAATCAGACTATATTTTGTATACTATTTACAAGGTTGCTCTGTGATTTATAGAAAGCCTTGCTGAAACACATTGTACATGTACATATAATTACACTCATTTGCTAGCCTTAAAAATCTTGTCAGTTTGACACAGCTTGTTTCTTCTGAGCCTATGCTGATTTCTCCTATTTAACTTTTGCTTGTATAAATCTATTTGATGATTTGATGAGTTATAATTTTTCTAGAAATGAAGGTTGAGTTTCTTGGTCTGGGGCTATGTGCAACCATTCAGCAACTAGGCCAACCCTCTAACTATAGAGTGCTATGCTAATTGCATACTGTCTATAGTAGAGTAGACGCACAAAGTCAAGGTTCTATTAAACATACTCCCATGTGAAAGTACTGAAACTATCCAGGATTTGGGCAGCATAACTGCAAAAAAGATTAATTGGACAAGACTGGTCCTGATTCAATTATTAAACTGTTTCTTTCAAAAATGTTTAAAATATAATTAATTTTATGATATTTTATTCTAAAAGGAATTGATATACAAATATCTTAACACAAAATGTCAGATTTGGGGTATCTTAAAATCAAAATATATATACTAAGCATCAATGCTTAATAAAAAGAAAGGTTTGATTATCTAGGTTATGTTACTTCCAAAGCATGATTATACACACATAGCTTAAGCTCAAACTTATGTATCCAGGGGTATTCAAAATGGCTCTATTTGTGCCATAACAGTACAGAAATTTATTTCTGCCATATCTACCTAACTGACAACTTTCACACCAATGAGGTATTTATTTAGCAATAGTATCTTACCACATAGTAAATGGATTTAGGTAGATAAGATCAGCCACAGAAATCAAACTCTACTTGTAAAGTCAATCTATTATGAAACTGTGGTCTTTTACACAGGCAGTTAATTTTATTTTAGAGCTGGAAGACCACTACTGATGTCTAAGGATAGTTTCCTTCTTTTCTTTTTCTTTTGTAAACAACTGCTTATTATTTGGACTAAGATTTTCAGTGCAGTGTGTCAAAGCTCCAAGATACATTGCATATGTCTCTGTTTAACATGACCAGAAATATAAGACAAGTTCATAATTTAATTACAAATTTCTAGCTTGATGTGCCATTGACCAACCATACCAACTATGATGGGTCTTTATTCCTCTCTAGACATGCAAATCCAGGCAACCACCATACACATTATAAAGAAAGCCACACTCCACATGGAATAACTGCATTCATACAAAAGAACAAAACAATAGCTTTTATAAACAGCAAAGATAAAAAACCTATTTCTAAAGGATATATTTGGGGAGGGGAGGATTCTATGATTCTCTCAGCTAATTCACATTTCCCTTCTTTTACCTGTATTCATTTGTGTGTGTGTGTTTAGTTCTATACAATTGCCTCACATTTGTCCACTACTACATTCAACAGTTCTATGTCTTTACAAGGGTCCCTTGAATTTTCATTGTATAACTACACTCACCTCCCTTGTACCCCCTCCCTCTCCCTAATACTGGCAATTGCTAATCTATTCTCCATTTCTAAAATTTGCCAATTGAAATATCTTACATAAATGGAATCATATAGTATGCCATTTTTTTGGATTCTTTTCACTCAGTGCTCATTCAATGACTCCTAGGAAATACATTTAAGACTTCATATCTATCAGAAATCTGTTGCTTTGCTGCTGACTAAAGTGCCATGATAGGAGTATGCAACAATTTAGCTACTCATCCATTGAACAAATCGATATCTTAGCTAGCTTTTGACTATTATGACTAAAGCTATTGTAAATATTAATGTGTAAGTTTTTATGTAAGTTTTCATTTCTCTGGGATAAATGGTCAAGAATACAATAGTTGATCATCTGACAATGGATAATAACATGTTTAATTATATTTTTAAAAACTGCCAAACTGTCTTGCAGGGTAGTTGTAGCATTTTTATGTTCTCAATGTCAAAGTTCATTCTTGCAGATATACTGTGTTCTCCATTTTTTATTTTAGCTGTTGAGATAGTTGTGGATAGCTATCTTATTGTGGTTTCAAGTTGTATTTCTCTGATGACTTAGGATGTAGAATATCTCTTCACATGCTTATTTATCACTGATGATTCTTTTCCTATGAAATAAATGTCTTATCATGTCGTTTGTCCATTTTCTATTTTTTTACATTATTGAGTTTTGAGAGTTGCTTATATGTTCTAGATATTAGTCCTTCATTGGATATGTGGTTTGCAAGTATATTTGTGTAATTCAAAGACTTTTTTCCCTTTCTTTTCATATGGTCTTTCACAGAACAAAATAAGTTTCATTGTAGTCCAATTTATTAACTTTTTTCCTTTTATGAATTATTATTTTTGTTTCATTTCTAATGAGGTTTTTATCTAACCCTAAATCTTAAAAATGCCCTCCTTTTTTTCCTAAAAAAATTTCCTTTGTTTTCTCCCCCAAATTTAATAGTTTTATATTTTCACTTAAGATATTCATTCATTTGAACTTGCTGCTTATCTAAGGTTTGGGTTGAGTTTATTTTTTTTCCCTATGGGGGTCCAATTGCTCCAATCCCATTTGTTGAATGGCTAGGATGTTTAAATATAAATTTTAGTCAAGCAGGCATCCTATTGCTTTGATAGTACATATAAAGCCACTGCCAAATTGACAAAGGACTTTATATTTTTACTCAGAGCACTGCTTTTTATATGATATATCAAGCCATGAACAGAAATGTGCTATCATATAATCTTCAGAGTACCTTCTGTTGATTGCCCAGTAGTTTAAGTCAAGCTCCAATGGGAATGAGGGGAAAATTTACTTTGAGGACCATCTGTGTTTGTTCAGCTTGTGATCTTTACCTGCATTTTACAAATGATGACACCAGGCTCAGAGAATTGAAAGATTCTTTCCACGCTTGCCTAATCAGTAAATGTCACTTCTACCTGATGCCAAATTCTTCTAATCTTTTCACTGCTCAAAGTGCCTCCCACTGGATTCTTGGATATCTTCCCTAAATTCTAGATGTGCAGTTCTTTGTCATTAGTCTAAATATATTCTTTAACCCATCTTCTATTACATAGTGATACTCTAAGCATTGTCCCATTTTAATTTATTTTCCTCTAAGATTATTGACAGTGGAACACCTTATGAGGATATGAAAACTGTACCATTCTAAAAGCAAACAATTAAAAACAAATGCAAATGTTTGCACTTATTTTCAGGTTTAGAGTTGCTTTCTCTATATAAATACTCATTAAAATAGGGCCTTGCTGTTCTCTACTTCTAATTTTGAAATGATACATCTTTTATTCCTAACATACTTTCAAGAAATAAACATTTTCTTCCAGAGTCTAGGCTTTGGCTCTGAAGGAAGGCTTTGTATATATTACAAGCAGCCAGCATGTTAATGCTGATTACCAGCCTGAGCTGCCTCCTCATAATTACAGAACACAGCTAGAGCCTGTGTGGGTTTGTGTTTTAAACATTCAGAGATGAATGGAATATGTGATTCAGAGAAATACAGACAAAAGATTGGTACTGAATTGCTGACTTTCAAATGGATTGTCCAAATGTGGAGAATATGGCTTGCCAAGATACCTCTGTAATGTGTTTCTTTGGATACCTTCATGTTAATGTCCCACGCCTGAAAAAATATTTCATTTTGACTCACATTTGGAATTCTTGCATGCATGAGAAGGGACAAATAATCTTAAAAGGAATCATATATGAATGATTTTGGCCTTCTGGTATGATGCATGAATTTCATTTAATTTAACATGCTTATCATACCTTGTATAATCTGCAAATGTCATCCAAGTTTAAATTATTTCTTTGGTGAAACTTTCAGTAACAAAAACATTACATAATTTTATACTGTCATTCCATGTTGTCATTGAATAGTCTACCCTTTACTGTTCTTAGCTCCCACATTACTAAAAAGCACAAAGGTTAGCCCATATGGGTATGAATATAAATCTTAAAATGGATACTATCATTGTGTAAATTACAAGACTCAAATATACTTTTGTGAAAACTTCACACTTGCATAAAAGTGTAATAATATAATGCAATGTAATTCCCATTTTATATGTACATTTAAACACTTTCCCAGTTTGCATGTACTCCTCTAGAACTTTTTCTATACTAATCTAGAAATGTAACTATGGATACTCCACATATAAGTGGTATAATATTAAAACTATTATTCTGTGACTATTTTTTTCCAATGCGGTTACTTTTTAGCTGTGATGCCACACAAGGAACCCAGACTCTCGGGTTTTTCATTTGTAAAAGACAATGAGGAATGTTTCCTTCAAAGCAGAGTTGGGAATATCATTTATTCATTCAGCATGGAACCAAAATTCATTTATGTATTTCCTCATTGAGCTCCAAATTTGTACTAAGTAGTCATGGAGTTTACATTCTAATGGGGGGTAGAGAAGGTAGGAAAAGATCATAAAATAAAACCAGTTAACTATGGATAAAAGTAAAATAAAATAAGGGTGTGGAAAGTGACCTTGGGGAGGGTCATTGATAATATTTTTAAATAGGGCCCTTCAGAAATTATATTAAATATGAAATATAATAACTTTAGACCAAGGACAAGTATATTTTTTGTCACTTCAATAGTATAATCTCTTCCCATCCTTCTTTGTTCTTTCTCTTTCCTTCCTTATATATAAACCCAAAAGATGATAACTTAAATCCAAAGAAGACTTAATTTCACCATCAGTCCTTAACTGTCTCCTGTGATTTGGTTCCAATTCTTACTTTTTGAGAATAAGAAAAAAGACATTGAATAGAGGGAAACCAGATTTTTTTCATATAGTTTATTGTCAAGTTGTTTTCCATATAACACCCAGTGCTCATACCAACAAGTGTCCTCTTCGTGCCCATCACCCATTTTCCCCGTTCCCCCATCCCCATCAACCCTTAGTTTGTTCTCAGTATTTAAGAATCTCTTATGGTTAGCCCCCTCTCCTTAACTATTTTTCCCCTTCCCCCGCCCCCATGGTCCTCTGTTAAATTTCTCCTGTTCTATATATGAGTAAAAGCATATGGTTTCTGTCCTTCTCTGCCTAACTTATTTCACTTAGCATAACACCCTCGAGTTCCATCCATGTTGCTACAAATGGCCAGATTTCATTCTTTCTCATTGCCATGTAGTACTCCATTGTATATATAAACCACATCTTGATCCATTCATCAGTTGATGGACATTTAGGCTGTTTCCATGATTTGACTATTGTTGACAAATGAACATTGGGGTACATGTGCCCCTATGCATCAGAACTCCTGGATCCCTTGGGTAAATTCCTAGCAGTGCTATTGCTGGGTCATAGGGGAGTTCTATGGATAGTTTTTTGAGGAACCTCCACACTGTTTTCCAGAGTGGCTGCACCAGTTTACATTCCCACCAACAATGTAGGAGGGTGCCTGGCTCTCCACATCCTCACCAGCATCTATACTTTCCTGATTTGTTCGTTTCAGCCACTCTGACTGGCGTGAGGTGGTATCTCAGTGTGGTTTTGATTTGTATTTCCCTGATGATGAGTGATGCTGAGCATCATTTCATGTGTCTGTTGGCCATGTGGATGTCCTCTTTGGAGAAGTGTCTATTCATGTCTTCTGCCCATCTCTTCACTGGATTATTTGATTTTTAGGTGTGGAGTTTCATTGAGTTCTTTATAGATTTTGGATATTAGACCTTTATCCGATACATCATTTGCAACTATCTTTTCCCATTCTGTCAGTTGCCTATTAGTTCTATTGATTGTTTCTTTTGCAGTGCAGAAGCTTTTTATCTTGATGAGGTCCCAGTAGTTCATTTTTGCTCTTAATTCCCTTGCCTCTGGAGACATGTTGAGTAAAAAATTACTGCAGCTGAGGTCGAGGAGGTTGTTTGAGGGAAACCAGATTTTGATCTGATCTTGCTTTCAACTAGATTTGCAACCTTAAAAAAGAGTCTCTTAATATCTTGGCTTATTCTTCTGAAAAAGCAGAGCCAGAGATTTGTAGATGTTCTTGTACTGGATATTCTTTAGTCTCTTTAATCTAACCTTAAATGATTCAATAAGATGAAGCTATTCACAGCTTAAGTGTAAGATTTCTGACAAAAGTTGAGAACAGCCCTTATTCTAGATAATATACTGCTTTCTTAGTAATATTTGTATTGTGCCTTCTCTTTCTATCCTTTTCTGTCTAAAAAATGTTTATCTTTGTGAAATGTGGGGCCGTTCAATCTCTAAGCTCTATTTATCTTATTTTTATGCATTAAAATTACAATAGTTGCCACCATATGCTTGCCTTAAAAATAATTTGAAGACGCTTGTGAATTATCTTTGTAAAATATAAAAAACAAACATTAAGCCATCATAAATGGAAGAATAGTTTAGAGTAACTCAACTATACTTTTCAGTTCTCTAATTCCTGTTTACTTCTTAAACCATAATATTTCATTTTCATATTGCTTCTGCAAGAATACCAGACATTTAAGTACATTAACTCATAATATCTAAATAGTGGTTTTAACTCTGAAAAATCTCGATGAAACCACTTAATTTCTGAAAACCATTAGTAAGCTAACATGCTGATCACTAGCTCTTGTCATATATAATTTGCATGTTAGGTTCATCCATTTCGACGTGATTAACAGTACATTTAGTTATCTGATCAGACTATTTAGTATGGAAAAATCATCTTCTGCCAATTTCCTGAAGATGCCATCAAGATCCTGGCACCTTAAATGCAGCTATTTCAGAATTGCCCTTGGATCTGAACTGACAGTGTCATTTTTCAGACATGGTTGGAATATTCTCAATTCCAGGTTATTAGCCAACCTCATTCTATCAATGATTAAAGCTACCAGCTTTGGAAAGAAAGCTGGAATTAAGATCATTCTTGTTTTCACACACACAAAAATAAAATATTATGTTCAGTTTGCTATGGGCTACTATAAAATGGCATGATTCTGATCTATAAAAAGTTAGGATTCATGTGTGTTTTCAGCCTCCAACATAGTGAATGGCCCATGGTGGTTTCATAATATAGGGGTGTTAAAATTCAGTCAGCTGCTCTACTAGCTGTGTTTATTGCTTATAATTATTAGTAATTGTGATATATTTGTAAACTAGCCTCTTTCAAAACAGTGATTGTGTGTTTGTTGGTGCCTTTACAATATCAGAAATAATAGCTGCCATAAGGCATTATTCAATATACATTTCTTGATGGAATGAGTGAGTATATGTAAAATAGTTTCAATATCTTTTTGTCCCTCTTGGCTGAAATTCATGAACACAATGAAGAGCTGAACCTTATAACCACATGGAACTGACTTCTGACAACTAGCTGAATGAGTTTGGGAGTGGAATATCCCCCAGGTTTTCCAGAATAGATCTCTTCTGGCAAACATTTGGAGTGTGGAAACTTGAGTAGAAAACTCTGTGAACTTGCTCTTGGATTCTGACCTACAGAACTATGAGGTAATAAATGGATGTTCTTTTAGGCCCCTAAGTTTAGTGGTAATTTGTTACTCAGTGTTAGGAAACAAATAATGGATGATTTAAATGGCTGGAAGAATATGTTTTAATATTTTGGTAAAATTTTTGATATAATGTTGATCTTAATATCTCAAAGCAGTTATCTCAGAATTACATTTGTTCCCTAGAATCATGTTAAGATTGTCTTTAACAAATATTCAATATGAACAAGAGAGGTAATATATATGAATGAAACATTTTTGTTACTCTCTTCAGAAATGCGCACACTTGAGCCTCTTGGGAAACTGATTGAAAAGTGCAAATCAACCGTACTGGAAAACCAGCCCTACACTGGTTCTCCTGACATCTTATTCAACACTTGAAGGACTCATTTGCTAGTCTATCTTGCAAAGCAGGCTTTAATTTAATCTAGGAGAAGTAAGAGAAGAAAAACTAAAGTATACAAGTACTTGCAGTATTAACAGAAAATTATACTAAAATATAGTTATTAAATTTTGTTCTACATTATTTGGTTAGGGAAAATATCTCTTACTACTTTGCCTGCAAAAATTTCACAATGTATACTTCTGAAATAGATTGCTTGACTCTCAAGGAAAAGAGGGACAAAATAGATTGAAATACAAGATTTACTCTATGGCAGAAGTTTTTAACCTTGAGTCCACAGACACATGAGGAATTTACAAATAGAATTCTGGGGGTTGTGCCATCGAGCAGAGAAAAAAATCATCTTTATTTTCACTGACTTTTATGAAAGTGGTGGCCAACAAGCTACAGAACTATCAGGAATATCTATGCTGTAGACACTGAAGTATTTTCCTATTATCATGCACTTGTTGTAGATACCTCAACACATCGCTTATTACCATAGGTATTTTGAAATTTTGTTAGTTATTAAACCTGCCACTAGGTCTTGGAATTTAATGCATTGATCACAATCTCCATGGACAGGATACTACATATTTAATCTCATAATAATTTGATAACTCTATTTTAATTTGTGCCTGAAAGTATCTTACTATCGAAACATTATTTTGAGAAAGTGTCTATAAGCTCTACAGAACTTCCAAAGTGGTTGAGGCCCACACAAATTAAAGGTTAAATTAAAGGTTGACACTCCTTGGGTATTTATCCAAAGGAAACAAAAACACTAACACTAACTCTAAGAGATATATGTACCCCTATGTTCACTGTAGCGTTACTTACAATAGCCATACATGGAAGCAATCTAAGTGTTCACTGACAGATGACTAGATAAAAAGACCAAGGTACACATGTGTGCATATGTACACACACACACACACACACACACACACACACACGCACACACCACCGAAATATTACTTAGCCATAAAAAGGAAGCAATTCTTGCCATTTGTGACAGATGATATAGGTGGACCTTAACAGCATTATACTAAGTAAAATAAGTCAGATAGAAAATGAAAAATACAATGTAATCTCACTTATATGTGGAATCTAAAAAACAAACAAAAGGGATGCCTGGGTGGCTCAGCTGGTCAAGTGTCTGACTTTGGCTCAAGTCATGATCTTACAGTTAATGGGTTTGAGCCCTGCATCAGGCTCTGCACTGTCAATGCAGAGCCTACTTTGGATTCCATGTCTCCCTCTCTCTCGGTCTCTGCCCCACTTGTGTGTGCTCTCTGTCTCTCTCAAAAATAAACATTAAAAAAATATAAAAACAAAAACAAAAGAAAGAAAACCACAAACTGAAAGACACAAAGAACAGACTGGTAGAAGTCAGAGGCAGGGGATGGGAGGTGGACAACATGAGTGAAGGTGGTCTATTGGTGCAAGCTTCCAGTTATAAGTAAGTCCTGGAATGTAATGTGCCCCACTGTGTGACTCTACGTAATATACCACATTTTATATTTGAAAGTTGCTATGAAAGTAAATCTTATATCTTCTCATCATGAGAAAAACAGTGTATTTATGTGTGGTGATTGATCGATGTCAACCATATTTATTGTGGTGATCATTTTACAATATACAAAACCATCAAGTCATTATGTTGTAACCTGAAACTAATATAATGCTACATGTACATTATATCTAAATTTTAAAAATGAAAAAAAATAATGCACTCCTTATTCTTTGGGCCATCTTACCTTGGATTACCATAAGTAGGATTCTTTTGAAGAAGTCCTGAAGAGATTTCTAAAGAAAATCACCAAAAATATTTTCCTTTGATATATAAATACCATATAAAGTTGCATTCTCAAAAGTTGAAGATCTTTCTGGAATCAACTCAAACATTTTACCCTGTCATTTAGTTGATGTGTTGCTGTCTGAAATGCAGATTGATGGTTGACAGCACTGAGGTTATAAATTATGCATGCCAATTTAGTGAACACAATTAAACTGAGGCAGTATGGGTAATTTAAATAATTACACATATAAATAGAATTATTAGTCTTGTCAAAATCTGTACCTATACTAAATGTCAGCATTTAATATCAACAAAGGGTGCTAAGAATTTGGGATTTTGCATCAGTATCGTGGGGAGACTGATTTCAAGATCAATTACTTGTTAAAATACATTAGCATAAATTTGACAACTTTTGTTTTTGACTTTTATCTGAAGTTTGCCTAAGAATATGAAATCTTTAAAATTTCAGTTATTTTTACTAAGCTTATAATGGCACATAAAAGTTAAATATCAGCCATTTATAATACATGGTAGCTTATAATTTATAGCTTTCTATATAGTTCTTTTCAATCCTTATGATATTTTACTGTATGTGTGCATATCATATTTTCAAGCTACATGTTTTTGCATTATCTGAAACGTACTCTTTATTGTAATTCTCTTGAGATCCTGGTGTCTACCTAAAGGTGAATGATAAATAATTCTTTAGTCATATTGATTCTGTTTTTTTCCCCAAATACATCACAACAACGTTAAAAACAAAAACAAAACTTCTAGGGGCACCTGAGTGGCTCAGTCAGTTAAGCATCTGACTCCTAATTTCAGTTCAGGCCCCGATCTCATGGTTTCGTGATTTCTAGCCCTGTGTTTGGCTCTGCACATTGACAGCAAGGAGTCTTCTTGGGATTCTCTGCCCTCCTCTCGCTCTCTGCCCCTTCCCCACTCACACTTTCTGTCTCTCTCAAAATAAATAAATTAAAAAATAAAAACCTTCTAGACGTGGGACATTCCTGGACTAGTAATGAATCATATGTTTTAGTGTGGGGACTACTTTCCTGTGTACATAGGCTGTGTTGGTTGGCTTTTGGATTTAATATTGATTTGGACTTAATACCAAAGAATTACCATATTAGTAGAATATTCCTAAAGATTATTATAGCATTTTCATAACTAAGCAGTGAAGGAAAAATGGCTCAAATACCTCGGACAGTATTGGAGTTCAGCTGCAGTTAATATAGGGTAAATTATGTATAGTAAAATTCACTTGGGTAAAATGAAATTCACTTTCAAATTAGGTGACTTCGTAAAAATATGTTGTTAGCAAATGGATTCTTACAGAAGTCCAAATATATCTTCAACTGAAAGCCATGCCCACACACACGTGCATGCATGCACACACACACACACACACACACACACACACACACACACACACAAAGCCTCTATGTAAAATATCTTGATCTTACATCATATAGTGTATAACATTTTCCGTAGTATGTTTATTTAACTAGAAAATCAATCTTAAATTTTTTATTATTAAATACTAATTTTATATACTTTTTAACATGCTTTTCAACAAATAAGTTTGGTACATATTTTAAATTAAAAAATAAAAATTATAAAGTTAGTTATGAAAATTATTATTGCCTAATATGTCTTCTGCAAGACCTTTAGTGATGAGAACATTAAAATTTTAAATTACACTGAACAAGTTAGAGGACTATATGAAATGCAGAAACAAATCCATTACATGGGAAATTATTAGATTATTTCTTTAGTCATTGCCTTTGATTATGCTCATCTGGGATTCTCCACCAAGTTGATAATTATATCTATACATGATACAGTCATATGCTGTTTCAAACTCACATATAGTTAAGTTTCCAAGCAAGTGATACAGATAGAAAGCTATATAGTTTCTTGAAAAGAGAAAGATCAAATGTAATCTGAGAATAGGGTTGAATTTAGGAATGGATAAACATTGAAGAAAGAAGGAAGAGTCTTTGCAATCTAATATCCATGCATGATCACACACACACACACACACACAATTTAGTATTTTGGAGCATTGTAACTTTCTAAATGGTAATATACCATAAGCAATCATTCAACAACTCTATAAATTAAGTAAAGTCAGTCATCTTCATTCAGTAATTAAGTTGGCTAAGACATGGAATTAGATGGAATTTCCCAAGGCAAATGAGTGGGAAAGGCTTGACTATCTCTCCCCATGTGCCCTATGCTGTCTACCACACAGTGCAAGAAAGATAGAAAGAGGAACTATGTAAAGACTGTATATAGTAAGACTATGTTTTAAAGGAATGGCATAAAGAAAAATATTTTCTGAAATTGATAGAAATCATTTAAATTAAAGAAAAAATAATTCATTTATTCCATTGGGCATTTACCATGGAGTGTTGAAGTTACAAGGTGAGGCTTGCCAATATGCATATCTCTCTACCTACCATCTGAGCACTAGCATTTGAGTTCACCTTCCTGGCTGCTTTCTGAGGGCACTGTCTGTGTGTAGCCTCCACAAACTGAGCTGTTTGTTTGTTTGTTTGTTTTGCATCTGTACATGGTGAGACTGTCTCAAATAACTCTACACTTAGCTACTCATCGTCCATGACATTGTCTAAAACATCTGTTTATAGTTCATGACAAATGCTTACAATTATCCTTTCAAGCAAATGCAGTAGGAAATGATATGATCTAATACTGTGTGATCCAATATGGTAGCTACCAGTCACATGTGGCCATTGAGCACTTGAATTGTGGCCAGTTCATATTGAGATGTGCTGCAAATGTAAAATACATACTACAGGTGTAAGGCTTTGAACATATTGGACTAAATAAAATAGAGATTTATCCATTTCTACCGTTTTTTAAATATGACTACAAGATATACTTAAAGTAACAACATGAGTCACCTATTACAATTTACTGGATAGCATGGTGTATAGAAAAGGAACTTGAGGATGGAAAACTAGGCCGATCTCTAAACCCCAGACCAGATAGATAATTTCAATGAGAGGTATCACTTAGCCATTTGAAAATGAAAAAAAAAACCCCACAAAAACTTGGGGCCTGAGTGGCTTAGTCAGGTAAGCATCTGACTCTTTATTTGGGCTTAGGTCATGATCTCATGATTGGTGAGATTATGGCCAACGTGGGGCTTTGTGCTGACAGCACAGAGACTGCTTGGTATTCTCTCTCTCCCCTTCTCTCTGCTCCTCCCCAGCTCTCAAAATAAATAAACAAACATTAAAAAAAAAAGAAAATAAGAAAACCTGACACTCTTCTACTAATACTACTGTAAATTACACAGATAATTATGGCTACAACAGGCCATCCACAGATTACAATCTCCATAAAAGTTCCTCAATGACTATTTGAACGTGCTTATTACCATAAACATAGTTAAGATAAACTTGAGCTGTATACTTTTGTTTTAGATGATTAATTTTTTTCAAGGAACACTCATTTTGCAGTCATCCTGAACACTTTATTTGTTTATTTGAACTTATTTATTTATTTGGAAGGAGAGAGCTTGAGCTTGAGCTGGGGAGGGGCAGAGAGAGGGAAGGAGAAATAATCCCAAGCAGGGTTGGAGCTGTCAGCACAGAACCTGAGGCAGGGCTCAAACTCAGGAACCAGGAGATTATCACCTGAGCTGAAACCAAGAGGTTGTTGCTTACCTGATTGAGCCACCCAGGTTCCCCATCCTGAACACTTTAAAAAATACTCATAGTAGGTAAGGAATATCTTAAGGCAACATTTCAATCCTTTTGATATACCTCCAATTCACTATTGAATGCATTCAATCCAAGTATGGCTGTATTTCTTTTTATATCCTGTTAAGGACACTAGGGGGAGTCTCAGAGAATTACACAGTTTTGAGGAAATCATTTCTCTCTGTTAATAAGAACAATTTAACATAATCCTACTGTTTATTTTCCCCAAACACTGAAAGAATTTATTGGAAAAAAAATCCTCCATCAGAGCCTCTCAATTTATGCATTAGACTGCGTAGAGAGTTATTTTGATACACATATACACACATACAGACATGTGTAATAATGTACACACAGACCACATGCACATTTTCCTAATTAATGATAAATTTTGTCAAACATACCTGAAATATAAACAACCACATGTGCATAGCACAACTAACAACCTGATCATGTGTTTTTTCAAGTATACAAACTGATTGAACCTTTACAATCAGGTATATACTGGGTTATTTTTCCTTTCCTTGGCAATAATAACATCCTTTTGGAGAGCCTCATTTTGGAGCATCCTTTTGGAGGTATGAGGGTTCTTAGTTAATTATCATAAATTCAATTAACAATTCTCAAAATGGGGTTCCTGAATGAGCACTAAAACCATCATCTGGGAACTTCAGAAACAAGCAAATTCAGCCTCCCCTGCCCCAGACATACCAAATCAGAAATTTGGAGTAGGACTCAAAAATCTGTTTTAACCAACCCTCCTGGATTATTTTGTTTCTTGCTAGAGTTTGAGCACCATTGTATTAGAGGAAAACTTCACAGTGTGATAAAGTAAGAACATTTTTAGTGAGCTAAAATGAAATCAGCATTTATCAGGTTAACATGGCATTGAAATCCAAAATTTAAATTCATGAAATGCCTCAAGAGTATTAAAACTTTTCCTCAAGGGAATAAACACATCACAGAAAAAGAAAATCTCCCTCTATTTCTACTTTTATGATTTTGTGTCCTTGCTCAGAAGAGAAACTGTGAGCCCATGAATAGAAAGATTCCAAGGCCAGTGATTCCGTCTGGGCTTGGAATAGTGCCTGGCATGTAATAAGCATTATGCAATTGTTAGCTGCTATTATTATTTTCATTGTTGGTGGTGCTGTTATTGTTTCCTCTGCTGGATGGCAAATTCCTAAAGGGTATTCATAAGGTGATAAACAAAGTGCTGCTGAATGAGAAAAAAAAGTTTTATGATAAAGTATTTTTATTTCTATGATACAATGTGAAATATGTTTACCAACGGTTTAAACAATAGGCTATGAGAATACGGAGGATTAAAATTCTATAAAAGGACAGCTGGGAAATTTTCCCTGAGGTGCCATCTGAATGGTAGAAAAGAAAGTGACCCCTGCACAGACAGCAAGGCAAGATGGTTAATACTATGTACATAGGTGTGTGTGGCAGTAGTGAAAATAGGAGTTGTCCTGGCTTCCTAGAACTGCCATAACAGAGTGCTGGAGACTCAATAACACATTTATGTGGAACCCGGAAATCCAGATCAAGATGTCAGCCGGGTTGACTCACTTCAAGGGCTATGAGGAAAAACGCTGCTCCAGGCTTATTTCCTTGGTTTTATAGATGGCTGTCTTCTCCCTATATCCTTTGACAGAGTCAATGCTTGTCTCTCCATTCAAAGTTCCCTTTTTTTTTAATGCTTTTTTTAAATTTATTTTTGAGAGAGAGAGAGAGCGTGAGCAGGGGAGGGTCAGAGAGAGAGGAAGACACAGAATCTGAAACAGGCTCCAGGCTCTGAGCTAGCGGTCAGCACAGAGCCCGACACGGGGCTCGAACCCACGAACCATGAGATCTGACCTGAGCCGAAGCTGGATGCTTAACCGACTGAGCCGCCCAGGCACCCCAAAGTTCCCCTTTTTAAAAAGGACACCAGTCATGTCGGAATAGGGCCCACCATAATGACCTCATTTTAACTTTATTCTCTAAAGACCCTATCTCAATATAGCTCCATTCTGAGGTACTAGGGGGTTAGGATTTCATGACTTTTGAAAGCAGTGCAAGAATTCAACCCATAGCAGGATAATGCATCATTAGGAGATTTTGTTAAGTTTATTTATTTACTGAGAGAGAGAGAGAGAGAGAGAGAGAGAGAGAGAGAGAGAGAGAGGAGATAGAATCTCAAGCAAGCTCTAGACCATTAGCACAGAGCCCAATGCAGGGCTCGAACTCACAAATTGTGAGATCACGATCTGAGCCAAAATCAAGAGTTGGTCGCTTAACCAACTGAACCACCCAGGTGCCCCTAATTAGGAAATTTTATGGAGAGCAGTGGGAGCCACAGGCAATAAGGATGGAATGGGAGAAAAGTGAGATTGGCAAAGGCTTGAGTTACGAATCACATCAAAGTCTGCTTAAATAGAGGGAGGAGGAGACTTGAGTAATTGATTCAGGGGGGAATCAACAGCTATATGAGATGAGGAAATGTGTTCAGGTGGTTTTTTAGGTAAAGGAAGAAAGAGCATGAAGTCATTAAAAAATAAGCTCTAGGATTTTATTTGGGTTCAATATGAAATGATGATTATAATAAAGAAAAATATCATAATGTATATAGGAAAAAAGTTATGGAATAAAATGTCGATCCAATGTACAATTAGTAAAGGCTATTGTATTAGAAGAAATTTGGGCTAGGAATCTCAAGTTAGCACCGAGAAGGTATAGAAATCATGGAAATAAATACGAACACTCAGCAGAACTTAGGGGAAAGGTGAAAACAGGTTGAGTGGGAAACATTGAAGAAATTAACATCTAAGAATTAGCATCCATAAAGGAGACTGTAAAAGTCAAAGAAATTGGTGAGGAGGAGGAAGGCTGGCAGATTAATTCAATGATGGAAACCTCAGAAGAAAGTCCAGAAAGTAGACAGTTAAATGTTGAAATGCTGTGGGAAGTGAGGTCCTTTAAAGCCTGAGAAAAGGCCACTCTATTTGGTAATTTGACATCTAAGGACAGCCTTGTAGAATGTTTCAGAAAGTATCTAAATATCTGTGTAAGAGTAAGAGAGTGTGTGTGTGTGAATGTGTACATTTATGTCACACATTAGAGCTACATAACACTCTGGGGAAGAGTTCATTTTAATATTCTTTAGTCCCTATTGTCCTGTAGCACAAAGCTGTCAGCCTTATTTGCTAATTCATTTGCTCAACCAAATATTTAATAAGCATCTATCAGGAGTCAGAAACTGAGATAGACAGTGGAAGTACACAGTTAAAGTATTACAGCCTCTATCCTCAGGAATCTTTCAAATTCATGTGGTATTTACATTAACAGAGGGGTGTGTAAGGTGCTCATTTGTTGCCCCCTGCCACTCTCTAGCAAACCAAACTTGCCTCTTTCTTTCTTTCTTTTCCTTCTTTTCTTTCTTTCTTTCTTTCTTTCTTTCTTTCTTTCTTTCTTTCTTTCTTTCCTTCTTCCTTCCTTCCTTCCTTCCTTCCTTCCTTCCTTCCTTCCTTCCTTCCTTCCTTCCTTCCTTCCTTCCTTCCTTCCTTTCTTTCTTTCTTTCTTTCTTTCTTTCTTTCTTTCTTTCTTTCTTTCTTTCTTTTCTTTCTTTCTTCTTTCTTGCCTGCCTGCCTGCCTGCCTGCCTGCTTGCTTGCTTGCTCGCTCTCTCTCTCTCTCTCTGTCTCTTTCTTTCCTTCTTTCTTTCTTTCTTTCGGCTTGCAGCTGAGTTCTATGCTTTAAAAAGAAATCAGGTGTTATTTATTTATTTTTTAAATATAGCCTAAGGTAAAATTTTATAATAGATATAATAGATTGTTGTGACTCTTCTTGACATTTTAGGAAGTTCTTGTTCTTTCTCTGTAGCGAAGAAGTTGATAAAAATAGAGTTGTCTTAAGATAGCCAAATCTCATAACAGGTTCAAATGTTAGGGGAAGTTTCTAGCCAATGTTTGTGTTATTGGTAGTGATTTACATAGGATTTTGAATCTCCTTTTCACCCAGTTCACCCATACACTACTGTTATTGCTGTCTTAAATACGATTCGAACCATAATTACTTTCATGACTACTGTGATTCCAAAATCACAAATCTAAGGACTCAGATATCTCCCATCATGAATTGGAAAGCATTTTCTTGAATTTATTTATATACACATAAGTGAATCAAATGACTCTCCACATATTGTTTTGACAGAATATTAGTGTTTGGTTTTCAATTTGTTTTATATATTCTTTCTTTTCTTTTTGTTTGTATCATCTGAGAAGGTAGGATTTTGAAAAATTTACAAGTAATATCATAAACTGTGTGTACAATTACAGCTGACTGTTACAATAAAAAATGAGTGGCATGACAGATTTCTGTTTCACAAAGAGATTTTTTAAAAAGTTGGATTTGTCTGTACAACCTAGCAGTAGACTTCATCCTTCCTAAATACACATCCTTTCATAAATATTACTAACAGGCCAAAAGGCTGGCATTTAAATGTCATTGTTATAAATAAACCATAAAATCTGATGCCTGATTTGAAAGTTCAATAATATAGAGTAACTGGAGAAGAATTATTTTTAAAGGAGATGAGCAATTTGAGATTTATGGTATCAATGATCTCTCTCTTTAAAGAACCCCAACTAATTTAATTAAAGGTTAAGGATAAAAGCCAAACTAATTGTGTCCTCAGGAAGGGTTAATGGCACCACCATTTTCCTGGTCACTTTGGCCAAAAATCTGGAAGTCACCTTTGATCCATCCTATGTCTTGTCAGTCACCAAGTAGTATGTCTTCTTCACAATGACTCATTTCTCTTCTATATGGCTTGCCCAGGCCATATTCATCACAAACTTCCATTACTACAATGATTTTTAACATGAATTAAAATTAGAGGAAATTTTTGAAAATACATCTTGAAAATTAGTGCAGATATCATAAAACTCTAAATTTATTATGTTTTCTTAACTGATTCTTTTCTCATCCTCTTTCTGTTGAATGGTGAAGAGTATAATGAGTGAAATTTGTATGAACTAAGATTAAAACCTTTTGTCTAACATTTGAAACAATGGGTTAGCTGGTTTTATTCTGCCCACCTAATATTGATTCCTCTCTATTACCTCCCATAGCTAATTCTCCCCTTCATAATTCTTCTACTTCCCAGAACCTTCTCCTCTTACCTTCTGGGTATCCATTTTGCCCATTCACAACATATGTTTATTCACTCTTTTTAATTTCCACTCACCACTTCTTACAGATTAAAAAAAACAAAAAAAACCAAATAAACGTACCCATGGTGAGATCTGCTTGGCTAAATCCAGCCTATCACATATTTTCTCTTTGCTTAAATATAAATCTATCCTATGAAAATTATCAATCGCATCTATATTTTCTTACATACTATGTTCTCAATTATTAGACCTTGTGAGTACCTCAAGGGCAGTGACCCTAAACATTGCCACTTCAAGTACAATTGTCATTTTTCTTATGAACTATGTATTTTGAAAGCTTTGTGTAACCAACTGTACTTATTAACCAAATCACTACTATTTTTGCATTAGATAATCAGAATTGCTCCTCTGTGATTGATACTATTTTAGACTTGAAACAAGATTCATGCTTTATCCATTCAACTTGCAGACATTTAAAAACTAGCCCAAGGACTCTCATGTTTTACCTTTTAGAATGTTTTTAACCCTTTGGGAATATGGCTATGGCTAAGGGTCACTTGAATTTGTTATACTCTCAACAGTTAGCAACATTTCAAGTGTTCAGTAGAGGTTTAATGATGTCTAGCTTTAATGGTTCTTAGGGGAGCGACAAGGAAGAAAACAATCCTACAACCTCAGAAATCAAAGGTAGTTGTGGATAAAGAAGGTTACAGTTTTTGGGTTTGTTGTGAGACTAACTTTAAAAATACATGGGACACCTGGTGGCTCAGTCAGCTGAGCAACCAATTTCAGCTCAGGTCATGATCTTGCAGTTCACAGGTTTGTGCCCCAAATCAGGCTCTCTTCTATCAGTGCAGAGCCGGCTTTCGATCCTCTGTCCCCCTCTCGCTGCCCCTTCCCTGCTTGTGCTCTGTCTCTTCCAAAACTAAATAAACATAAAAATAAAAAAAAATATCCTGGTGTTGTTAAATAAAAGGATTCCATTTTTATAATGATGATAAGTGTACTCTTGAGGGCTAGAAGGATGGCTTTTGGGCCAATAGGAGGAAGAATGTAATTAATTTTTTCTCCCAAATGCTTTTTTCCCCCAAACATTTCTTTTTTGCTGAGCTCCTGCATATCATATCCTTATCACTTATATTTGCAGAGTAAAATATTTAAAGTGTATTACGTTAGCTAATGAAGCTTAGCAGATCAATTAAATGGTGCAATCAGACAGTAACAAGAACAAGTAGAAAAAACGAAAATAAAAGGAGGAATGAAAATAAAATAAGACAAACAAACAAATGGCAATCAGGCTAGTGTAAACAACCATTTATAAAGTTAACACTATAACAGTCTGAGTGATGGGGCACCTGGGTGGCTCAGTGGGTTAAGCTTCCACCTCTTGCTTTTGGCTCAGGTCATGATCTTGCAGTTTGTGAGATCGAGTACTGCTTCAGCACCGAGCCTGCTTGGAATTCTTTCTCTCCCTCTCTCAGCCCCTCCCCCCACCTCTCAAAATAAATAAATAGACTTAAAAAAAAAACATTCTGAGTAATGATTTGGATAAGAAGATTGAAATGGAAAAAAAAATGTCACCAGCCCCAAAGAGAGGTCTCCTTTTAGTGTCCTAACACAGGAACAAAGCATGGGAAGAAATAGGTTGATATAAGTTAGTCAGTTACCCTTCTGCCTGTGTTGGGGGCTCTGTAGATGGTCCTAGGCAGAGGGCCCAAGGATGAGGGCTAAGGCAAGACTTGTAATGCTTGAGAGCAGGCTCTGATTGATAAAGAAAATGGGTTTGCTTTTGAGTTCATATTGACATGTTTATGCTACATATAACATACGATTTTATCTTCATGCTATCCAATTAAGGTTATCATTGTGTTGTTATTATTGAGAGAGATGAGGGGCAGGAGGAGAGAATATTAAGGAGGTTCCATGCCCAGTGCAGAGCCCAACAGGGGGCTCAATCTCATGACCCTGATAACATGACCTGACCTGAAATCAAAAGTCAGACATTTAACCGACTGAACCATCCAGGTGCCCCGGGTAGTTTATATTTATTTTCTGTATTAAAAAAGAGACACACACATATATATTTTTGTAACTTGATGAAAATTATACCTTTTCCTTGGAAGGAGAAAGCCAAATTTATGCTCTATTTTATCTCCTTCCAAGGTTCAAACATATGGCTTCAGTTGACCTCCATCTGGTCATGACAGGTAAAGAAACTAGACATAAAATTTTTCTTCAAACACCTGGACCAAAAGTTTAAGTAAAGAATTTCCAAGTAATTTAAATAAAATTTCATTCTTTCTCAGGTAAAATTTGCAGTATGGCATACTTGTTGGGATTTTCTGTGGAAACAGTTGTAGAAATTCCTTTTAATACTTTATTCAAGAACATTTTATTGACCTGGTAACACTATAGGTAGAGTAAAAAGAAAATATTCCCTGATTTATGGTAAATGCAATTTAAGAGAAAAGAAGGTAATTAAAAATAAAAGGGTAAACAGCTTCAAACTTTGAAAAAATTATATGACACAAAAGAGCAGGATGTGCTTGTATATATGTAATATGATTCCACTTCTATTTTTAAAAGAATACTCTGGCAGTTGTGGAGGAAGGATCAAAGAGAGTTGGTAGCAGGATTAAGAAGAGAGGAAAGAAAGCAATTACATTATCTGGGAAAACATAACAGGATTAGAAAAAGGTGGGGAAAATAATGATAGAGAGACTTGGATGAGTTTGAAGAGACGTTTTGTAGGGAAAATTCCAGGCTACAGAGATGTATATTACATGCTTCTCCAGGGGCTGGGGATGCGGGGGACTCTCACAGGAACATGATGTTTGTCCCAGCTACACTGTGTACGGAGGTGCCATTTACTATAAGGAAGACTGCTGGAGAGATTATAGGTTTAAGTGGAAAGATCAGTAGTTTGGGCTTAAATATTATGTGTTAAACATCTCTTTATTGTCTAGTTGCAGATGCTGGGTAGGCTGTTGAATATATTGGTCTGAAGCTCAGAAGAAGAAATGGGAATCAACCATAGATGGCTGATACCGGAAATGATGGGATTCCTAAGATTGCTAAGGTAAGTGGATGGTGTGAGAAGGGAGGACAGGGCCAGCAAAGGAGGCAGTGGAGAGGGAAGACTGAGAGGCAAGAATGAGGCACTGCAAGAAAGATGGAACTTCAACTGTATAAAATACAGCCAACAGGTCACAAAAGATGATTAAACAGCCCATGTTGACCATTACCACAAGGAGATTACAGATGACCTCAACAGGAACAATTCAAGCAGAATGGCATTGGGAGTAGCAAGAGAGGATGGAACAGAAAATGAAAGTCGAGAAGTAAAACCAGTCTATGTAGACCACTTTGATGGAGGCTTGACGGGGAAGAATAGACACACAGGAGACTAATAAGAAGTTGCAGTTTAATTTGATGATATATAATACAGAATGGATTTGAAAGCTATTGGGAAGGATTCAGTAATAATAAAAAGTAACAACAACAACTAATGTTCAAAAGCTCTATGTACTGGGAATTGTTCCATATTCACCCGTATGGACCTATTTAATAGTCATAACAATCCTATGAAATAGTCACTACTGTTTTACATTTATAGACAAGGAAACTGGGGCACAGAAAGATGAACTTGTCTAAGATCCCAAGCTGGCAAGTGAGTCAGGATTTTAAAAATCTCACTCTCCTTTGGCTCTAAATATTCTACAATATATTAACTTTTCAAGTAGAAAGGGAAAATTCAAAGTGTAGGCAAGAGAGGAAACAACAGATTAAATCCATGGAAGGCAGGGGGGAAAAAGGAATCTAAAATAAATGTGAAGGGATTGGACATTATGAGACAAAGACCTACTCTTTGTTGGACTTGGAAGTATTTTAGTAGGGGAGGCTTGTTTATTACATCTCACCAAATGTGATGCAGTGAATCTTCAAATAATAAACGATAATAAGCCTTTCTTTTAGGAAAAAAATACATGGAGTATCACAAGGTTTAAGGTTCTCTAAACAAACATTAGTGTTGTTTTTTGTTTTTTTTTTTTTACTTCTAACATCTAAGTAGCATACTTCAGAAATTGAAACCCTCAATCCAGATGTCTTTCCCAGTACCCCTAGTAAGTGTTAAATTGCTTCCAATTTGATTAAGTATACAAAAGTGATTATTATGTGGTGTTGCTGGCTACATTTCAGGTGTGGCTGAAGCATGTATAAAGTGCTTTTGGATATGCTAACAACTCAGTAGTGTTAATTAAATAATATGCTTGGCTCTGATTTGGAGGGTTCCTGCTTGGATGAAGACAATACTGAAAGTACAAACAGAAAAAAAATCTGAATTTTGAGAATTTTTCTTATATCAGCAGAATTCGTTGGTTTCCAATGTAAAGCCATGTAATCTCCTGACATACAAAAATGAGATTCTTATGTCTTCCAATTCTGTGAAGATGGGTGTGGAGGATAAAGGGAATTAAAAAGAAAATCTCTTATTCACTAATAGAAGAAATCTTTCTAGCAAGCTTTCCTAAAATTATGAATTTATTTCTTAATAATTGAGGAATATATTTTTGGGATAAAAAGTTATCATGTAGCATTATATATAGATATATAATGCATATGATACTTGTTTACTAATTATACTCTACTCTGATTATGGATGAAACCTCTAAAAGATAATTTATTTAGGAGAAAATTATACCAATGTTTTGTTAGAAAGAATAGCAGCATTTGGGCTCCTTCCATAATCCAGCTCTTAATTATAAGGCTACTATACACATCAAGGTGCTGTATCCATTTGAATCAGTATTTTTGTATCCTTTGGGTAAATACCTAGTAGTTCAATTGATGGATCATAGGGCAGTTCTATTTTTAACTTTTTAGGAACCTCCATATTGCTTTTCAGTGGATTTACCAGTTTGCTTTCCCAACAGTGTAAAAGGACTCCCCATTCTTCACATCCTAGCAACACCTGTTGCTCCCTGTGTTATTAATTTTAGCCATTCTGAGAAGTGTGGGGTGACATTTTCTTGGAGTTTTACTTGTATTTCCCTGATGATCAATGACATTGGGCACCTTTTCATGTCTCTGTTTGCCATCTGTATGTCTTCTTTTAAAAAAATGCCTATTTTAAACTGATTATTTGTTTTTTGCATGTTTAGTTTGTTAAATTCTTTATATATTTTGGATACTCTTTACCAGATATGTCATTTGCAAATCTTCTTCCATTCATTAGGTCGCCTTCGGTTTTGCTAATTATTTCCTTTGCTGTGCAGAGAGAGGCTTTTTATTTTGATGAAATCCCAATAGTTTATGTTTGCTTTTGTTTCTCTTGCCTCAGGAGACACATATAGTAAGAAGTTATTTAGGCTGATGTCAAAGAGGTTACTGACTGTGTCCTCCTCTGGGATTTTGATGTTTTCTTATCTCACATTTAGATCTTTCATTCACTGATGAATGGATAAAGAAGATGTGGTATATGCATACAATGGAATATTACTCAGCCATAAGAAAGAATGATATCTTACCATTTGCAATGATAAGATTGGAGCTAGAGAAAACAAGAGCTAAGTGAAATAAGTCAGCCAGAGAAGGACAAATACCATATCATTTCATTCATATGTGGAATATATCAGACAAAATAGATGAACAGAAGGAGAAAAAAATAGATGAACACAGCAAACCAAGAAACAGACTATTAATTATAAAGGACCAATTGAGGATTACTGGAGGGGGGATGGGCAGGGTGATGAGTTAAATGGGTAATAGGTATTTAGGAGGACATTTGCTGTGATGAGCACTGGGTATTGTATTTAAGGATTTAATCACTGAATTGTATACCTGAAAATAATATTACATTTTGTGTTAGCTAACTGGAACTTAAATAAAATTTAAGAAAGATAAATAAATAAAATAATGCTAAAAATATCAGAAAGAATAGCAACAGACTACTTTCTATCTTTCTGGCATGGATAGAAAAAGTCATGTTTAATTTCCTCTTCCCCATACTCACTCTCCTTCCTTATTCTCTCCAATTCTCCTTCCTTCCAAGGACAATTGCTGCAGATTCACAAGGAATAATAGCCCCAGACATATGAAAAATGGCCAATTTATGATTTACTGTTTATTTTTTTTAGTTTGTTGATTAATTGATCAATTGATTTTTGGTAATCTCTATACCCAGAATTGGACTCAAACTCATGACCCCAAGTCAAAAGTCAAATGCTTTTCTGACTGAGCTATCTGGACATTCTTACCATTAGTTATTTTTAATGCATAATTACCAATGATTTGTTATTGGATTTCAAAGAGAAAAGAAAGATTACTCTAGTTTTCTTTATTATATGATCCAAAGATTTCTAATTAAGAATTTATATTCAAGACTTAATCATCCATTTTCTATATAAAAAGTAGCTACTTTTTTGCATGGACCTCAAGTATACTGTAGTATAGAGGTGGAATTTAAGGAAAGGTATTAAGCAGGCTGTGTTTTAGCTTATGGGCAAGCAATAAATTATATCATGTATCTTGAATGTATCATAGATAAGCTGCTATATTACAATTGCCACTTCAGATAGCTGTGAAATTAGGTGATTAACTAGTTGGTACCTAACCTAATTTCTGTATAAGTCTAATTACATGAAATAGAAGTGGGGGTTTTGATTTTTTACTTTGTTTTTCTGCTTGGAGTGTCATTGTAACTACTGTATTGTAAATGACAGAAAATATATGCATATGTTAAAAAAATAAATTGTATAAAAAAAAGAATTTATATTCAGAATAAGATTCTGTAATTCCATTAGAATTAATGGAAACATGAGCAGCATGTTTCCTTGTTCCAGGAAATTGAATATTGACCAATTCTTTCCCTTTTAAAATGTCCCCAAATCTGCTTGCTTGTCTCTTTGCAGCTAACCAATGACTGCCAAAGATACCTGAAGATCAGTTAGAGAGTCTCTCCTTGCTTGCAAACTTTCTACCTTAATGAAAAGCTTGACAGAGAGTCTATCAGTGTTTCCTATTTTTTACTCTATAAAACTGAATCTTCTTTCTAACTCCTTTTACAGATAAAAGGTAGAGTGCTTTGCTTGACATCATATGAACTATTTCGAAATTTAATTTGGGGCTCTGATCTCTAATCCCTCCAATATTTTAAATATGGTAGCTTACATACCCATCTGGATGTTTTATCTAAGTTAGTAATTCTGACCAAATCAAATAGAATTAATGCATATAATTGATTCTTCTAGATACCACAGTGGACCAAGATAAGATCAGTGAAGAAGAAAAAAAGAGTATGTCTCACTCCCAGCCTAATCCTTAGACCTGAGGTGAACATCCTGCTCTTGGTACAACTATTTGAAAAGGATTTCATTCTATAATTTAACAGATTGAAAACCCAAAGGCAGAATTGAGTCAGTCGTTTAACATGAAAAAGTCAAATATGGTAAGTGTGATTTTTCAAACCCTATTATTGTGTGAATGTGCACATAAGCACACCAAAGCATATAAAGGAGGAGATATTGGAATTCCTTTAAAGGGGAACAAGATCAGAAAACCAAGTGAAATGAAGCAGAGGGTCTTGCTGAGGGGAAAAAGTGCATCTAAAGAGGGAATAATCTGGAAAACAAACAGTTTAGGAGATTTTAACTTTGTTCTGGGGTTGGTTCTGTCTTTTTTTTTTTTTTTTTTTTTTTTTGAGCCCCTGGATTATTGCTTTGGTCTGGTCTCTGGATCCCTTCCTGCTGCCATTACAGGCAGAGTAGCCAGAGAATTCTATCTGAAACTTAAACCTGACCTTGTGTGTTCCCCATGTGAAGCCTCTTTTAATGGTTCTCATTTGCTCTTAGAATAAATCTACCTCCTGCCCAGCATCTCACCTACTCTCTTCCTCTCCCCAGACTCTACCTTGCTCTCTCTTGCTTCTGGTGTCTGCACTTGCTGCTCCCTCTGCTTGAAATGGCCACCACCCTGCCTGCCATTGCCTCTCTTAGCTACCGCCTCTTCTTTCAACTCACTGCTTAGAAATCTCTTTCTGGAAAGCCTCTTACATTTACCTTCCTCCAAGTGTTCTAGGCGGTCCACTGGTAACCTGCAGATAAGACCCTGCTTTACAGGGTGCCCCAGTGCATTTGCTTGTTTCCTGGTCTATAACAGAAGAACCCCTAGATTGTGAGCCAACTTACAATATAGTCTGGTGTCCATCTTACTCCTTATTATGCAAATAGTATTTAGCAGAGGTCGTGGTATAGAGCAACTAATTAATAAACAGTAAATTAGTGATTGAATATATTTGACAGTGACTTAGATATTACTGTAAAAATAAGAAAGAAAAAAATACATAAAAGATAAAAGGTTAGAAATATTCTTTCTAATATGAGGCTTAAAAATAAACTCATATCCTCAACCTCCTTTTGAAAGCTTTTATGACCTCAGTAAAATATAGCCATCCTGATTTGTGATTATACCAATAGTACACCAATGATATGTGGTCCACTGACAAATCGGAATGCTTTGCAGAGCTAGGAAATTAAATTAAAACAGAACAAACTGACTTGATTTAAAGATTATATGGGGTCACCATCTCAAGACTTGCAGTTGAGAATTGCCAGTAGTGGGAGTATTATATTATCCATAAATCCATCTTCCGTGTAAAGCAGTACGTGGCGTAATCCAGGCTGATGCTGTGCAGTTCATATCTTTTGAGAAGAGTTCATATCAGTACATGATGCTAATGCAAGTTATTCCACATTATTTGCATGCTATATTATTATTTACTTAGTAACATAAAAGGGAGTAAACATAAAGCATTGTGCTTGTCATGAGAGTTACATTTCAAATATAGTAATTCTCCCACTCAAGCATAATCCACACATGAATTAAGAATGACTGCATGGTTAGTACACATATGACATATTCTTCCGTGGTAAAATTCTGGTCAGATACACCTAAATATGTTTATATAAACTCTGTGCTGCAATTATCATTTATAAATTTAACTTAATGCATTCAAAATGCTTCCACTTCTTGCACTAAGAATTTGAAAACCTCTCAGTCAACAAAACAGAACAAAACCAAAAACTAGCATATTCTTACGGAAATGAGAAGCAGCCATTAAAATCTGTCCATTAACACACATGCACGCATGCATGCGCATGCACACACACACACACACACACACACACACACACACAAAACCCTTCGTTTTTAAAAACTAAAATAAATTAAATTTTATTAGGTTTAGTTTTTTGTTTTTGTTTTTTCCTTACTGATGGTCTTACTGTGCAAACTGTTATATGGTTGTTATTTTCCGTGTTAAAATATGGATTTTAAAAGAACTGCCCCTAGCATAGCAACATTTGAGTAGGGCAAGGGAGTTACAGATGTGACCATAAATATTTTTAACCTTTTAAGACAGAGCTAAAAATGAATTGTCTATCTATAGAGAGCAACTTATATCTGTTGTTCCAAAGAGGGAGGAAAGATTGCTCTCAAACTTCTTGTCTCTTATACTTTCTTTACCTCCAAGGAGGCAAAGATATCTGCCTATGACAAATAAAATATCATATTATAATCCTCTGCTGTCCAATTTCAACATTTAAAAAATAAGATAATTACCATGGTGATTACAGGCTATTGTGAAAATACACAGTCAGTTGTCTTGGTATTAATAGAAAATCTAGACACATTATTTTGAGTGTTAAAAATAAAGCATTGTGTACTAACTGGAAATGTTAATGATAATATAAAGAACTTCTTAAAGAATTAGGAGAGATTAGGAGGGAAGCAAATATGGGGTTTAACTATAAGAATTTTCCATTTTTAAATGACCTTCTGTATTCCACTGCATATTTAAGAGGTACTGAAATGAGAAAAATAGAAATGATTAAAGTTGGAGCAATATGAAAATATTTAATTTTTTCAGGATTTCTAATCCTATTTTCTGTGAGATTTGTTTTTCCTCTATTTTCACTGAGCAAGAGATAAAAATCTATTTTTCTACCCCTATCAAGTTTATAGAATAAGACCAAATTTTGAAAGGTTAATTAGAAGACAACTAATATCCTAGAGGAAGGACAGGTTTTAAGCGGATTCTCTAATCCTTTGCTCCTCAAAGTATGGTCCTTGGACCAGCAGCATTGGCCCTGGAGGTCTGTAAACACATTCAAGTTTGGAAGGCAGATTCTATTACACTGGTACATGTAATTAATTCCTTCTCAACGTTTGAGGAGATTTAGCACAGCTCATATTCACAATGTTTTTCCATGATAGGAAGGGGGGTGTATGTTTTGATTTTATAGACAGCAAATATAGTATGCATAAGGGATGTGATTTACCACTTACTACACTGTCACTAATGATAAATTTGTCAATGAGCATTCAGTATTAAAATGATTTCTTCATATTATTCTATAACTTGAAGCTATAAAGGGAATACTGTTTTAGATAATAAAAACAGACTCTTGCTAACATCATTGAGTTTTTATGGAATTAGAAGTTTTATGCTATATAAAGAGAACAATTTCCAGAATAAGTTTACTTTGTATGTTCTTTTTCTTATTACCTATCAGTAATTAGAGCTTTATAAATCTATGTGATTGCAACATAAATGAAACTCTGTGCTTTTTTTACTCTATTTTACTGGTGATAATTTCTCTCATTTTATTATACCATCCCCCAATCTAAATACTTTTGTTATTTTAATAAGTTTAATTGATTCATTTCGTTGCTTTTTATGCTTAACTCTAACAAATAAACAGTGATTGTTCTATAGTTGCTAAGACAAAGCACAGCGTGGGGAATGGTGTCTATTAAATGAGGAATAAGATACAATCTCTGCTCCCGAACACACTCCAGTTCGTCAGGGGAGTGAAGACATATACACAAATAACCATGATTAATTTCAATGACAAAGAAAATGCTATGGGAACACAGAGAACAGTCACTTCTGATTTGTGGAATTAGTTAAGACTTCTTGAAGGAGAAAACATTGAAAACTAGGCCAAGGAGGATTGCTGAGATAATTAGAGGAAAAACTTATAAAGGGTATTTTTTTGTGTGAAGAGAGCAAGGGTGTCTCCATGTGTCCAGGGCATTATTACGAAAAGTGTCTAGAAAAGGAAGGAACAAATAATTTTACTTACTTAGCTACTTGCATTAAAGAATACACAGTTTAAAATATGACTCTTGAAAAAATATATATGATGATCTCCTGCAGCAGATTTTTTAAATGAATTAATGAGGGAAGTGGCAAGATTCATTCTAAGGAGAGTCAAATAGTCTGCTTAACATAAAGTCATTAGTGGGGTGCCTGGGTGGCTCAGTCGGTTAAGCCTTTGGCTTTGGCTCAGGTCAGATCTCACGTTTGTGGGTTCGAGCCCCGCGTCGGGCTCTGTGCTGACAGCTAGCTCAGAGCCTGGAGCCTGCTTCGGATTCTGTATCTCCCTCTCTCTCTGACCCTCCCCCTTTCATGCTCTGTCTCTCTCTGTATCAAAAATAAATAAAAAACATTACAAAAATTAAAAAAAAACATAAAGTCATTAGGGAAAAAAAAAAACCAACTAGGAATAATGTTCAATATTAGATACAAAGTTGGTTAACATCCTGCTGAGCAATAAAAATGTAACCTTTGGGGTTAGCTTTTCCAGTGGACAGAAATCATCTAAATCATCTAAAAATCATCTTCTAAAAGTTAACATCTAATTTTACAGCCTGTCTCTAATTAATACTAAATCAAAGATACAATTCCCTAGGACATCAGCTGACTCTCAAGTGAAGTGTTTGATAATGCTCTGGCAGAACTTCAAGAGGGCACATCTAGATAATTTTTAAATTGATTTGTCAACACCACCCAGTTAAGTAGCTATTATCACACCCCATTTGTAGAAGAAACTTAGTCTTAAAGACATTAAGCAAATTGCCCAAATCACACAGCTGATATACTGAAAGAAGAAAGATCTTAATCTAGATTTTTTAATTTCCCAAGCCATAGCCTTTGAACTACACAAAAGGAACAGTTAATATTTATCTTGTCCAGGGTGACATCTAGGTGCTAAACTCAATAAATTAATTCAATATTTACAACAGACAGTCTCTGTGGGGAAAAATCTTAGAAATTCCCTGAGCCTTCACTGATGGGTTAAGAAGGCATAAAGAAGGGGCGCCTGGGTGGCTCAGCAGGTTAAGCGTCCGGCTTTGGCTCAGGTCATGATCTCACGGTTCGTGGGTTTGAGCCCCACTTCGGGTTCTGTGCTGACAGCTAGCTCAGAGCCTGGAGCCTGTCTTCAGATTCTGTGTCTCCTTCTCTCTCTGACCCTCCCCTGCTCGTGCTGTCTCTCTTTGTCTCTCAAAAATAAATTAAAAACCATTAAAAAAAAGGCAAAAAAAATTATAAAGCCATATAGGATGAACACACCGAAGTTTGGGTAAGCAAGATTAGGTACATGAGATTAGGTATGTAGGGCAAAGTCCCCAAGTATAGGAAAAGAGGGGTGAAGACTCCAGTATAGGTCAACAGTATAGAAATAGGGACTCTCAGGATGAAAACATCCAAGATGAGGTAAACAAGATTAGGTATTCATAGAGGAAATGCCCCCCAACTTAGTACAATAGCAGAAAGCTGCTTTCATAGGAAGGAAGGACCAAATTAGGTAAACTGGTAAATAGGGCTATAGCCTCCAGTAGTGTGAAGTTGCCCAGAGCAGAGCAAATTAGCAAAAGAAAGGTGCCTTGTTGACCCTGAGGTAGCAGTTCTGTCTCCTCTCCTAGACCAGTTTAGGTAAACAGAGTTGGTGCCTCATGTTTGCTATAAACAACCTTCCACCCAGCACCAGAATCTTGTTTTGTATTGACCCAAACGCCTAACACTGCATATCTCCAAAACCCCCTTCTCCCCATGCCCAGGAGCTAATGATCAAGTGTCTTTGTCTCTTTGTACATGCCCATCATGCTTGTAAGCATTCTGATCCTAATAAAGTTGGAGCAAGAACCCTTACTTGGGGCTCTTGTCTCCTCCAGGACATTAGCCTCTCTCACATTTTAATCCTGTATCTCACTTTCTTCCTGGATAAGAGAAAACTCCAGACCCAGAGTCTACAACAACACCCCCCTCACACACACACACACACACACACACACACCAAAACATGAGATTGTTGGATTTCTACTGCACAAATGAAGACACTGGGATCCAAAAGAGCAAAAGGACAAAGGGAGGGTAAAGTAGTCAGTGCTGAAAGACCTGGCAAAGCAGCTAGGAGCTAGGATTTCAAATTCTAAGAGAGAGAGAGAGAGAGAGAGAGAGAGAGAGAGAGAGAGAGAGTAAAACACACACATATATACACACACATATATATAGTATTCAAGGAATAACACACATTAGCATGTCCTGAATATAGTACAGACAAAAGTTATGGGATCGAGTAAGTGTGAATGGAGGGGCGACTGGGTAGCTCAGTCAGTTAAGTATCTGTGTCTTGACTTCAATTCAGGTCATCATCTCACAGTTTGTGAGTTCAAACCCAACCTGGGGCTCTGTGCTGACACTGTGGAGCCTGTTTGGAATTCTTTCCCTCTCCCTGTCTCTGCCCACCCCTCCAAATAAATAAATAAACTTAAAAAAAGTAAGTGTGGATAGAGAAGCTCTTTGAAATTTCTGCTTAAAGAACTAGAATTTGCTTTTTGTGATTCTTAACCATTTTGGATCAGACCTCAATCTGTGATTCAGAGAGAGTTATGGAGTCTTTCTGCTGAAACGTGCATATCTATTTACACACAAAAGTTTGCACTTTTTGAAGACAAATAAGTATTTACTTCTACATAAGAATACCAATAGGTAGTCAGTGAGAACACCCGTAGCTCTTTAGACATTAATCTTCTTGTGTATAGTTTAAGCACATCCCTCAAACAAATGTGGTTTTGACTAAAACAGGGAAGATGAAAAATAGTGCATTTCTCACCTTCCTCTAGTGAGCACCAGGACCAAATCCCTAGTTCACACTAATCCAATTCCAGCCTCAAGATTTCATAAAAAATTCACTTCGGGGCATCTGGATGGCTTCTGACTTCAATTCAGGTCATAATCTCGGTATTTGTGAGTTCAAGTCCCACATCAGGCTCTGCATTTTGAGCCTGATTCAGATTCTGTGTGTGTGTGTGTCTCTCTCTGCACCTCTCCTGATTGTGCTTTCTCTCTTTCTCAAAAATAAATTAATAAACATTAAAAACAAAAAAAAAGAATCCACCTCTTCCAAGGTAGGACTGAAAAGACATGATTATAATAGTGTGGTTGAAGGCATAGTCTCTGAACCCAGATGCCCAGGTTTAAATACCAGCTTTCCTAACTTCTAGTTGTGAGGATTTTTTTCTTTTTTCTTTTTTTGAAAATTCTCTATGTTTTAGTATTCTTACCTATAAAAGGAGAATAATGACAGTACTTACCTATTATGAGGTTTCAATGAGTTGGTATTTGTATTTATATAAATTGTTTAAAGCAGTGTTTGGCACATAGCTTTCAGTAAATAAATAAATGTGTATATGCTCCAACTTCTTTCATTTTCCTTTGCTTAAAACATATAAAAAACATGCCTATTAAATACCCAGAGTCTCTAATATTATTTCCTAGGGTTTATAAAATTTCTATGACTGTATTTTTCAGGATGTAACTATCTCTCTGTTCTTTTAAAAATCTTAAGCATATATAAATGACACTCACTGCTGATTAAAGAATATTAACCCTCTGAAATGTGAAAAAATAATTATTTTTCCTGTTCCTAAAATGGAGATATCAGCTATAAATTACTTTTTCTCTCTATAGGCTGATATAATTTCACTTAAAGTTTCTTGGTACTTCCCGACTAATTAATTGTGTAATGTTAAATATGACTTCATTAGAAAAATATATACCTAATGTATATTCTTAACTATTAACCATTATCTTATTGTAGTTTGTATTTTGAATTATTGAAGTAAAAAACTCTACCATTATCATAATTGGGGCTTTACACCTTGATGATTCTATCTCATTGAATTACCATTTTGTTTCTCAGTATCTTGGTATAAAAAATTCTCCAAGTGCGATAGCTACTCTTGGTATTTTATTGAAAATATACTTTATGACTTCATATTTTAGTGTTGATGATATAATAATAATCTGAAAAATTCTATAGTTTTAAGAAAGGAGCAATCTGAACTTTACACATTACCCCAAATAAAGGAAACATTTCCACTCACTATATTAATTATGATAATAAAAACTGTCTCATAATATCTAATTTGACCAAGAACATACAAATTCGCCTTTCAGAACACTTTCATTTGTGAGTTCAATGCTGTATTAAGCTTTCTGGGTTTCTTTTCATAAACTTGGATAATATTTAACATTTATTTAACTCACTCAGGAACTGAGAGTCCTCAAATATTCTAAAGATGAGAAAACCTTACATAATTTCACATCACTTATGCAAACATGATATATTGCTCACCTTCTGGAGTTGTAAAGCACATAGTATTTTAAGCCTTCTTTAATTTTCACTGTGTAAACTTTAGGATATTTCCGATTATATTCTTTTTGAGGAGATTTGTAATACAAATTACTTGAGAAAATAAGATTCTGATAAACTGGGGACAGAAGTAGAATTTGAAACGAACATATTTATAAATTCATATATTTTACAACATAGAGATTTTTAATATTTGAGGAGCAGAGCTACAAGATTATATATATGACATTCAATGGGCACAGAGTGAAATTCACATATTTGACTGAAGATATTATTCCTGGTCAAATTATAAATATATCTTCAGCAGGCTGCATGTTTCTAAACCAGATTACCTTCCTAAGTAAATTTCATAGGTATGCTCATAGTTGACCAGTAGAGGGAGCTCTGAAAAAGCTTAGTAAATAGAAGAAAAGCTGAAGTTAATATAAAATTCTAAGTAAACGTTACTAAAAATACTTGGGTCATAGATCAATTAATAAATTAGTTTTACTTTCAAAGTCATGAGCCTTTTGAAATCCTTTAGAGGTTAATATGCTTTTTTTATTTTTCATATCTTTAGTAATTATTTTAAAGAGCTCTAGATGTATATGTCATTTGTTATTGTCTATATATCCCATTAAGTTTATATTTATATTTATTTAAACATACCTGGGCTTTTATAGGTTATTTTAAATGCTTATCCTCTCCATTTTATGTATGCTATAGGTTCATTAACAGTTTGTAAAATGTGATACTATTAAGTCACCAAGAACTCTGTTGTTTAAACTTGGGCTTATTGACCCTATGGGTCTAAATAAAATTTAACTAGAATAAACATAGTTCCATAAAAGTCTAGAACTACCCAATGTCTGTAACTAGTTTATAAACAGTTGATATTTAGTGAGTATATTGGAATCTTAATGTTGTTCTGAGTACCCTAATAAATATAAAAGGAATACAACCAAGTGAGTGTTCTTAGGAGCATAGAGTAATGGCAGACAGGACGAATTTAGGACCAGTGCTTGGTTTCTGGGAGTTGGGATAAAGGTTTTACTTTTGAGATTAAACAACTTATTCAGATATAATGATTCATGGATATCAGGCTTGATTTAAGGATTATAATAGTGAAGGTAAATTTTCCTAACCGGTTTCCTAACTTGTTTCCTAACCAAACTTTCCTAACCTGTTGCTGAATCACAAGTATTCAGTAAATAGTCCCCTTTTCATCCATATACACCAGAGCTATAAACACACATGACTCATAATCCATATTTCACAAACCCAGACATCTCTGAAATTTGGAAGTACTTTCGATGTAATTCACGTTATGGTGAACCTAGACTGACCCAAGCTAATTCAGCAGCAAGGTGTGAATTCAATTGAAATGAAGTTACCTATAGTCATTATATTTTATACTGTATAAACATCCATCTTTTTTGAGAAATGCTTCAAACCATTTATTTGGCTTATATTCCCTCTTTTACATAACCATGAACAAAATTCATAATTTAACAGCCATGTCTCCAGTGTCCAAGAGCTTTGTTCCTCAACGTACAAGAACAATTTTAATGTCTAAGATGCAGGGAGCTCTGTAAAGCTCAAGATATTTTGCAGTAAAAGGCTTTTTTAAAAGAGAAGCATTAAGTAACAGGAGAATTGGAGGACTTTCTTTCTCATTCATATATATACATATGTGTGTGTGTGTGTGTGTGTATGTATATATGAATATATAAACCTTCTATATATATAAGCCTTCTAACAACTGACGGTGGCTAGATAAGATAAACCTTTAAGCATCACTATATCGGACCTTAGGAATATATTGTCTATCAATTTCAGTCAGAAAATGACTCAAACCCAAGCACAAAATGCCATAATTCCTTGACTATAAACATCCATCATTTTGCTGAACATTAACATCCTTGATTATCCAGTGCTCATACAGAACCCATGTGGGTGTTATCACATCTAGTATACATATCCCATTATAGTTCTAGACTCTGAAAACTTCTGGACTCTAAAAAGTTAGGCGGCAAGGGTTTTGGATGAAGGACTTTGGCAGTATGACCTAAACCTATTACTAAACTATTTCAAGTCCAACATGATGATCATGTTTAATTCATGAGGCTAGAAATTATATATGGGTACCTATTATGAAGGAATGATATCATACAGGAATAATCCATCATTAGGTAGGCTACTATGTACTGTTTGAGTCCCCCCCCAAATTCACTGAAATCCTAACTCCCAAATGTGATGATATTAGGAGGTGGGGACATTGGGAAGTGATTAAGATAAGATGAAGTCATGAGGAGGCCTCAGGAATGGGATTAGTGTCCTTATGAAAGCTGGGAGAGGGCTTGCTTCCTCTTTCTGCTTTTGCTGTGTAAGGAGAAGACAGAGTCAGCAGTCCCCAACATGGAAGAGAGTCCTTACCAAAACCTAATCCTGCTGGCATCCTGATCTCAAACATCCAGCCTCCAGAACTGTGTGAAATAAATTTGTTGTATATGAGCAATCCAGTCTATGATCCATTGTTATGATAGCCTGAACCACAAAGACGCAGAGCATCCCACGTGAAACGATTTATGCCTACATCAAGCCACTTAATTATTAACATCTAAATTATCTAAACATTATAACAGCATTATAGGGAACCACTATGAATTCTTGCTAACCATAGGGACCACTTCTTTATGAGATGATGACAACTTATTTGGTTGTAGATTTATCCCATCAATTCTAGCTTAAATTTACATCATTCAGTAGAACACAGAATGCTAGTGGTTCATTTATCATGAAACACTGTTAAATCAATTAGGTAATAGGTAACAGAGTAAAGAGAATATGATTGTAGAGTGAAGGCTGATGATAAAGTAATTTGTAATGTATTTAATAGATATTTTTAGTGACTCTTTTTCTTCATCAGTGATTTGATAGTTAGGATAACAGAAATACCACCAGAATTTCTCCTAAAATAATAAATGCTGTATTCAAAAATAGCAATATGGATGGTTTTCTATTTCTGAAAGTGAAACATAAGAAAATTGGAGAACATAAAAACAGATGTTAATTAAAAGGACCAGTTTAGACTTCAGGGGAAAAAAATTCTAGTAGTTCAGTATTATACAGGTACTCCTACAGTCCAAATGCCTTTAATATAAGGGTATGCCAATAATTTTTGATACATCATTAAGAAAGCCTAAAACACACACCCATATTATTTCCTTCTTGGTCCATAACAGACATTTCCTCCACCACCACCCCAGAAGTTTTCAATGGCAGCATTAAATACAACCCTGAATCTACAGTTCCAATTGCTATGTAGAGAAGAGAACTATGTTTCAGTACTTTTATAATGATAACTGAGATATTACACCGAGATACATACATTTCCAAACCAAGATAAGTGTAGCAAGGCATGAAATGGTATGAAAGAAATGATTTATTGAAGGAAATTTATGAATACGAGCTCCAAATCACAAACAGAAGAGAAGGTGTGTGAGCAAACCAACATGCTGCATAAATATTTTCTTCTAAAAGCATAATCATGCAATTTTCATGAAATACAAAAATTGCGGTTATTTCTAAGGCTACGTCCACTTCTTCTTCCTTTTAATGATAGCCTGCTTTTGTCTTTCCCATCTCACTTCTCTCCCCACTGTGGGGCTTGTTTATTTTCTGGTCACAGTTTTATTTTGGCTTTCCCTGCTGTGTTGGTGTTAAAACAAATTAGTTTAATATATTTTCCTAAAGGTAGCTGATTTAGTTTTTTTTTTCCTTCCTATGGATAAAGATAAAAAATGGCTTAATAAATTCATTTTAAGGTAGTTGAGTTTTAGTGCCTCCGTGACTTCCTGCTGAGGAATCTCAGTGTGCCGCAGTGACATATTTTGAAAGATGCCTGAAGAACTGGGCTCTTGTTTTATGGGATAAATGTACTGAAGTCATGCAGAGTTTTCTTCACTTTTCTTCTTTTTACCTTTTCCTTCCTTTTCTTTACCTTCCTCTTCTCCCTCTCTTTATCCTTCACTATAAGAACTACTTGTGTTATTTTTTGTCCTGTCTTCTATTTTCTTCAATAGTAGAATTATCCTCGGGAAAGAGTATATGGATTCTTAAAACTGATTTACCATCTTTAGTAAATTTCTACTTCTGATCAGGCTGACATGGGGATTTCTCAAGATGGTGTTTTGAGTGATCGAAAAACAGGAAGCAGAAATTCTAGGCACTATTCCAGCCAAGGAACAACAGGCCAGTGCAGTCCCCCGGCCCAGGCAGCAGGTACTTGGAACAGACTGCTATACCATGGGAATGATAAGGTCTCTGCACAGTGCTTCATGCTGCTTCTCTGCCTGTGCTCTCATTACAGCCCAACTGAGTCTAATTTTAGAAACCCCCTGTTTATTACACTTCTGAGCAAATTATAGGCATTCCTTGCATACATGATTAGGAAGATTTCTGAGAAAGCTGTATGTCAGAACTTTTTACCTCATTCCTTTGGTAAGTCCTTGGTATCTAACTCTCTACTGTGTCCACCTGTCTCAAAATTCTTTTGTGCCTTAACATAGAATCCACCCTTATAGGACAAGGGGCAGGCCTAATGAGCCCTTCGTACAAGCACTTTACTGCCATTTCTATATTTCGGTAGAAATTCGTCTAGCATAGACAAGCACACAGAGCTCCCACATTCTTCCGCTATCCAGCTAAAGCCAACAAGCATACTCTCCCATGGCCAAAGCCCCACCCCTGCATTCTCTGGCTGCCTTTCTAAAATAAATAGGGCTGCCCAGACCAAATAAGAGACTCTCCTAAATCACCTGGCTCCAGTGGCCAGATGAGCTTCCATTCCTGTGTCCCAGGCACTGTAACAATTGGAGAAACTGTTATTGGTGGGTTACCATCAATATGGTACAGCAGAGACAGCAGACTCAAATACACCCCCAGTCTTCCTGTGAAAAAGATCTATTTACTTGTCCTGGAGCTGCAGCCTGAATGGTAGGCTTCAGGTTTGTCACACACATAAAGGCTGTTGAAGTACTCAGGGAATTTGAGTTGGGAGCTGCCATATTTGTGTTCTTCCTAAGCTTAACTATGACTTGCTGATACCTCCCAGAAAGAAGCCTATACCCTGATCTAGAATCTTGATTTTTTTGGTAAGAGTCATACAGGGTGTACCTCCAGATCACTTAGTCTGGAGACTAGAAGAATTTACAACTGATATCCTACATGATGTGTAGTTTCATACTTTAAAAGTTGCAGTCTGAGTGTGTGGCTCTCAATCAGCCTCAGACTAGGAGCTAAATGAGCTCTCTGGAACACGAAGGGATCTTGGCATACCCTCAACAACCGGGAATTTTCAAGACTAAATCAGGATGTTTAGACAATCACGAAGGTCCAAAGACAGCCAAGAGCTATGTCAATGTTAGATGAAGATTCGTCTTCTATACAAGGGACTCATTTAAGACCGAGAGAAGTAACTGTTCACCGAACACATGGAATCATACACAGAGAATACATTTAAAAAAACTTAAAAAAAAATTCAAACACAAAGAATGAAGCAACATGAAGTGACAAGGAAATATGCTCCAACTGAAAGAGTAAGATAAAGCCTGAGAAAAACAAAACAAAAACAAAAAAACTTAATCAAACATAGATAAATAATTTACCTGATAAATACTTCAAAGTAATGATCATAAAGATGCTCACTGAACTAGGGGGAATAGTGGATGAACATGGTGAGAATTTCTATAAAGATACAGAAAATAAAAGAAAGTACCAAACAGAAGTAATGGAGCTGAAAAATACAATTGAACTGAAAATATACTAGGTGTGGTTTAATAAAAGACTAGATGAAGCAAAAAAAAAAAAAATGGACCAGTGATCTAGAAGACAGAACAGACAGAACAGTGAGACATACTCAAGCAGAATAACAAAAAGGAAAAAAAAAAGAAAAAAGAAGATAGCTCAAGGAACCAATGGGGTAACATCAAATGGAATAATATGAACATTATAGGAATCATAGGTATAGAAGAGAGAGAAAAGAGTGAAGAGAGCTTATTTGAAGAAATCATGGATGTAAACTTCTCTAACCTGGGGATGGAAACAGACATCCAGATCCAGGAAGTCCAGAGATACAGATAAGATGAAGCTAAAGAGATCTACACCAAGATATAACTAAAATGTCAAAGTTAAAGAGAAAGGGAAAATATTAAGAGTAGCAAGCAGGGGCTCCTGGGTGACTCAGTTGGTGAAGCATCTGACTCTTAATTTTGGTTCAGATCATGGTCTCACGGTTCCTGGAATTGAGCGCCAGGTTATGTTCTGGGCTGACAGCATGGAGCCTGCTTGGGATTCTCTCTCTCTCTCTCTCTCTCTCTCTCTCTCTCTCTTTCTCTCAATCAATCAACTTGAAAAAAAAATAGCAAGAGAAAAACAATTTGTTACATACAGTGGAACCACTGCAAGACTGTGAGATTTTTTTCAGCAAAACTTTGAAAGCCAGATGGGAGTGGTATAATATATTCAAAGTGTTAAAGGGTCTTTCTAATGCTGAAAATAAAGGCTATAATTAATAATAATAAAATAAAGCATGTGAAAATATACATCTCACTGGTAAAGGTAAATATACAATAAAGGCAGTATACTAACCACTTACAAAGCTAGTATGAAGGTTAAAAAGACAATAGTAAAGATAATTATAACTATGATAGTTAAGGCATACACAAAATCAAAAAGTTATAAAGTGTGACAACAAAAACATAAAATTAGAAGGAAGTAAAGTGATGGTAACCATAAAGCAAAAACTTATAGTAGTTACACAAAAGAAATTGAGAAAGGAATCTAAACACAACACTTAAAGAAAGTAATCATACTACATAGGAGGAAAGCAGGAGAGTAAAACAGAATAGAGAGAAACAATGTAACAACCAAAACACAATTAACAAACTGGCAATATGTACACACTTATCTATAATTACTTTAAATGTAAGTGGACTAAAAAATTCTTCAGTCAAAATACACAAAGTGGCTGAATAAATTCAAAGAAAAGGAAACAAGGCCCATCTATATGCTGCCCATAAGACAGAGATATAGATGTATGCTGCCTACCTCAGATGTAGGGACACACACATGCTGCAGACTAAAGGTAGCAATATTTATATCAGACAAAATGGACTTGAAGACAAAGGTTGTATAACAAAAGAGAAAGCAGAGTACTATATAGTGACAAAGGGGTCAATCCAATAAGAGGATAGAATATTTGTAAATCTTTATGTACGTAAAATAGAAACATTAAATATATAGAGCAAATATTAACAGATCTAAAGGGAGAAATTGATGACATACAATAATAGTCAGGGACTTTAATAACCCACTTACATCAATGGATAGATCATCCAGACAGGAAATCAATAAAACAAACATTGGAACATCAACCTTAAATAATCCATTAGACCAGATGGACTTTGTGGGAAGCGGCAAAGATCTCAGCTGCTTGGCCATTTGCTAGCCGGATATGTCACTCCCTGAGGGGAGTTGCAAAAATAGGCAGGGGAGCGCCACTCCCTGTCAGGAGAAGCCAGAAGATCAAAGATCAACCGCCTGCAGGCAGGGTAGTATCAGCCCCTCAGGCGCTGTGCTAAAAACACTTTAATCTGGTTCCTCTTTTACCCTAGCTTTAATCCCTTAACCCTGTTTCCTAGCAACCGACCTAGGTCAGCTGCCTTGTTTTCCTGCTTTGAAACCTTTATAAGATAGGGTGTTTTCTCAATAAAAAGAGAGGCTTGATCAGAAACCATGTGCTGTCTCTACTCTCTGTGCGTCTCCCTCCTGCCCTTTCTCTCCCTCCCTCAGGATCAAGAACCCACAAGGATTTTCTGCCATGCTGGCCGAGGCGGGACATGACAGGACTTGATAGATATATACAGTATATTCCATCCAAAACAGAACACACACTTTTCTCAAGTGGAACATTGAGAAAGTTCCATTACCATGGAACATTCTCCAGGGTAAACCATATGTTAGGACATAAAACAAGTTTCTGCAAATTGAAGAGGATTGAGATCCTATGAAGCACCTATAGTGACAACAATAGTATGAAACTAGAAATCAATTAGAAGAAAACTAGAAAAAAATCATAAATATATGCAAATTAAACAACACACCACTGAACAGCCAATGGGTCAATGAAGAAATCAAAAGAGAAATAAATAAATACCTTGAGACAAATGAAAATGAGAATACAACATACCAGAATCTATGGGATACAGCAAAATTAGTTTTAAGAGGAATGCTTGTAGTGCTACAGGTCTACCTCAAGAAAAAGAAAAAAATTGCAATCAGATTTTACAATAAACAAACAAACAAAAACTAGAAAAGAACAAAGTCCAAAATTAGTACAAAAAGGAAGTAATTAATAAAGATCAAGGTAGAAATAAATGAAACAGGATACCTGGGTGGCTCAGTCATTTAATCATCCACCTCTTGATTTCAGCTCAGGTCATGATCTCACAGCTTGTAAGATCAAGCCCCACATCATGCTTGCTTGAGATTCTTATCTCTCCTCTCTCTCTGCCTCTTTCCTGCTTGTGCATGGATGCACATTCTCTCTCTTTCTCTCTCTCAAAATAAATAAATAAATAAACAAACAAACAAACATTTCTTTAAAAAAATAAAAGAAACTAAAAAGACAATTGAAAGGGTAAATAAAACTAAAAGCTAGTTCTTTGAAAAGATAAACCAAGTTGACGAAATTTAGCTAGACTCACCAAGAGAAAAAGTGAGAGGGTTCAAAGAAATAAAAACAGAATTTAAAGAGAGGAAGTAACAACTGACACCACAGAAATATAAACCATAAGAGACTATTATGAACAATCTTATGCCAACAAGTTGGATAACTCAACAGAAATGATTAAATTCCTAGAAACATACAATCTTCCAAGACTGAATCAAGAAGATAAAGCAAATCTTACCAGACCAATTACCAGCAAGGAGATCGAAACAGTAATAAAAAAAAAATCTCCCAGCAAACAAAAGCACAGGACTAGATGGATTCACTGGTGAATTCTACCAAACATTCAAAGATTTAGTACCTAAACTCAAATTTTGCCAAAATTTAAAGAGGAGGGTCGACTTCCAAACTCATTTTCTGAAGCTAGCATTACCCTGATATCAAACACAAATAAGAATATCACAGGAGAAAAATAATTATAGGCTAATATTCCTGATGAATACAGATGCAAAAATCCTCAAGATATTAGCAAACCAAATTCAACAATACTTTAAAATGTCATACATCATCAAATGGGATTTATTCCAGGAAGCAAGAATAGTTCAACATCTTCAGATCAATGGCTACAACACATTGCCAAAAGGAAAGATTAAAAAAAATCATATGATCATTTCAATAAATGCAGAAAAATATCTGACAAAATTCAACATCCAATTATGATTACAATCCCCAAAACGGTGGGTTTAGAGGGAATGCAACTCAACGAAATAAAGGCCATATATGCCATATATGACAAGCACACAGCTAATAAGATGCTCAACAGTAAATAGCTGAGATACAGAACAAGACACGAATGCCAACTCATACTTTATTGCACATAATATTGGAAATCCTAGCCAGAGCAATTAGTCAGGAAAAAGAAATAAAAAGCATCCAAATAAACTAAAAGAAGTAAAACTGTCATTATTTTTGCACAATGTGAATTTGCATGTCAAAAACTCTAAGAACTCCACCAAGAAAAACGTGTTAGAATAATAAATGAACATTCAGCAAAATTACAGGGTATAAAATCAACATACAGAAATCTGTTTTGATGCACTAACAATAAACTATCAGAAAGATAAATTACTAAAACAATCCCTTTTACATTGGCGTCTATCTACCTATCTATCTATCTATATACCTCTCTATCAATTTAACAAAGGAGGTGAGAAATGTATACACCAAAACAATAATAACTTAATGAAAGAAACTGTAAATACAAATAAATGGACAGATCTTCTGGGCTCACGGATTGAAGAATTAATATTGTTAAAATTTTTACACTACCCAAAGTAATTTACATATTCAGTGAAATGCGTACCAAATTCCAATGACATTTTTCACAAAAAAAGAACAATCCTAAGGTTTTTGTAGAAGCACAAAAGATCCTGAATAAATAATGCAATTTTGAGAAAGAAAAACAAAGCTAGAGGCATCATACTTGCTGATTTCAAATTATACTACAAAATCATAATTATTAAACAATATGGTATTGGCATAAAAAACACATAGATTATCCGAAAAGAATGGAGAATCCAGAAATAAGCCCTCATATATATGGTCAATTAATTTATAGGAAAGTAGATAAGAATATACAGTAGGCAAAAAGTAGTCTCTTTCAAGAATGGTGCTGGGAAAACTAAACAGCTACATGCAAAAGAATAAAAATAGACTATCTTACACCATACACAAAAATTTAACTCAAAATGGATTAAAGACTTAAATGTAAGACCTGAAACCATGAAATTTCTACACAAGTGATAAACTCCTTGACATTGGTTTGGTGATGGTTTTTTTATGGCACTGAAAAAAATGAAAACACTAATTTGACAAGATATAGGAACCCTTATGTTCATTGCAGCATTATTTACAATATCCAAATATGGAAATGACCCAACTGTCCATTAATATATAAATGGATAAAAAAGTGCTATATTCATACCACAGAATACTACTCAGCTATAAAAAAGAAGATCTTCCCATTTGTGGCAACATGGATGGACCTTAAGTGAATTATGCTAAGTGAAATAAGTCAGAGAAAGACAAATACTGTACGATCTCATTTATATGTGAAATTTAAAAAATAAAACAAATGAACAAACAAAACACACAAAAATGAAGAACAGAGTAGGCGTTCAAAAGATACAGAATTCCAGTTGTAAAATAAATAGGTCACAGGGATGTGACGTGCAGTGTGGTAACTAAAGTCAGTAGATTATAGTGGACGTTTGAAGGTTTCAGGCAGCGTGGATCTTGAAAATTTTTGCAAGAAAAAAATTGTAACTTTTTAGGGTGACAAATCTTGACTAGACTTACTGTGTGGATCATTTTGCAGTGTACTGAAGTGTCAAGTAATTACATAGTATCCCTGACAGTAATATGTTCTGTGTCAATTATATCACAATCAAAAAGAAAAGGTCAAGTATTATGGATGAACAGTTGAATCCCCTCAACATTCGTATGTTGAGTTCCTACCACCAATGTGATGATAATAGGAGATAGGCAATGTTCAGCACATGAAAAATTCAAATGTAAATCCAGTTTCATTTGGTTTGTTATCTCCAGAATGAGGGGGATATGGGAACATTCTGTGATCTAATTATTAAACTTTATTAAACTTGATGCCATGAAACTGAAATCCAAGTCATAGAACTTTTGAGCTACCCTCTTAACAGTGGACAAATGTTTATGAGAATTTTAATGGTTCTATGGCTATTGTATTCCAAAAACCGTACACACACACACACACACACACACACACACACACATCTTATTTTGAGGTTACTATTTCATTTTTTCACATATTAATACACTATTTCTATTGGGATTAAGTTTCTTTTAAATTATTTATTTATTTATTTAAAAATTTTTAGTGCTTATTTATTTTTTAGTGTTTTATTTATTTATTTTATTTTTTATCATTGTTTATTGTCAAATTGGTTTCCATATAACACCCAGTGCTTCTCCCCACAAGTGCCCCCCTCCATGACCCTCACTCCTTTCCCCCACCCCGTCCCCCTTCAAACCTTGGTTCGTTTTCAGTGTTCAATAGTCTCTCATGATTTGTTTCCCTCTCTCTCCCCAACTCTCTTTCCCCCTTCCCCTCCCTATGGTCCTCTGTTACGTTTCTCCTGTTAGAACTATGAGTACAAACATATGGTATCTGTCCTTCTCTGCCTGACTTATTTTGCTTAGCATGGCACCCTTGAGGTCCATCCACTTGGCTACAAATGGCCAGATTTCATTTTTTCTCATTGCCATGTAGTACTCCATTGTGTATATATACCACATCTTCTTGATCCATTCATCAGATGATGGACATTTAGGCTCTTTCCATGATTTGGCTATTGTAGAAAGTGCCGCTACGAACATTGGGGTACATTATTTATTTTTGAGAGAGAGAGAGCGAACGAGCGAGCAAGCAGGAGAGGGCTAGAAAAAGAGAGGGAGATACAGAATCTGAAACAGGCTCCAGGCTCCAAGCTGTTGATCTAACATGAGGCTTGAACTCGGGAATGGTGAGATCATGACCTGAGCCAAAGTTGGACACTCAACTGACTGAGCCACCCAGTAACCCTTTATTTATTTATTTAGAATGATTTTATTTATTTGTGTCTCCCTCTCTCTCTCTGCAGGGAGGGGCAGAGAGAGAGAGGGAGACACAAAATCCAAAGCATGTTCCAGGTCTGAGCTGTCAGCACAGAACCCAATGCGGGGTTAGAACTAGGAACCCTAAAATGCTTAACTCACTGCACCACTCAGGCACCCCTGGGATTAAGTTTCAATTCTACGAAAGTGGAAAAGCAATTTATTTCATAAGTATGTCAAATTTAATAAACTGAATGTTTAATAATACATGTGAAATTTTTCCATGCACCACTCTTAGCTTAAGGAATTGAAGTCTCATTAGAGCAAAGAGAACAAGTAAGTACTCATGCAGAATGGTGCCACCTTTACCCATTTGGGATATTCCAAGTCTGTTTTGGCTTCAGATGGCTGATTATTAAGAGGAAAGGGTCAGGAAGTATCTCAGCTTGCTTGGAAGATCATGACGCACACCGTGACCCTAACTTTAGTGGACTTCTGCCCTTTTCAATCTCAAATCCTCCAATTCAAACAATAAAGCAAATGGTCACCCAATATATGACCCTTTTTACTAAGTAAATGTAAAAGAAATTGTAAGGCAAATATCGTCTATGTGTAAAAGACACAATAACACACTGCCAATAGTGCATTATTTGAAAATAACAAATGAGGAAAATAAAGCTGCCAAATAGGTACATTTGTGTTGTGAAGATAATAGAGGTTTACATTTTTTGCTTTCTTCACTGTTCAATGATTTATTGTTAATTTGGCATACTTAGAGATTATACTAAAAATGACAACTCATTTTAGAGAAATGTGAACTATGAAACCTAAATCTGGTATTTTCCCACCTCTGTATGTTTGCAGGAAGAGGTAATGGTTCCAGGACAGGAAGGTTCCATTTTGGTAAATTCACAAAGGTCATGGCCTTACAGAGCCTGAAAAGATTAACATGCATTCAAAATCTGAGCCATTAACTTCTTGCTCTCTGACTGACATGTGGGACACATAAATACAATTTGAAAAAAAAATATATGAGGGCAAAACTCTTTTGATGGACCTATGACTGTCGTCCTTGTTAAAATTATTCCATGTTAACACAGGGTCACTGGAGACTAAGCAAGGGGTAGTGAATTGCTGTCATCAAATATGCATACGTGGGGTGCAACTGTCCATGGCAAATAAGATGGTCTTCATTCATTTGTATTTATATTTTCCTTTGGCTTACTGAAGCATTTATGCATTTACTTTATACATAGCAAATTAAAACAGGTTTTTCTGTGTCAAAGCTGTGGGTATTTGGAAATATAAAGATACTGTAATATTCAATGATAGCCCATTTTTAGATCATGTCTACATCTCAAAAAAAAACTTTTTAAAAACACAATGGTTGTTTATAACTTGGATTAGAAAATCTCCATAACATAGAGGTATAATTATTTTTAAAAAATGCTTAAGATACAGTAGTTAATAGTGTAGGAATTGACTGTGTACTCTTTTGTGATAACATACATTATATCATATGGAAAAAACAATAACACTGTCTCTTAGAGATATACTAGCTATGTTCAAGAGCTCAAGCGGATAACAGTGAAGATATTTGGATGCTAGGTAATTGATACCAAGCACATCAAAAAAATTTATACCATCAATGTATGATAGACAATTGACAACTAAGAAACAAATAAAAAGGATATGGGGAAATAATTAGTTTGAATCCTCAGAACAAAATAAGCCTATTGGTGATACAGTTTAGCACTCAATGAGCATTTTTCAGTAATGGACAAGAATAATAATAATTTTTAAAAGTCCAAATTTGTCCTCACGAAAAATTAATGAGAGGCATTTTAAAAGTTCTGAACAAGCAGCAAAGGTTTTGAGCTAACTAACATGAAAATGGTAAGGTAGGTTAAAAGCCATTAATGTATTCAATAGCACTATTAATAAAAGATAATGAGGAAAGTCTCATTCATAAGAGAGGTCATGTGCAGAGTGTCTGATAACATAGCTTAAATACCACATTTTGTTTTCTAGTAGAGAAGTAAGACAATTTGTTAACTAACTGATTGCATCTTCAAATTTCTCAGGTTCACGGAAGCTTACTAAAAGATTTATCAGAGAGAGGAGGAGTAGGCAAACTTCTGAAGATCATGCAAAGTGTTTCCTATTCTTCCCTTATTATCATCTAGCCAAAGAACCACCTCTTCAAGTCTGAACTGAAAGGTAAGCAAAGAATTGAGGGAAGAGAAAAATAAGGAAAGAGAAAGTATGGCAGAATCAGTGCTGCTCGCACTCTCTAATATGAACATATAGTCACTGAATTAAGTATTTTCACTGAAAATATGTATTTCATCACAGAGGAAGAAAATAGGTAGAATTAGAAGAGGACACGTAGTCAAAAACTTTATTATAGTAAACAGCATAATGTTTTTTCAGGTGTGATATATTGGACGACATGAACACTGGAAGTTCAAGTCCACAGGAAAAAAATAAATCGCTTAATTAGAGCTGATGAGGTTGAAAATGGTAACTTTTATCATCCAATTGTTGTTTGAAAGAGTAGAATAACAATGATTACACAGAAAGGAACAGCCAAGGTTAAAAAGGGGATCTGCCCAGGGGCCTAGTTCACACTGTGCTGATTATTTTATATATATATATATATCTCCTATATACATATATACGCACCTTAACGAGTTACATCATTAGGAAATTTGGAAGACACGAAGTAGTCATCTTGAAACTTTTATGACTAACGTTAGGGAATGCATTCATTGGCTCTAATCATAGTATCAATGGTTATCAATTATTGCATATCTGCTATGTGCCTGCCACCCAGGTAGTGTTTTACACCTATTATTTTCAATTTACTAGAAATCCTACAATGAAGACAGAATTACGTTGACTTTACAGATTGAGAAACTAAACCCCAGTGAGGTCAGATATCACATCCGAGTAAGAGCTAAAAGAAGAGGAATCTAGGACTGGAAATGTGGTCTGTCTGCCTCCACTATGATATGAACTGTCAGCTTCTGATCTGTGGCTCCATGTCCCAGATAGACAGGTAGATGCTGGGCTCAAGAGATAAATCAGGTATGTCA